>NC_133932.1:57706284-58012685 GCF_031877795.1 Strix aluco
AATTACAAGAAAGAAAAAATAAAGGCGTGTGACTTTGCATTGCCATGGGGCAAGAACAACTTTTTGTCCCTTATGTTGTAATTTTATGAAGGCAGGTGTAGGAGTGCTGCTCAGGGACCTTCTCAAACTTCTGCTCCAGTGTATTTCATGGTTTGGACCCTAGGGCTGTGTCTGCACTGCCGGATGAGAGTGCCTTGTGTTCTTATTCCCCAAACACACACCATCCAGGGAGCTGTAAGTCCCTACATATGTATCCAGGTCTTCACCTGAAAGAGCACCTACACACTTAGGGAGTAGGACTCAGGCCTTGGCTTCACGTGCAGCTATCTGGGGCTAGGGTGAGAGCTGGGACTTTGGAAAGCACCAGGCATCCCACAGCTGGAGACAAAGCATGATTCCAGTGGCACTGGGAGATAGACAGGTCCTTCTCTGGAGTGCGACAAGCACTTTTTCTAAACTACAAGCATGGCCATGCTACTTTGATTCAGTTATTTATTTCAAGATGTCCAACCTTACTTATCACTTTAAAAAAATTGATATTATTTTTAGTTCATGTCTCTCTGATACTTACACCACATCTTAGGATGCTAACTCAGTAGAACAGGATATTAGGAAGCAAAAAATATTTATTGGACTCATAAAAATGGACTTTTGGAGTGTGAGTTCATTACTTTTTGGAAGAATTTTTGGCTCATAAGTAGGAAGCATCTTCAAGTTATCACTTTACAAATCACTTTCTATAAATAACTCCAAAACTAGGAAACCTTTCAGGAGAAATATAATATAAAAATACAGAAATAAAGCATGTGGTTTTGTGTACTTTTCCTAGCTTTTTTTTTTTACTATTCCAGTATAAGGATTATATGTAGTGGGACAAAGTGTAACTGTCAATGTCTGTGTTCTTAACAAAAAGGAACATAACAGGGAAATAATTTCACTTTGGATAAAAAGGCACATACTTGGACCTGCATTCTGCAAATGAAAACTGATATTCAGGAGAGATAGCAAAACTTAATGTTCTGGAGAGCAGAACATGTTGCTAAGTGTCTATGGCACCACTGAAGTGGGAAAATGTCTGGACATGTTATTTGCCAAATAACTCTTATTTGTGAAGGAATAACTCCAAACTCATATCCTACTGCTTTGGCACACTAAGTGATCCAATAAATGAAGACAGACGCTGACCCTAGTCTTGATCTACTGTATGTAATTAAAGAAAAGATCTTAAAGAAAATTTTTGTAGTAAATTAAAAAGGACTTTTTTTTTTTAACTGTCAATGTTACAGTGTAACATTCTTGCTATCCTAGGCTAGTCTGCAGTCTTGTTTTATTTTGTTTTGTTTTGTTTTTTTAAATGGAAACCCACTGTAACCCGGAGAAAAATGAAAGAAACAGTGAAGCTGGGAAACCTAAAAGTGACATTTAAATTTTTTTTCCTGAACTGTAAGAAAACAGGCAGATGTGCATAAACACAATAAACATACTAATGTAATGGATTCAGATAGTCATTCACATTCAGTTGCTACAATTAACTTTCACTCCCTCAAATCACAAAGATGAGTTGAATATTGCCTTCAGTATGGGGGAAAATCAATGACGGAGAGAGAAGGAAGCAGCTCAGAGAGTTCAAATTAAAACCTTGCATCCTTAGATGGTCCAACATGGCTGGCCACTTTTCTTTCTCAGAGAAAAAGAGTATGTCTTCTCTTGGAAATGAGTTTACCTCGAACAACTCATCTCCTCTGTAGCCAGAAACCATTCTTTCTGTGCGGGCTGCCTGCAGTGGTGTCATCCAGAGCCCTCAGGAGCCTGAGACTACATTTGGCAGTCAGAAGTGAAAACTCGTAGGGCAAATCAGTGGTATAGTTGCTAAGATATACCAGTTTTCCTGTGTTATTAAATTCATGATAATTGCTAAATCTTGTAATTTAGAAACGACAAATTAAAAGTATATATGTATCTTGTATAGAGTTAGCATTTCTTTGTTTGGCACATGATTCCTCCTGTATAAAGGGAGAAGCTCTATTTGCCCATTAATGTGCTTCACCTAATCTTCACATAGCAAGAGAGATTTTTTTTCTTTCTGTGTAAGTTTATTACACATTTTCTTTCTGAATAGCTGTTGCATTCATTATAAGGGAAAAAAAACAGGAATTCTAGAGAATATAAGTATTTACTCTTTTAAAGTTTGTTTGTTATGGGTGTTAGATTACAAAGTCTTCTTTGCTTCTTAATGAAATGCCCATGTTCCACACACTCCCAGCCCATCAGTTATTCAAAATTATTTCAGGTCACGCTCATTTTAAAAATTAATTGAAAAGAAATTAGTCCCGCAAGGGTATAGCTGTGAGTTGTAATTTTGACTGACAGTGGGATAAAAGACTGTGGATTTAATCATGTCACTTTTAAAAGCATTTTATATATGTAAAATTTTTCAACTTGCCACAAGCATATATGGCTTTAAATTGATCTTGGCATATATCTATTCATCTGTGTAATGCAGGAGCACTATAGCAAAAAAAAATTAATTTAGGAATTACTTTGAGATACCTGTCACTAACTATTATTTCATCAAAAATGTAACTGCCATTCTGAAAAAAAACCCCAAACCCAAACCAAAAACTCAAAGCCTCTCCCATTTTGTAACTGAATTGATATACTAGACTTACAGTATTTCAATGGTCTGAGAAGTCATGGCACTGGATCTCTGATACGTGGTATATCCACAGTATTTCTATACAGGATACAAGAGACTGAACAGTCAGAAAGTCATCAATATTTAGCAACAGTACATGAAGAAAACAAAAATTTCCAGTGTGATGTCCATGGTTCATCAAAGATTGTTCAAATGTTGATCTTGACAAACAACTAGAATTGGCAGGATTTGAAGGAGAGTGTGGCAGGGCTGTGGACCTTGCTGAGCCATCAGGCTCCCCATGACTACCTAGTCTCAGGTGTTTACAACATGGGGAAAAGGGTAAGGATGTGATTTCAGGTGTGGGTTAACACTGTAAAGTGAATAAGTCCTTTCTTTCCAAAGCAATTTAAAAGGTTTGAATCCATTCCAAATCTATTTGGAACAATATAAAGGAAGTATTTCTCTCATGCATAACTGTTTTGAAACATCAGCAGCCTGCAAAATTACTACTAATGTGGCAACACATTATTACTTATCCAGAAATAAGCTAGAACTTATTAAAATACAAAACCCTCCCTCCACTCACAACCTGGTAATTGCACTTTGCTCCGAGTTACCTATTCACTTCTGCTAAAGTGATGATATATCCAGGTGATACTCTGGCCCTCTAAATTTTTGATATTGGGAAATAGGAGGAGAACTAAATGTGTTCCTCTGAGGCTTCCTTTTCTTATCCTTTAAAGGTGAGTTCACTAAGATGAAGAACAGAAAAATCAATAACTCCTTAGAAGAGTTACAAACACATTACTTGGACTCTCTTTTAAGATTTTGTCATATGGTTTTACTATGTCATCCTTTTCCTTCCTCAACATAATCTGCATTAAAATGTCTCCTGTCCAGGCCTAAGGTTGTTTCAGAGATGCTCCACCACCCTGAGGATTTAGAGAGGGCATTTTGCTTTAACTAAACAATTGCAGTGAAGAGTCAGACTGATGCATTCAAAAGTTTTTGACACTGATCTTGAAGAACAGTCAGGCTCTCCTTTTAGTGATACTGGCAGGACTGACTGAGGCAAAATGTTTCTCCTTTCATCTTTAAGAATCTACAGTGTGAGCACTTAGAAATATGAGGTTAAACGAAGATGACAGTGAAGAAGTAGCACATAGATGAGTACTTTACACTAGGACATTAGATTTCTGGCTAGGAGCCAGCTGCCAATGACTAGAGAGTGTTTTATAGTCAAAGTTAACATACACACATCACAAATGGTCATCTTTTCACCAGCTGTTTATGTCTGAGTCAAGCATGTATTACGCAATAAGTCTAGGTGTAAATATGTGCTAAGCTTAATTTTCTAAATAGGAAATAAAAATGAGTAAATGTTAAAGAAACATTTAAAATGCTATTTGACTTTCTAGAGTAATAAGCTTACTTAAAAAACATGATTTTCAAAGAAGATCAGGAAAAATAAGGGTTTCCAGCAAGAAAATTATCTTAAGAACACATAGATATTCAGGATTTATGAAAAGCAGGACGAAACTGTCAGCAAGTGTAGTTTTAAATGCCTAATGATAGGATTCATTTATTATTTTTTTTCCCCAGTTACCCAGAACTCTCAATTTGATGCTGAAGTTTATTACAGAAGTCAGGAAATAAAGATCAGAAAATTAAATCAGGAAAAAATTATTATGAGGCTGGAAAAACCTTGGATAGAAAATGGGGTGACTGAACTACACATTGGCTTTCTATTATGAAGAGTTTTGGAAAAGAAAACAAAAAGTCATATGCAGAGAAATCACTGAATTAGCCATTTCCACAGCCATCTGCTATAAGAGTATGACTGTTTAGCTGTGCTATTGTGAGAGGTGAGAAAAACAACCACTCAAACAGGACCTGCAAAGAGGAAAAAATCCCTTGACAAGCCTGAAATCTTGTTTCACACCTCCCTCACCACAGGGGGTTTCTGTTCCACTATACCGTTTATTAAAGTTGTGTCCCGGGACAAACCTAAACTGTAAAGCATGGTGATTTGTGGAAAACAAACGTAAGTTACAGTTATCACAAGGCACAAGGGAAAACAGATTAAGTGATGGACTACAATCAAAGAGTTTCTCCTAATTCTAAAGGTTATCACAGATTCTGGAAATGTCCCCGGCATTTGAAAAGATAAATGCTGTTTTTCAAATTAGTAAAGCTGACAGTGCCAGGATTTCTTTACATCAGTGGATTGAAAATGCACTTAGGCAGAATGTCAGTAATTTTTATATTGCAATTGTTTAAAGTTATTTTTTACCCACTTCTGTAACTCCAGTGCTTAGTTAACAAAGTGGGTAAAAGAAAATCTCCAAGATAGTGATTGCAGCATCACAGGGGCTATCACAGGGAATAGCCTCAGACATGTTAATGGTTGTTCTTCGAAATCAAAAAATAAAGCTTTTCAGGCTTGATATTACTAAAGAGCAGAATAAATGAATAAACCACACCTTTTCAGGACCCTTGTAAAAGGTAAATAAATATTATTAAAAATAAGCAATCAGAAAAAAAGGAATGGCACAGTTCATTTTTGACTTAAAAACATACAAATACTTACAAATTGTCTTTAGTGAAAGTCATTAGAGAAAACACATAACGTGTGAGGGTAAATCTTTTTAATATCTCCCCCACATTAAGGAAGGAAATTTCTGAGAGCTGCTGAATCAAGCTCCTGTCAGTACCTCTGAGACTTTCTGTTAAAGCTTTGCTTTCCTGTCAAATTCACATGGAAAAAAGAAAAAAAAAATCTCTACAAGTGTTAGGATTACACTTGGAGTTAGGACCCCTAGAGAGGAGAGATGAATTCAGTGGATGATCTGCCTTAGTGGAGCTTCAGGTTAAGCTCCACAAGACTCTTAACTAACAAGGTGTCTTCCAAAGAGTGCATATGGTAAGAAACTAAGAAAAACAGAAAAGAGTCATAAGCAGAAAAGAGAAGATGGTGGCCAAGGAGTTAATCACAGACAGGAAAAGTTCATAAGCCATTTATAGTGCTGGAGCTTTAAATTTTATTATGTTGTTTTGGAAATAGTGTGATTATTTGCTTTAATGTCATGTACAAAGGCAGTATTAGATAGCAGTAATAGATTGAAATGTTCTGAGAGATCTGTATGTCACCATACTGATAAGCACTCAGTTAATAGATATGGGGGATCCATGCTTGCTGAATAGGAACAATGTAATTATGGCAGTCATCCAAGAAAAAATGAAAGGATGGGGATATGTTTTTTAATGGCTTACATTTGAAATAGTTTGTTTCCAGCTCTGTGTTAGACAAAAGGGAAAGAGAACTGGAGAAGGCCACCCTGGAGATGACCTATGACTGGTCCAATTCTTGTAATATACTTAAATCTTGATATTTAAATGAAAAAGGTGTGGGGTGGTTTGCAGTACACACATATTTTCCCAGTGGCTGTAACAGCTATATCTCTCATTGGATTTTGAGGATTCAATGAATGTGTTTCACAATTGACAAGAAAAACTAAATGCAGACATGTTGTCTGACACAATGGCTCAGCTGACAAGCAGTCACTCGTCACATTTCAGTGACTTGGTTTTTTTAGACCATGTGACCATGTCCTTAGAGTGGTAATTAATACCTCACAGGTAAAAGCATTTGTATGTTTCGCTTCAAAGTGTTCATTTTAACCTTAGATATGAAAGAACTGTCATTTAGTATTGAATTCACAGGGAATAGGAGGGTTTAGGTGCTCAGATTTCTAAACAGAGAGAAAAAGTTGTGACTACGGATATTTTTCCTGCATCCTTCTGTAAGTAGTCTGGGAACCTGATCCAACAGACAAAGACTTGTTTGGTTTCCCTTTGGCTGCAGAAGCCACATTTCTTTTCAGTGTAAAACTGGACATGAAGAGGGAAGGTTGGTGCATGCCCAGGTCATGCCCTGTATGGAAACAGGAGGTAATTGGGGTAGCCCAGAGCAAGAAATTCAGAAGCACTTCTACTGCTGCTAGTACAGGCGTAGTCTCTGAGAATGAAAAGCACCATTGTTTCTTCTGAGACATTTGGCAGAGCACGGTGAATGTGGCTGAATACTGTTTCTCCTACCACATAAAAGCAAGACAAACTTCCTAAGAAGTGGTATTGGACAAATGCTGGTAAGTCAGTGACTGACTAGGGCAAGAACAGGCAAATTCATAGTTCAGTAAGCATGTAAAAACCAGAAAACTGACAAGAAGCCACTTCTTTTACCTCAGCTGAAGTGTACTAAGCAAGTGGAAACTTCAAAACTGTTAAAGAAAGTCATGCCAATAAAGAAGCATCACTGCATTGTAAAATCATGATTTAACTTAACAATTGCTTTCTAGCTTGAGTGTAGTATATCAGAGGCTTAGCTTCTACCGAGAAGCAAAGTTAAAAATAGGTATCTATATAATACGTATTTAAAAATGAGAATGAAAATATCCATTACTAGCTTAGCATGTTTTTATATTTTGATTTTTTAAAAAATGTTTAGTTTTTCATTGAATTATTTCCAAGACTTTTTATGAAAATCTGATGGCAAAAGTCAAGTGATATCAAGAAAACCCCTAATAGGTAGCTGCACTTTATGATGTGGACAAACATGAGCTAGCATGAATGTAAAAGCTGTGTCGTATTAATTTGATGCTGAGCCCCAGGGCCTTAACTCTATATAGTCTTTCATTTAAATAACATTTCATTCCCCTGCCATATGCTCACTGTTAAATTAATATATTTTCCTTCACTGGTAGAGATTTTGAATCTGATCTAAAGCCTGTCAGAAGCAATAAGAGCCTTTTGGTTGAAATCAGATCTTGGAGCTATAATTTTGACAATTTTATGTAAAGAAAAGTGACAGGTGACCACTGTTGCAAGAGAAAACTTCTCAACTCACATGGCTTAAATCAAATCAGTATCAAAGTGGTTTATTGAATTATTAATGAAATGTAATTAACCAGCAAACAGCGAGCTATACATTCAGGATCAATACCAGGAATAGAATGGATAAATCACAATACTGGGGTCTTATCAAAGGTTAGTAAACTACTACAAATTTCTAAACACTCTTCTGCAACTAATCCCCACAAGTTGTAATGACACACATGCTCTCAAACATGGGCGCACACACGAGCGCCCACACATACAGAGGTACGTTTCCACACTCCCAGGCTGTGTGGGTCACCAACACCCCTCATGGGGGTTCCCTCATTCTCCCTGTGGAATATGTGGCTTCTCCAGCATCAGGTGAGCCCTGCCACTCCTGACCTCTCGCTGACCCACATGGGAAGGAAACACACCCAATGTCCCCGTGGGGCACCCTGCATGGGTAGCCCCTGGCTGGGTGCAGGTACCTGTAGGATGGTGCTCTGTCTGGGCTGAACAGAGGTTACAGTGCCAGGAACCACTTATCTCAGTGTCAAATATAGTTTCCCACTTCTCTCTAATTTTTGCAAATTCTCTTGCTTCTTTACACTTCTTTTCAAGGTAATGTCTCTTATCTACCCTGCCCTCCTCCAAAAATCTGTGTAATCCCCAACTGCAGTTTAATCTGACGGTTGGTCATCCTCCTGTTCAGCATTTTCTGTCTAGAAAAAGACCATCTTAGGCAGCCTGGTGTCTTCCACTTAAGCTTGCTTTATTCTTACTTCCTTGTCAATCCTACACAGACTATTTTGCCAACAGGTCACCACATGAATTCCCCAGCAGCATACATATTATCTATATGAAATATCACCAAATGCAGTCATTTACATCAAAGACAGTATATGAGACAAGCTCCACAAACTTTTTCAGCCTAATTTTAATGATAGTTACTGTTTTGCCTTCATTTACCTCAGCTCAAAGACTACCGGAATCCCACCATTTTCATACTTAAAAACTTTGTTCTAACTTTCAGCCTAAATGTATTTATAGTGAATCAGGAAAATTTGCTTCTGGGCTAGCACTGCCCTTTAGTATACACAGATGTTCTGCTCCATGGTGCTTTCTCTCTTCCTCACCATATATCTAGAGACAACAATCTGTATCACAAAATTAATTATAGAAATGTTGAGGGGGAGGGACCTCTAGGGGTTCTTCTGCTGCAGCCTCTGGTGGAAATTAGGACAATTGTATCAGGGCGGATGGGGTTTTGCCTATGCATACCTTTGAAAACTCCCAGCAAGGAGATTCAACAGCCTGCTGGGGCTTAAGGACCAGGAATGGCTCAGCCTTTGGGTTACCTACTGGGCTTGTCAAGCCAGCTCCTTTAGCTGTAACACAGAGCCCTGTTCTCTTGAGGCTGCACAGATGCAGTGCCTTCTGAAAATGCTGGTGATGAAGCACATTACAAAACACCTCTATGTTTCGTTTAGTATGAATTGCCCTGTGGCAACTCTTGACATCATTTCATTCTGCTGAAAGGATTTTGAAGAAACTTGCATGCAATATCAGCTTGTTCCTCAGCTGTAAGGAATATTGAATATAAATCATTTATACTGATAGTGCAAAAGTGTCTTTCAGTCAGATTACACACATTTGTCCACTTGATAGATGTTCACAACATCCTCAGTAGGTAGATGCCTGATTCACTGCCAGGGCAGACAACGATCAACTGAGCAAGTCTTTGTATGTTTTTTCTCAGTCATGCACTAGACATGCATCTTTTCGATGAAATATTCCCCTGTGCTGATATTAGCTCCCTGAGGGGACAGATGTGCAGGCTTAGGGTTGTGTTTACTCGCAAGGGCAACATTCAACAGGCACAGCACATAGAACTGTCTGGATGATCATGTCTCAGTCAGAAAGAAGGAATTCTGTTCCTGAGTTTAAAGGTTCAAGAATTTTTTTTCCCAGCACAAAATTCACTTGCAAGTGCAGGCTGTTTCAGTGCAATTTTTAGAGGGGGGGATGAGGATAGAATGAACATAATGTTTCAGTATAATACTTCTATTTACATGGTCAAAAAAGGTATGTTAAAATTTAAGTAGGAATAAATATCCACTAAGAGAAAGTAAAGGGAAAAGAAACCAACCTGTAACTACCCTACTACATGAAATACTGTAAATTGCTTGTTTCCATTATATGTTTTTGTCACATAGACCATGTCTTTGTCATTGTCTTAAATGTCCCATATTTTTTCACTACATATATTGAAATTTCCCTTCACAGTCAGAAAAATTATCTCTGACTTGAAAATACTAGACCACATAACAAGACAGAATAACATTTTTAATTAATAGAACTTTCCTCAGCATGCTGAAATGTTCTTCTACTGTGCTACATTATCAATCAGAAGTGGTAGAAAAGCCTCCTGCTCCTGCAAAACATAACTATTAATATTCTCTAAGCAAGATAGAAGTGCAATTAGTGAACAGCATACTGTGGCATTTGATTTTTTTTGCTGACTGTAATGGTGTAAGACCACAGTTTTAAAATGTCCAAATGGAAGCTTGCAGTTTTGGTTTATGTTTTCTATGTCTTTCTGTGCTTTCTGTCTATCCAACTCTCATTCAGATGTCATATTTCCATGCTCTAAGGCAACTCTGAGTAAAAGTCATTGATGTGCATCTTAGTCTCATTTTTCTTACATACATCCAAGTGTTAGCAATGGAGTTTCAAAGCATATGCTGAAGTCATTTGAGGGCAGCTAGCAGTGGCTCTCAAAAACCTCTTTCTTGTGGCCTATGGTCACACTGTGTTTGAAGGATTTCTCTCTCTCTCTCAAGTGTACCAGATGGACCTTTTGCATAGAACTTCTCAAGCTCTGTTGCAAAACATTTCTATTCAATTGCAGCAGTATGTTATTCTGCTGGCAATAGTGATCTGGACATTAGTATTCAGCAGTATTCTCTCTGGCAGGAATTAGGCTCAAACACTACCCTGCTGAAAGACTGACCTCTATTCACCCCTAGTATCTCAGGATCTTGTAGCTGGGTGAGTTGTATCCTTGAAACTGATAATAAATGTGTTGTGTTGAAGGCCTTGTGTCACAGATGCATTTTCCCTCTTTGTATTGCATGAATTTCCAGGTATCTGGAATGCAGGGTTTTGCAGTCAGTCAGTGATCTCTGAACTTACCTAATTGACACAGGAATCAGGTAGTTTTTCTCCTTGGGGAGGTTGGGAGGGTGGGTTGGGGAGGGGATGGTCGTATTTGTCTGGAGATTATCAAGTGTCCTGTGTATAGTCTGACTAATGTAATTCCATTCTGCATTTAGTTTGTCTCCCCAGCTTTATACCAATGCTCTGAATTTAATGAGATTTGTGCTAGTTAGTTACTTACCTCTGTCTCGTTCTCCACATTTGGGTATGGGTTTTCTCATCAGTTCTGTGAGTATCTTTAGGTTTCAGAAGGGTTGCTGTGGCTCTCTGAGAATCTCTAGCCCTCTATACCCAAGTAATTTCCTGAAGATAGAATTTTCTGAGCACTGAAATATGGTATTACTTGCGTTCAATCTGTGAAACCTTCTACCCAAAAGGCATTTTCTTCCCAGCAGAGAAGGAAAAGGTGTTCCAAGGAAAAGGTGTGTAAACAACAAAGATAACTAGTATCCCCACTGTACACTAACTGCTTCAAGGTGGTGTTTTGCATCATTCTGACTGAGTTGATTTCCGTGGATGCCTCTTCCTTGAGTGGGCTCACACCAGCCTTTCTCCGTAACTGTGACCATTCTTGTCTGACTCCGTTTCTTTCACAGTTCTGGGAGGGCTTTTTAACAGTTTCAGGAACAAATCTGTAATTATCTGATAAACTGTATATTTGCTACACATTCAAGAATGAATGTGGAAGATAGATCCTTCTCTTGAGTATATTCCCATATCTCTATTGTAATCAGGAGGCAATACTAGTTTCTTTCAGCTGAAGAATGAGCCTTCAAGCTATAAGCTGTTATGAAGTATAGATTCAAAATTTTATGTATTAGGTTATGGTAGTGCAACAGAACCCTGTTATTTTTCTGTTACTGAACAAAAAGACTGTCAGACGTGACACATTTTAAAAAAGATTTGTTGTTTATTCCTATAGTATAGAAAGATTGTGACTGCAGTAAAAGGTGAAATGCAAAATAACATGACCTTGTTAAAAAATCCACAAGATGCTAATCATTACTTTCAGTCATTTGCCACTGTAATGAAAATTAATACTCCAGTAAGGACAACTAAGAGACCAACATAGGCAGTGTGAAAAATCCTATCTCCACTCTTCGTATTTGACAGCAAATATAAGAAGCCTATCTAATTTTTTTTAAAAAATTATTTATTTCAAGTGACAAAGAACTAAGCCTAGGAAGCTGTCCCTACATGAAGTGTATTATGGGAATACACTGAGAATGCGATGCCATTTTCACAGCTGTCCTGTGCTGTGCCTCATTGCCCTCCTAAGATGCTGTTTTATCTCTCCTTAGTGACATCTGATTGCAGATATGCTATCAAAATGTAGCTGTTTCTTCTAGCATTGTGCACCCAAAAATCCAAGATTTATATTTAGCTTAAAATATTCAATAGTATATTGTAAAATGACTTGCACAGTAGTTGATATCTGAGGCCTGTGTATCATATTTAGAGATGTGTCAAACTTGTTAATTTGGGAAATATCTGCTGTTTAAGGAAATATGACGCAGAGCAACTGGATTTGCAGCAGAATGAAATGAAATCACTATAATGTGTCTATGCTCTGAATTGTGCAAATCTCAGTTCTGTTTATTTTGATTCACCCATATAAAATCACAAAGTGGTGTTTTAAAAACACATTTGACATTTCCTGCTCTCTCTTCCTACTGAGATAACTGTAAAACTCTCTTTGTCTTCTGCTGAGACAGAGTTAAGTGTAGGGTGCGAATTCCCGAGAATTTGCCTTGTATGCTCATGTGCCAGAGAAAACAGATGAATTTATCTTCCAGTTTAAGAGCAGAGAATGTTTCTTCTAAGCAGTCCTACAAGACATCATAACTACATATTTCTTGATCTAGAATAAAAAAGACTAGGTTCCAAAGCTACTGTGAAGACTTTTTACATCGAGCAGAGCATTACTGCACTTCTGCAAGTTGCTGGCTTCTCCCATCTCACCCACATACCATGCCTGTACACCGAAGGCTCCACTCAGCACTCGAGTGCTTCAGCTGGCATTACAGCAGTCTTCTGTAAAAGGGGTGAGCTCTACCAGGGGTATTTGCTTCTAGAGAAGCTGTACTATGCAAGAAACCTAATGTCAACACAAGACAGCTTAAATACATATTATATTCATATACATGTATAATGTACTCCATTAGACTTTAGACTTTTTTTTTTTTTTTTTCTCCTAGGAAAAACTCATTCACCCAGGGAACAATTCAGTATCATCAGCAAAAAAGAATCATGCATTTTCTCCTTCTATTATCGATGGAGGTCAGCTGCAGTGAGATTTGAACCCAGTAGGATCCATACCCTTTCACTTATAAAAAAATAACAGTGAAAGTCATCAAGAAGTAGAAGGTGGAGGAGGCCTCTACAGGGAAATGGGTTCAACTGGATATTCCTAAAAGCATTTCAAAATGGCAGGATCAGAAAGGGTTAGCTAAGCTATTAATCTCAGTTCAAAGAACATGCAAGAAAACTCCCTGGTGCACAGAGAACTAGATTGAATCCTTATGAGCATGCTGACCTGTTGGCTCTGAACATTATAGAGCAAGCAGAAACAATTAAAAATAGGGGAAAAAGAAGTAGAATAAGCATATTATTTTTCTGTGTAGTAGTAGTTTCTTGCCAGCTGGACAAATTTATATCTTTTTCTTTTTTTTTTTTTTTTTTTTTCTAAAATAAACAGAATTTAAGAGGTTTAGTTTTCCCTTTCTAGTTTTCTCTTGGTAGTAATCTTTATCCATTTTGTTGAAAAACTTTCCTCTCTGTCTGCAAGAACAAGCAATACATCTTGGGAAACTTTGCTAGTTATTCTTTTTGGACAATCTTTCTTCTTATACAGAAGCTGTCTGCATCTGGGTGGTCAGATTAATATCTCACCATAAGTTCAAGTAGACTGGAAACAAAACAGTAGAAGGAAAATACAGTGCCAACCAAGAAACCTTAGAAAGTTTCTTTAAAAGTAACTTATTGAGTTAAATATATATATATATTTATCACCTAGACATCCCCAAATATGTCAAACATGAATACCTTTCCTGAGTATTTTAGGTACAAACAGGTCAGAGTTTTCCAGAGGCAGGAGAAGTAATCCTTGGTCATGTGAACACCTTTATCAGTATTGTCAAGAATAATATTTTGTAAAACAGTGTGAAATACCTTTAGTTTAATATAACAGAAAGTAAGTTAAAATGAGTGCAATAGAAAAATGTTAAAAATTTTATATGTTAGACCAAAAAAAAAAAGATATATTATGGTTTAAGTGCTAATTGTCATTAATTGAAAATAAAGATAGGGTTGTTAAAATATCTTAAACTTCAGAAATTACACCTAAAAATATTGGGTATTCTATATTCACTGTAATATGAAATTCCCTAGTGTGAATCATTAAACTGAAGAATTCTTAATGCTCAACGCGCAGTAATGTCAACAGCAACAAATTGCAGTTCACTTCAACAGGAAGGCAAGGAAGAAAAGGAAAGTAAGGTGAATCGTAAAACACATAGAGTCAAGACATTTAACTTAAAACATGTTTAACTTTTCCACACATGCTTCCAGGACCAAAACTGAATTAATTATAAAGTGGCAACAAGTCCAACCTTTCATGCCACAACATTCAGTAGGACATTTAAATGCAAAGGGTACCTTTGTGGAAAAAAGTCCTAACCGTGAGGGTGGTCAAACACTGGAACAGGATGCTCAGAGAGGTTGTAGAGACTCCATCGCTGGATATACTCAGTACTTGACTGGACAATGTCCTGGGCAATCTAATGTAACTTTGAAGTTGACTGCACTTTGAGCAGATCTGACTAGACAATCTCAAGTGGCCATCTAAATTATTTGTACTTAAAATCTAAGATCTAAATTATTGTTTGATTTGATGATTTGTGAGCAGCCTTAAGGGCATATAGGCACAATCAGTTGTCTAAAATTAAAGTTTTCCTTGATCACTCTTTCTCTAAACTGCAGAATATTTTATTACTTTATTTACAGTGAGGGTTAGGATTGGAAAATAACCCATTTGAGGCTCTGTAATAGATAACTCATCCTAGCTGAAAAACACAGTAAACTAATTTTCAGGACTGTCAGCTCTGTGAGTGTAGGTGGTCACTGAGAAAGAGGTTCATCTTATCATATTTTAGATATTTACAGTGCAGAAATCCACATCTGAGCTACTTATCAAAACTCTAAAGTAAATGGAAATAAAAAGTATTCTAGTGAGCAATTCATCTGGTCTATTTCAGGTACCTGTCAGGAGTAATGAATGGTACCTTCAAATGACCTATTTTTCTGTCACTGACTAAAAATATAGAATAGGGAGATAACTCAGTGGTAAAAGTGTACTGCGTAGAGACTCAAATGAAACTAGTCCCTCCTAGCTATCTTGTAGAAGGAGTCCTTCACTGTCTATTATATCTCCTGTGTCCTGTGTCAATTATTTCTTCAGGTAGGCGTACCACTGTGTTACCATAACTGTGTGGTTCAGTTTGTGAGTCAGGGTCAGCCAGTAATTGTTACATCCTGCTGGGATTTTGTTACAGCTAACACTGTCAAGATAAGTAAATAGATGAAGCCTTCTTTAAAAAACAAGAGAAGTTTCTGAATCACAGACCCTTGTTCTTGTGGGACTCCCTAGTCATCTGCTAGAAGGCAACACAGTGAGACACAAGCAGTCCAGAAGGTTTCTGGAGATCATAGGGTTAATTTCTTTGTACAGGTACTGGGTGGACCAATCAGGGATATGCACAGCTGGGTCACCCATTCACTGTCAAGCAAGAACTGGTTGGGAATCAGGTAATCAGTGGTAGCCTTGGTTGTAGTGACGTAAAATATGGGAGCCGACGATCCTGAGGTGAATGAGGAAGTAGAGTAACAGAGTGCAGACTGCCTTTCAGGCAAACAGATTTTGGCTTATTCACAAAACTGGTAGGTGGCATCCAGATGGGTGCCAGCTCTGAAAAGCTAAGGAGCTTGGAAAAGCTGGAAGAGCTTTAAGGACAAACTTGTCCCACTGCAATAATAGTTTATCCTGCTACTAGGGAAGACAAGCGTGGTATTTAGACCTTGCTTTAGATATCTCTCCTCTTCTGTGCTCTTTGTTGACAGAGCATCCCCATAGGTGCTTCAGATATATTATAGAATCACAGAGTTATCTAGCCTGGAAAAGCCCTTGAAGATTACCTAGTCCAGCCATTAATCTAACACTGACAGTTCCCAACTACACCATATCCCTAAGCACTATGTCGACTCAACTCTTAAACACCTCCAGGGATGGAGACTCCACCACTGACCTGGGCAGCCCATTCCAACGCCTAACAACCCGTTCTGTAAAGAAATGCTTCCCAATATCCAGTCTAAACCTTCCCTGGTACAACTTGAGGCCATTCCCTCTTGTCCTATCACTCATTACTTGGTTAAAGAGACTCATCCCCAGCTCTCTGCAACCACCTTTCAGGTCATTGTAGAGGGCGATGAGGTCTCCCCTCAGCCTCCTCTTCTCCACACTAAACAACCCCAGTTCCCTCAGACGCTCCTTGTACAACATGTGCTCCAGACCCTGCACCAGCTTCATTGCCCTTCTTTGGACATGTCCTTTTTGTAGTGAGGGGCCCAAAACTGAACACAGTAATTGAGGTGCGGCCTCACCAGTGCCGAGTACAGGGGTAAGATCACTTCCCTGTCCCTGCTGGCCACGCTATTGCTGATGCAAGCCAGGATACCATTGGCTTTCTTGGCCACTTGGGCACACTGCTGGCTCATGTTCAGCCAGCTGTCAATCAACACCCCCAGGTCCCTCTCTGACTGGCAGTTCTCCAGCCACTCCTCCCCAAGCCTGTAGCGCTGCTGGGGGTTGTTGTGGCCGAAGTGCAGTACCTGGCATTTGGCCTTATTGAAACTCCTACAGTTGGCCTTAGCCCATCGCTCCAGCCTGTCCAGGTCTCTCTGCAGAGCCTCCCTACCCTTGAGCAGTTCAACACTCCCACCCAACTTGGTGTCATCTGCAAACTTACTGAGGGTGCACTCGATCCCCTCGTCTAGATCATCAATAAAGATGTTAAACAAGAGTGGCCCCAAAACTGAGCCCTGGGAGACACCACTCGTGACCAGCCGCCAACTGGATTTAACTCCATTCACCACAACTCTTTGGGCCCGGCCATCCAGCCAGTTTTTTACTCAGCAAAGTGTGTGCCCATCCAAGCCTTGAGCAGCCAGTTTTGCCAGGAGAATGCTGTGGGAAACTGTGTCAAAGGCCTTGCTAAAGTCAAGGTAGACAACATCCACAGCAACATGCACAGCCTTTCCCTCATCCAATAAGCAGGTCGCCCTGTCGTAGAAGGAGATCAGGTTTGTCAAGCAGGACCTGCCTTTCATAAACCCATGCTGACTGGGCCTGATCATCTGGTTGTCCCACACGTGTTGTATGATGGTACTTAGGATGATCTGCTCTATCAGCTTTCTGGGCACCTAAGTCAAGCTGACAGGCCTGTAATTTCCCGGATCATCCTTCTGACCCTTCTTATATATGGGCATCACATTGGCCAATTTCCAATCTTTTGGGAAATTTGGGGCAATGTTGGCCTAATTTTATGCATAGCAGTGTGGACACAGGTAATGTTTTACTACAGTGCCCAAGGATCTCACTGAACACCTAAAATTAAGACATGCAAATACAGTAGAATATTTTATCAGTTTTGAATCCTGTGAAAGCAGGGAATCCTATGGCCAAAAAATGAGTGTGTATTTGCATTAAACAGAAAACAAAATCATTCCAGTCAATAAGGAAATTTGTTCTGCTATTTTGTGGTTTGTTTTTATTTCTTGTATCTTCCCTTTTCTCTGCTGTGCCAAACCTATTCCTTATAAATACTATAAGGAAATTAGTCTTAATCATTACTTCTCCTCAACCCATATCAAGAGACTGGCTTGGTTAGGATGGCTGGAACCCTGATGCAGAAAGGCAGCACATGGACTGGAAGCAGGGACAGACTGCACAGGAGGAGTCTGTAACTATTGTCCAGGAATATAGGGATAGTGTAAGAAAAATCAAAGCTCCACTGGGGTTGAGCAGGAAGCCCCAGATAGACCAAGCCATGAGCAGCATGGTCTGATCCCAGAGCTGCCCCTGCTTTGGGCAGGGGTGTTGAACTGAAAACCTGCTGAAGTCCCTTCCAGCATCATTTATCCCCTTGAGTACTGAAATAGGCACTAGCCTGCATTATTTTGACCAGCCTAATTACTTTTATTTACTTTTGGCATCTGCTAGACCTCTGTCCATGTTTTGGTGCCATTGAGTCAGAGCAGGCGTTCACCTATATCTCTGCAAAGTCAACAGAAAAAGTTAGAGGTAACTATATGATGCAGAAAACAATAAGAAAAGTTTTCAATACTATGTACAAGATAATACTTAAGAGACTCAAAGATATTTCAAGTTGTGGCGGTTGAGGCATGGACTCTCCTTTGAAGTGCAGAAGAAAAAGACCCCTTATTATTACAATAGTACATACTTATGCTCTCACCAAAGCTCACTATTCATAATTAGCAAATCAGCAATTAGACAGCTATCAACCTTTTCTCCTATCAGCATAAGACCACTCTAACATGTGCTGTACAGACTAATCAAGTTCTCGTTCACGCGCTGTTCATGTGGTGGTAACTTCTCACAGTTCAGTACTTTTCCACAGTTCAGTGTTGCAGCTGTCCGTTGTTTTTCCCTGCCACCTTGGCACAACTCGGCATTTTCTTATCTTTCTTCCAAGGCCTGTTTTTCATCAAAGCCTAGCTGTTTCTCAGGGGCTGCGCAAGGCTGACAGGCCGATGTCTCCCACATCAAGTAAATAAATATAAAAATAAGTTTAGCTATTGTTCTGATATCTTTTCAATGTAGTTTGCTTTCTTGAAATGCCTATCATGTTTTTTTTCAGCAAATCTAATTCTGAAATGCGCAGCCAGCATCAGCAGTGCAAAATAATATAAACCAAAATGTATTATATCCTCTCTGAATACAAAAGGGTCCCACTGAGACCTTGTTTCATTTATAGCCGGATCAATCCAACTTCAGCTTGTCAGTCATACTTCTAATATATCCTAGTAGAGAAAGATAAATTTTTGTTCAGATTTAATTTTTAAATAGTGATTGTAAATTTTCTCTTAAAACAATTATTTCCACTCATCTCATCCATAACTTATTATCTCTCATGTGTTTCTTTTCTGTCAGTGTTCTTGAAGAATAGATGAGTAAAAAAGTATGTCTTTGTCTTCTTTTTTGTTCTTTGTATTCTTTCTCTTCCTCTTTTCTTCTGCTTCCTTCCCTTATTTCTACTCCATATATTTTTTCCCATTTCTCTGTCTTTGTCTTTTTTTTTTTTTAATTGTTCTTCTATATAGCCACTCATACTTCCTTCCCTTGCAGTGTAGGTATCATGGTTATGTAATGAGGACAAGCATAGCAACTGTACATAAATAAAGCTTGATAAAGTTGTGAAATGGTAAAGCAGAGATGGTGTGTTAAAAATGTTTTTTGGGTTGAAACTGAATTTTTATTTAAAATATTCACAAATCCAGTAGTTCTATTAAAGAATTTAAGATATATCCATCCAAAACTAATGTATAACTAATCTAATGTCTTCCACCACAGAAGTATTGATGTTTCAAAAGAAATTGGAAGGACTCAGTGTTAGAGAGATGTGAAATACTGTGCCATAGGCAAGATAATATTAATTTCATAGGTGCATTCAGAATGTAAGGTTCTCCAGTGAGTGATGAAGCAGGCTTGCACTAGATGACTGTATGTCAACACAGGCGCAGACAGTGAGGATCTATTCTAAGTATGTAATGCTTCTTTCTCTTATGATTATCAGTTGTGTGTATTGCACTGAGGATACCAGTGGGGAGTCTTTGTTGTTGAGTCCTTTGAAAGCTCAAAGAAGTTTCAACCACAGTGGGTCGAATATTTTATTATCTTCTGCTGCAGCTCTTTCCCATCTTTGCTGCACGCATAACTGTTATTGTAAAGGTAATAGGTCTGCAGTTTCTAGTTTTATTTCTGTGTTAATTTGAACTTCACATTTGCAAATAGATTCACTAACATCAGGCTTACATCCACGAGAAGATTTCTTGATCAGCTCAAGAGCTTTTTATGATGCTAATAAATATTTTATTTTATTTTATTCCTACTGGACAGATAAATGTTGTATGGTGGCTTAGAGGAAAAAGCCACTGCCTTTCTCTTGTCCCATATGTTAATATCTGCTCACTTTTCTTGAAAGATAAATTCTGGTTTTGCCAAGATCGAAAACATCTTTTGTTCTCTTGAAATGTGAAAATATTAAAATCAAGAAAAAAAAGCCTGTGCTGTAACCCACTGTGCTATCTGCCATGGAGAAAAAAAATGCTTACACAGTAAAATCCTAGAGACTAAATCATATTAATTAAAGTCTTAGTCTGAACTTTGGCTTGGATCGAAAATATTATCTCTGGAGGTTTAAAAATACTGAAGCTGTTATAGGTGCCGATCAAAACTATCATAATCCACTGCAAGTATCTCCTGGAACTCTACATATGAAAGGATGAAAAGTTTACAGACTTTGTTTTAGCTAATATTTTAAAAGAAATTTACCAACATTTAGCAAAGAAATACTGAAATAAATAATGTGATTTGAAGCATGATTGAAATTTAGAAATTCCCAAGTTCTCTCTAGGTTTCTGCTATTATTAAACATATAAAAAAGTCTTAGTGAGTAGATAAAAACATGTTACTCCACCAGGACTACAAAGACACACACTCCTGAGTACTGGAAGGTAATAAGGGTAATTAATTCTCCCATACAAATGGTGTCAGGTTTGACATTTTTAACCTGGGTGCTTCACTAAACTATTCCTGAATCGGTGAAACAATAAACATGTTAAGGAGTACTGTTGCTCTATAAAAGATTCATTGTACCCCCATATTTACATATTCCAAACATAAGAGGTATTAGATCGTACAGGAAGTTTTCAACTTAAAGTAATTTCTAGATTCTTACTATGACGTAAAGTATCCAGGTGGCTGTTTGAAGGCCCAGGCAAACTTAGACACCCTAAATGTACTGATATTCCTTTACAATAATCTGAAATGAAAAAGCTCTTGTGGTTATTTTTTTACTGTTGAAATGGTAGGGAATTATGACTATGACCAGCTACGGTCCTACGCCATGTCTTGTTGAGCAACAGTAAGAACAATACTAACATTTCTAGTCATGCATAAATTAAAAGACATAATTCTGTAGAACTCTTTTTCTTCTGATAGATATTTTGCAATTCTTTTTTTCCACTCTAGAAATGTAACCCACTGGTTCATTGGATAATGAACATGCTGGAGACTTCAAAACATGTGATGGTAAAGAAAAATGGTTTTTGTTTGTTCAGTATGCATATTAATACTTTTTTGATGGTTTGCAGATGACCAAATAACTGTGACCTTAGGAGAACTCAGGTTGAAGTTAAAATGTAGAAAACTAAAATTAAGAGTTTTATCTACCAGTTTCAATTAAGGAGTAAACTGACATACTATATATTTTGGCCTGTGAAGTTATACAACAACCAGAAAATGAAAATCATGTGGTACTAAGCAGAAAATGAATATATGAAAGAAAACCAGGCCATCGGAAGTAGAAATGAAAATTTTGATTATTTCTGGCTCATTCAACTCTCAGACCAATATCGGGAGAATTTGGATTAACTGTCACTTATGAGAAGAACAAGAATTCAATTCCTTTAAAGCAGCAAGGAAAAGGGAACCTTAGGAAAGTATTAGCAAGAAATTCAGATGCACAATACTATTTTCATTATTTTAATAGCATGATTACATAGATGCTGAAAGAAGCAGCAGCTTCTGGGATTCCTTACACAGGCGTGAAGACTGTTGTTACACACCTGTGACATTGCCAAATACCTTCATCATTTCTTACCTGCTCAGTTGTCAGAAAATGGTAACAGCATCAAGAGGAGCTGCCCCTGTTCTTCAGCACCATTTGACAAATCAGATCTCCATTGGAGAATATGCATTTTTGTCATTTATTATTTTCACGGTGTGATATCAGGATAGTAACATGTGAACTACTGTTCAAACTCATGTCCTCCCAGTAGAAAAACCTTTTCATAATTTCTTCAGACATATAATCTTTTCTATCATCTTGAAGTTACTGTAATTGCATTTTGGTATGTACATTTTTGGGAGAAACACATTAAATCAAATGGACACTGTCTGGAATAATAATTTATATAAGACTTCACTGGCATAACACATTATTGAGTTTTCACGATTTTAAAATGCTTAGCTTATTTAATAAAATGCTGTTATGCATTTTACATATGGAACAGCAGATTCTCATCCACAAGACATTACAGAGTCACACACAGTCAAATCCTGTTCACATTCATCTATCTGTAAACTCTTTCCCTAAATACAAGCAAGATCAGAAATATTCTGGTATATTTTCTTCAGTTCACATTTGTTTCTTTTGTTTTAAGTAGCTTGTGAAAATTTTATACTTTTTTCCACCTACATTAAACTTCTGCTATATAATAAACATGTTTTGAGATTATCAGCCAGTTCTCTCAAAAATAAATTATTTTGAACAGTCCAGGGATTATCAAAGCAACCACACTCCATCTTTTGGATAGAAGACATTTGATCACAAATCTTCTATCTCAGCATCACTTAATGACAAACAGTCACATTGTGACGTTATTTATGGCTCTGGGTATGTCCATGCACAAGTGTGAAATCTGGAAAGAAAATACTAGTTTTGGCTGTAGGTTTCATGGCTCATTTGTAATCTTACCTTTACACTGGGAACACCAAAAAATGAATTAATCCCGTATCTATGTAATATTGGCATCAAGTATCTCTTCTGGGAAGCACATGGACATTTTTTATCCTTTACATTTACTGGTTCATAGCTAAAGAGGATAAGACTAGAAACTGGCACTGGGGAACAAACCTCAGAACAGAGAAGCCCTGATTGGCACAGCACCTCAGGCCAGGTAACATTCTGATCTCCCTTCCCACCTACGTTGTTTCTTGTTTCTCAGAAAATGCTTGCATTTGCTATAGTCATGGGGAATCCAACCTGACTTGACTTTAGCTGAAAGGCTCAAAGGAACTTTCCTAAACATTGAAACTAGCTGTACTGGGTCTATTTAGAAAGGACTTAACTTTCCTCATAGCAGCCCATATGGTGAAGTAGTTTAGATTTGTGTCCAAAACAGTGTTTTTTCTATTGTTGACCAGCGCCTGCACAGCATACAGGCCTCCTCTGTTTCTCACACTGTTGCCCTAGTAAGTAGGCTCAGGGTACACGAAGTTAGGAAGGGAAAGAGCAAACTAAACCAGGAAAAAGTGATATTCCACCCCACACTACATCATGCTCAGCAATAACAATGATAGTGAGGGGATGAGTTGCTCCAAAGTAGATGTTCCTTAGAGACTGACTGGGCTTCAGTCTGCTGGTGGTGAGTGATTGCTTTTGGATTCTCTTTTTCTTCTTTTTCTTTTTCTTTTTCTTTTTCTTTTTCTTTTTCTTTTTCTTTTTCTTTTTCTTTTTCTTTTTCTTTTTCTTTTTCTTTTTCTTTTTCTTTTTCTTTTTCTTTTTCTTTTTCTTTTTCTTTTTCTTTTTCTTTTTCTTTTTCTTTTTCTTTTTCTTTTTCTTTTTCTTTTTTCTTACTAAACTGTCTTTATTTTGACCCATGAAGAAGTTTTTTTTGTCTCTTTTGCCCTTCAAATTCTGTCCACCATCCCACTGCAGGGGAGTGAGCTGGGTGGGGACTGGGCTGGAATCAACCCACCACAGTAATCTAGAGGGAGATCTGGAGTAGTTACCAACAGAGGATGAATCCCTCAAGAGGGAAAAAAACAACAGAATCTGCCTCTGCAGATGTTCTTGGCTTCCAACGGACTGTTAGTAGACATCAAGATTTCCAGTGAAACCCCCACTTTCTTTGCAGAGAATCATAATTTTATTCTTCAAGAGTAAGCACTGAAAGGGAAATTTTGTAAGGACCAGTCAAGTCATCCCTCCTTGTGTTTATCTCGATTCCTGGGTCTTTTGCTTTAATTTTCTCCTTCACAGCACTTGTGGGGAAGGGTGGAGTAAGTGACTGCATGGTGTTCGGTTGCTCCCTGAGCTCAAACCACTGAGCCTTTTGCTATATTTTCTCCTTTCCAGCACTGGGGAGGAAGGAGGGAGTGAGCAGCTACATGGTGCTCAGGTGCCCTCTGAGCTCAAACCACAGTAGTTGCTCTGTGACACTGAACATCATAAAATCTCAGCTAAGAATCTCTGCTTTGCCAAGCATACAAGAAATATGGCAGCAAGAAAGGATCAACAGTACACAGCAAAAAAAGAATAAACTGTGAGTCATAACCTTAAATCTGTGTTTACATATCAAAGAGCAGCATTAGCTTGCTTTACAGTGACTGAAGTTCCAAGCAGTATTACCAGTAAGCAGTTGTGCTCCATTTGGGAAATATTTTAATTCTTTAATATGTAAGTCCTAACATATTATAATGCATAATACACCATTCTAATGATATTAAATTGTGTCTGGCTCCCAGTGGATTTCTCAGGCTAGGTAATGTCTATCTAGGCCAATAAAATGCTCAGCTGGCTTGGATGGGAACTCTTGATGTGCCATAAAGGTGTTTTGAAGACCTCAGGTGATTATCAGGTAGGATGCACTTTCCCTCTAAATGACAACTAAACGAACATCCCCTTGTGGGGTTTCTACATCTTCTGCAAAAAGTAACATTTTAAAAGTTGACTGGAAAAATGAAATTCCATCTCACAGAGAAGTCCCTTCCCTGAATATTACATATATATTCAGTATTTTAATTATCAGAAGTTTGATTTTCAGAAAGAAGACTTACTAAGTAATAATCAAGATCTTAAAAAAACCTTTCAATATATCTCATCTTTCAAGACAAAGACAAAACCTATTCCTTTTAAATGAAAACAAATGAGTCTCACCTCCATTTTTTATTTTCTCATGTACTTTGACTTCCATGTGCAGAATTAGCAGCTGATCTGAACAGTGAAACACATATATGTTAATCTACAAATGGAACACCTTAAGCTATTGTTTTCAATTTATGTTAATGTTTTCCAGCTGAATTTCTACTTTTCTACGAAAAGTGAAAAGAAACTTTGCCAGTCTCTCATTTGTTCCCATCAAAATCCCCCAAAACATTCTTTGGTGAGTAAAATTATATCAAAAACAACTCTTGAGAAGATATTTAGTCCTAATTTTTTCCTCAGATTGTTTGGAAGTTGATATTCTCTTAAGGCACAAACTGCAACTGCCTGCAAGCAATTTATAAAAGGAATGTACATTTTTCTTGAGAATAGATATATAATTCCAAACAATGGATAAATTTTTCACTCTCTGTGACACTTGTCATCTTATAGCTATAGTAACTTAATGCTTTTTCATCCTCCATGCTCTCAAGGGTGAAATCAGGATGGACATGTTTGTCACCATGGCAGCAAAACACTACATGTATTTTAACCAAAACAGATGCAGATAGTGCAAATCCCCAGATTCTTTGGTTTTGGAGAGCTTTGAGGTGGCTCACAACTGTAAGTCTCTGCATAAAAAGAGAAAGTGGAATATCTCCCTGCTTTTGAATGCTAAAGAAACCTACATATTCTGTACCTCAGCTTGTGTTTCCCCTGAGTATTGGCATATGGCTATTCCCCCAGGGCAGACAATGAAAACTTGTTACAGTAAAGTTGTTATTTAGAAGCTGAGATCATTTTTGTAGGAAACTTTGCTATAATACAAAGACATTCAGCCTGTAAAAATATCATAGTAGTTCACAAAATAACTAATGGAAAAGGAAGGAAGTTGGTATGATTTATGGAAACCTGAAGAGTAAGACTGAGAACCTCTTAGTGGTTAACCCCTTAAAAGGGTTGCCCAACTGCTGGTTAAGAGAACTGTGTCAGGCAACAGGAACACTGAAGAGTAGTCTTTTTTTAAATACTGACTCTTTCTTCATCTATGATGCTCATAAAAGATAGGCATCTCAGGCTGCATTCACCCTCCTTCACGATCCTCTTCACTGCAACATATCTTCCTTTTGGGTTGCTTGGCCCCATTAGGAAAACGTATGCTTGACCTACAATAATACACAACAGAGGCACCTATGTATTAGATTAAATCATCTGAAATCTGCTGAGAATTAGGAGCAATTTCTTGAAACCATAAAGCCAGTTTCCCTTCTTCTTAGCCTTTCCCTTTCTCCCATATCTGAACTCGTACACCCCTCTGCACAGTATAAAGTGAGTTTACAGCTCAGTGTGGCTCTGCTTTGCACTGCTTTCTTTCAGCTGGTGTAAGGGTGACTTGTCTGAACTGGGAGGCCCCCTTTTCAATTTTTATAATCCTATTGCTGTTCACTATCCTGTGGTCATGATTTGCACAACACTATTTTCCCATCAAGAAGTATAATTAGGCAATACCTTATAGAGTGGGCACTATCAAGGGCTGAATCCACTTGGATGGATAAGGACAGGATTCACCCCACTTCTTGTTCAGCAAAACAAGACAGGTTTACCCTGTGCAAAAGACTGCAACTGCTGAAAGTGTCTGCAAGCAATTTCTACAATCTCTCCCTGGAGCTTTATCTGCAAGGAAGTAATGCTGCTCTGTACTGTCCCAGGATGAAAATATTGAAAAGGCACAGTGTAGCTCATTACACATTTCTTTGGCAACAACCAAAGACCTCTGTTGAATATCCATCTAGCCTCCTCTCCCTCCCTCCTCCACTCCAAATACTACAGGAAATAAAAGGATCTCATAAAATTGAGAGCAGCTTGTGGACTTAGTTTAGTAGTGATGAAGTAGGCACTTTATTACTACCCACTCTGATATGTCAACCTCAACTGCAAACAATTAGAAATGCTATAGATGGAGGACATAAAGATATTCAATCTTGCAAAAAACAGCTTAAAATTTGTACTTAAGGGGGAAATTTAATATGAGTGACATTCTCTGTGGTTTGTACTTCATTGACAGTATTTTTTGTTTGGCAAATTGAGAACTATAATTTTTTTAGCTAGCTATTATCTAGTACTGACTTTATTGCAAGAAACACTTGTTTACAAGAGCTTTAATATTATTGTTTATGGTGTAGTGAATGGTATTTCCTAGCATAAAAAGATCTTAAAAGAAAAGATGTATTAAGTGAAATCCTGGAAATTAACATTAAAATCCAGATATTTTTACTCATCCTATATTCTTGTTCTCTCCACTGACAATAACAGCTTATTAAAATTGTTAAAAATGAATAATCATATTGTCTGATCCTTTGTAAAACAGGTAGAGAAGAGACAGTCTTCCCTTGTTTCCATTACAAATATCTCCTAATTTAAGAAAAAGGAAGAGAGACTGGAAAATTGGACCATCACTGTAGAGTAACTATGGGAAATGCAAAGCTGACTGTTACATATGTGTTATCCTGCTGAAAATTTTTTAGTCCTCACTCCAAGTATGAACAGACCTGGTCTGAGCTGAAATGGGGTCCAGGGCTGTGGGCAGGGGTGGGGGGAGAACTGGGAGGCTTGGCAGGGACAGTCAGGCCAGGTGGTGCCCTCAAAGCCCTGCCAATAAACTCTCCTGCCAGCAAGCTATGTCCTCACAACTTACAGGGGCTGGGTTTAGAAAAAATTCCCCAGAAGCTCCTTCTAATATCTGGCTGTGAAAAAGGTGATACTGTCTGGGAGGCCATAGGATCAGGAATCATGCTGTAGGACAAGATTAGCAGCCTGCAGAGCCATGAATTCTTCCTGAGGGAGATGAAATGAGCTTTCTTGGTAAACAGGTCCACAGTCACTAGGACACTGTATTTCCCTGCAAAGATGACAGTTCTGCTGTGAAACCAAACAGTGCTGGAAGGTGGTTGGAGCTTTGAGGAGACTAAGTGGCACCACAGGATACCTATAGTGTCCATGCCTGGTGCAGAAAGCAGTTTTTCACTCGTTCCTTTGCCAGATTTGGAGACAATTGTAGGCTCTTCACAGGTCCAGCTTGGTGAATCATCAAGCTCCTGAAGACAATCAAAGAGCTCTGGGTGGAGAGGCAAGGGATTCTGGTTCGTCAATGGCATGTTTCTAACATCCCAGGCTAAGAACCCCATGCTTCTTTTTGATAAAAAATATGGGTGTTCATCAGAAGTGAAGGGGCAGATCAGCTTCGGTGCCAGACTGTTCTTGATGTACTTCTCACGGGCAGTTAATTTAGGATGTGAAAAGATACAGGTGTGCCTGAAAAGTACCTTCTCTCCTGGAATCAGGGCAATGGGCAGTTATACAGGCAATGGGGCAACAGGGTTTCTTCCCCTCTCTTAAATCCATCAGCAAAGTTGCTGTACTCATATAGGTACACTGATTAAGGCAAGGTTTATTTGGCTGGGGGGTGCCTAGGTGCCAGGGTTGGCCCAGCAGAAACCATTGCATGGTGGTGTCCCCTGACTGCTTCTGCTATCTGCAGCAGAGACAGTGGTGGGATGGGTCAAGCTGAGGAGGACTCTGGGCCCATGAACTGGGGTGGGGGTCCCTGGAGAGGCTGATCAGAAGACCCATTTGTGCCATCGGCGTCACACTGGACAAAAGGTGACAATTTTATTAAAATGATTCTGGTACAGGGCTGGAGCCTTGCTCTCAGGAACTGGACCCGGGGAAAGAAAAAAAGGTTCAAAGGTTCATTTTATGATTACAGATGTCACTGGGCAAAGAAGCAGAAACCAATCCAAATGAGGGCAAAGGCTATTATGTTTCTGCTTTTGCCCCGCTATGAGTATTTCACATTCATCATTCTGAGAAAATGCCTTCAAATTTTTTAAGTGCAAACTGACTGAGCATTCAGGGGACCCACTTAAATTGAAAACATTCTTTAGCTCATAATGTAACCAGATGATACATCAAACATTTTTGCTTATTAATACAGGATTTTGAACATGAAGGTTTGTGCCTTCTTCACCATTTATTAATCTGTCCATTCAGTCTGAACATCCACACAGGATAATGTTATATTCTGCCTTAAATTTCTATGTCGCTGTAGTAGAGGAAAGCGCTGTAAAGACTTTTATTCTCATTCAAAAAAGCTTTGATGTGCTTCAAAAATAAGAGCACTTCATTATGTTCATGAAGAGTAAAAGTGTCCTACTATGACAAGAGCTCTTTTAAGATGATGGTTAAGTGAAGCTTAACATTAGTTTCAAATGAATAAAAGCACTTGCTGATGTCAAGTCATTGTTCATATTTACCCTCTTCAAGTCTCTGGTTCTCACCAAAAATGCTTACAACTTTAAAAATTATTAGGTTTTGTTTCATAGCTTGTCATAGGATTACATTGCCTTGGATTTCTTGCAATAAGATGAAATATTTAAGTCATTAAGTTGACATTAGACATAAAAGAGTTTAAATTTACTATTCATAAGGCCACCCTCTCTTTTGTGTAGAAGACATAGATTAGTGGCTCTCTTGAACCTTGCTTTTTTAGAGTCTCTGGAACAGTTTTGCAGTGACACAGAACATGTCTGGCACTATCTTGTTCATTTGTGCTCATGAATTAAGTGAATCTTTCTTAGAAAGGAAGCAAATTTCACTATGCAAGAGAAAACAAAGCATAACATGAGTTTTCACTCTAATTAAATGGTGCACATACTTTTTGTCACTATTTCAGTAATTTTGACACTCTAATGAAAGGAAGTGAGAGAACATTTTTGGACTTAATGTTTTATTCATACTCTAGCAACTTATAAGAATTCATGACAAAATTGTTACTCCATTTGCTAAATATCATACAAACAAACAGGGAAAGTAACTGGGAAATAAGAAAGCCTTGCCCCTTCTTATGCAGTGAGGTCTGTAAAGACATAGTCATCTCTTTTCTTGGTTATCCTCTCCTTTTAACAATTTGCTCCCCTACTGTTCATTATGCTGACATTCACACGTCCTCTGCTGTCTCCAGTCCCCTTCCAACAGGGATGTGTTAGAGCTGAGTTCCTTAAACTGTTTCTGTTTCCCTTATGTGTCATTCTTTAAAGAACCACTTTACCATATAGTACTTACGTCATATAATCATATCTGTTATGGTCATGTCTAAAAGGCAGCTGAAAGGGAGTCTGATAGTACCAAAGCTAAAACTGTATGCAGTGTGAATATACCTATTGTTTTACACAAGAGCATTTATAATGAACTATTCTAACTGAATGTACTAGATTTTGCAGGATTAAGAACAAACCAAAGCACTAAACTATTGATTAAAACACTAACTTTTCCAGACATCAAGTTACATGAAATGAATGCTAAATAGAAATGTATGTAAAAGTTGAGGTAAATAGGATCCAAATTAAACCTTTGCTGATATCTAAACTAAGCAAATCTTCTTGAAAGTTCAAGATACTTAAAGAAACAGTCTTAAACTACTTCAAAATAAAGGTTTCATATTTAGCACTTTTTTCTCCATTTCCTCCTTAATTCTTAACATCCTATGAAGTTCCTACTTTCTGAAATCATGTAGTAGTGGACTATTCCTTTGAAATAGTATATACAATATTGTAATTTCAGTCAGTGGTCATCTCTGGCAAACTTTCTGTATATGCTTTTCATCATTTTATGTAATGCTATTGTATCTTTGTGTAAGTACTTCCTTTTTAGGTCAAAATTAAAAATAAAAATCTTCCATTCTTTTCAGTCTCTTGAGATAGTTGTTTTTATTGAACTGTTGAAGTAATTTCTGAAGTGAAATGACCATAAAATATGACATATTTTGAGTGGCTACAGTATATAATTTGCTCTTTATAAATGGTCCCTATGTTTTTGTCTGTCCTATGCCTTATATAGGCTGACACACTGTTTATTTTCTAGGTCATAGACATACACTGAGCAGAATGGGTGGTATTCACAGACCTGACACAAGAGAGAGCAGTTCTCACTGAAGTGTCCCTGAGTACTCACCAAGAAGACTTTGTACTCCCAGCAGCATGTCTTGGAGATGTTGCTTCTCTGTGGGGGTAGAAAATGAGAGAAAGGCATGCCATGGCCTCTCATTCCCTCTTCGACATCTCATCTTTGTTTCCTTCCTTTCCTCATATGTATGTATGTTATGTATAGGTACATATAGTGTGTGCTTGTAGCATAAATGCAGACAGCAAAACCCATATTCTCAGAAGATTTCTCTGCCTTCCAGTTACTCTAAATGTATTCTTTACTCTGAGAGATACACAGTAAAAATTGGGGAAGGGAAATCAATGAAAGAAGGAACTCAGTGAGTGAGTTTATATAAGAAGGAGTTGTTTACACTGAAATAAGTTGTTAAAACTTACAGTGCACTAGCTAATACTTTATATCAGAAAAAAGTTATATGATTAGTATAAGTTTGCTGTATAAGTTATACAAAATAAGTTATACTAATATTATGTTATACAAATAAGGACCGTTTTGCCTTGATACAGCCAATCTATTCTAGAGTGGATTTTTGGAAGATAATAAACAGGGAAGAAGCTGATCTGCATTCGTCACTACATAGTTGTAGGATTTCTGGAGGATTCTGAATGTTTCATGTGTATCACATAGATATATAAATATACTAACCTGGCATAAATATACAAAGAAAAAAAAAAACACTCTTAGGATAGAATTTATCTGAATAAAGTGATATCTGCTGCTTAAACCTATATCTTTGATAGCTGTCTATATTCCCTTTATACACTATGAATCTTGCTTTATGTATTATGAAAAGAATTAAGGGCTTAATCTCAGTCTGAAAAAGACATCCAAAATAGGTGAATCAGAGTCTATGGTGCCTATGTTTTTCTAGCGAATAAAATGGGAGTCTAAAGAGACTAGCTCAGTTTTAGTTAGATTCAAGATCTATATGCAAGATGCCTATGGTTAGGTGAGATTAATTTCTCCCCCACTGACTTGGATCAGGTCCACTTGAGCAATGAAACTGAAACTTCTTATGAGGCCATCTCCTGAAATTTCAGGCTGTAGTATCTGCCAGTAATAGTTTCAACAAATTATGTAGGTTTTATTTTGCTTTGACCTTGTCACTGCAATGCTGTGCTTATTAATCAGAGACATATAATGTTTGCTGTTTAAATGAAATATTTTGATTGCATTGTTGCTCATGAGACCTACTTAGAGGCAAAAATGACATTATTTCTCTCTTGGGGTCAGTGGAAACAATGTTGGCTGTTCTGGATGTCTTTGTACATGAAGCTTTAAGAAATAAGTTCTCAAATGCCCACGTGCATAGGAAGGGTAGAATCAAATACTTGAAGGCAAATACTTGAAGGCATTTATGCTTGTAAAATCATTTAAATAAATAGGATTTCTGTGAATTTAGTAATAAACTTAGTTCAAAGGCTGTATTGTACAGTTCATATTAAATACAAGCTTGCATGGAGCTAATCTTCATGGCGCTGGAAGAATGAAAGCATGAGAAACAGTTAAGCCTGTGGAGGCATTCTGGATTTAGAAAGTCATACTTTTTGGGGGCTATTTTTTTTAGCTTCTCTCAGATTAAAACTTACTTCCATTTTATTTTGTGCAAAATAAGGCTGTCAAGGTACCCTTCTGTTGTGTTTTAACCCCGGTGGGAAGCTCAGCACCACACAGTCACTCGCTCACTCCCCCACAGTGGGATGGGAGAGAGAATCAGAAGGGTAAAAGTGAGAAAACTCATGGGTTGAGATAATGGCTGTTTAATAGATAAAGCAAAAGCTGTGTGTACAAGCAAAGCAAAGAAAAATCAGGAATTCATTTGTTAATTCCCATCAGTGGGCAGTAACAGGTACTTGGGAAGACAAATGGTGTAACTCCAAAAGTCCCCTCTTCTTCCTTCTTCCCCCAGCTTTTATCATTGAGCATGATGCCATATGGTATGATATATCCCTTGGGTCAGTTGAGGTCAGCTGTCCCAGCTGTGTCCCATCCCAACATCTTTAACACCCCCAGCCTACTTGCTTGTGGGACAACACAAGAAACAGAAAAGGTGTTGACGCTGCGTAAGCATTACTCAGCAATAACTAAAACATCCCTGTATTATCCAAGATATAGCACCATGCCAGCTGTCCCAGCCAAAACCAGTAGACCTCTACAGTCCTGTTTACAATGTGCTTCATACACAATTACAGAAAGTTACCATGCTCTCACCTGTTAAAAACAAAACAACAATGGAGGATAAATATGAGATTCTTACAATTCAAGTGTGAGATTATTAACTGTCAGATCACCATGGTCCAAAAAACTGTACATAGTGGGATGGACTTTGAAACAGACAGGGAGTTGTTTGTTTTTTGGACTCTCTGTTTTTGGTTTCAACTACATAAAAAATAGCAGTTCAGAAAATAATTATTACACTGTGAAGGACATGCAACATATGAAAACCAATATATATTGTAATTGTAGGTACCAGATGGCCATCCCAAGACTTTTCTAGATATTTGAACTCCCAGTTCTAGGCACTGAGTATACACCATTTAAAGCCAGACTGTGCTGTGAAGAGGTGAAAGTGTAAAAAGAGAAGAATAGAAAAGGTTGTTGGGAGAGCTCTGGATAACCACAGGACTCTTTGTCCTAGGCTATGAAGCTATAATATCTACAAAGATAGAAATACTTCTCTGTATGCAGATCTGTTTAAAAATGTTTAGTGAATATAGATTAGTACCATGAAGCTGCATTTTAGATTACAAATGTTGTATAAATATGTTCATGATCATGAATCATAAATGAAGCAATGTCTTCTGACTGTGTAATTAATATGTCCTGTTGACTCAATACGTGCTGCTTAAACAGTTTGTTTCCTCCTTGTGCCAAAAATGTACTTTATGTGAGATAAAGTCCACTGCATCAGAGAAAGAGATAAAACCAACCATAAAGAATTGTACATCTACATGGCAGAGAAAATACAGTGATACCTTTTGAAAGGTCAAAGGGATCTTCATCTCCTTCAACAAAGTTGAAAAGCTCTGTTCTTCATTAGATGGGCTCAGGAGAATTTCAACTTAGATATACAAAGGTTTTTACAATCCTAAATCCCACTAAAATCAAAGGAGCTGGAAATCTGAATGTCTTTGTGGTTCTTGCCAGTGGCCTCTCTTTGTAAACCTACAGACTGATTTTCAACTCTTCTTGAAGTGCACTATGCATAAAGTACTTACCTATGCTTCTTCTGAAATCCTCAAGGGTAATGTTAGATGACCCATATGCTCAGTGAAGCACATCCTATATATCTTCTGGTTTCCTACATTTGAAAATGTTGATAGGCATAATTACAGGATGAAATTTTCAGCCTGCAGTGAAAGGTCAAGATAAACTGAGAGCAGTTTCACGGGGATAGCCTGCATTGGCCTCAGTCCATGGAAGAAACCATGTGTCAGCCACAATGTCAGTAAGGAAAACTTTTAGCTTGCTTTCTCAAGAAATGAGAGTGCTCAGGGAATTTGAGCAATGACAAAGTCCCAGACTGACCTGTGTGTTTAATTAATCCTATAGACTACAATAGAAGATGTATTTGCTATTTGCTTTTAATTCGGTCAAGTTTAGAACTGTTATGTGTGCAAGTGATCACCTTGATTAATGTCTAGATACCATTAAAATCTTTTGTCACTTCCAATTCCTGCCATTTAGTGTGGTAATATATGGGAACGAATTAATCTTCAGTTTCATTCATGCTAGCAGTTCGATAGTTTGTCTCTTAAAGATTACGACAAAGGCTGTGCCTGATGTAGCAATGATGTTACACAGCTACTTCTGGGGGGGTGGGGAGAGGGGAGGAGAAGGAATGTTTTCCCCAAATCACAGCAAAATGACTAAAAGGACTACCATTGTGGTTTCAAACCTTGCAAATTAGTTTCAAAACTGGCAAGAATGTGGCCTTTTTTACCCTACCTCTGATTATGTTATGGCTCTTTAGCCTATCACATATAAATTCGTTCCTTAAGAGGTTTACTGTCTTAAATTTGTGTTTGATTCACTCAATAATTAATCCAGTTTCTTATTAATATAACTACCTTTATTTCAATGTCTTTATAGCATCACAAAGTAGAAAAGAATATTTAGGAAGAAAGAACAGGTATCCATGCAGAATGGAATGTATCACTGAAGTGCTAAGGCTTGGATAACAGGCCCAAGCCAGAGTTGACCTATAGATGAATCCTGTATATTTTATAACTGATAACCATTGTGCTAGTAGGTATTGTATTAACTTATAACAACCTATTTATGCTGGTGTAAAAAGTGCTAAAGCATTGAAATACTGCAGCCTGAACAACAGGCCCCAAGCTGAAGCTGCTAACTTAGCATGTAGTCATTAGTAAAATATGTAAACTCACTAGTGAAAGACAAAATATAATCAGTAGAGGGGAGAGAATGTATCCAACTTTCCTTTCGCAGCCTTGTTCAAGGCTGAGAACCCAAGTATTTGGCCTTGTTAGTAACCCCCTTGGTTCCCCCCCCGAGCCCTGGCCAAGCTTTGGGTGGAATCCAACAGGAGAATGAAACCAGAAATTTTCCACTCAAAACAAAGGTGCCAGCTATTCTGGCTTGTTGATCTCTGGTATATAAGGCTGGGCCCGTTTGCAGTGACTTTGGATGCCTCACCTATGGGTGGACGCACCACGTAGGATTTCCCACTTGCCGGGACTGGCTCTCCAAATCCTCGCTGTAACCGGGGCTCCCCAGCGTCTGCAGATCTGGATGATGATGATGATATATGCAAGTGGTGATGTATTTCTCTTAATTACTATTCTCTCTCTCTCGTGTAGTAATGATTTGATGCATTACTCTGTTTGTTGCTTTAAGTGCACTATTCTGCTTCTTCTTACTGCATGTTCTCTGTATTACGCTGTTACATTACTTGGTTATTACCAGTAAAGTACGTCTACTCTTTTCACTCTGGTGTGTGAAATTGGTATCCTTAATCAGCAAAACAATCACTTAAAAATCAGATATAAAACCTGGAAAATACATGTAGTTTTGTTTTTTCTTATTTAAAATTTCTTCTTTTTTTTAGATTCTTTTTTTACAGACTATGGCACTTTAAACTTCTGCTAAAATTTAAACTGTTGTAGAAAATTGAATTAATTTAAACAGCCACAACAGTTACAGTATGTTGTATATAAACCTAAAGATGCAGATAAGCGATAACATATATGTGTACAGATAAATGTGGTGGAGTATTGTACAAGTACATGAAGTTGGCCCTGGTTCAAGATACACTGAAGTCTTTAAAGATAGAAAGCACCAGTGATGAAATGATAGTAATAAGGGCAAAAGTCAGATGCATCAGTAACACTTCTGGGATGTTTGGTAAGAGTTTAAATGTCCAATTTAAAAGTTATATGCCACTACAACACAAAAAGAAATAATTCATGGACAGTTAATGATTTGCATATAGCAGATCTTGGGGCTAAGTCAAGACACTGGGGCTTAAGAAATCTAGATTTAGTTTTTGCTTTGTAAAATAATTCCTCTGGAATTCTGAGGAATTAAATTACTTTGTGTTATCAAAAAGATATTTTAAAATAAAGTCCAGAATAAGCCCTGTGGTTTTTTTTCTAAACAGATGTTTTAGGATCCAGTAATGGGTACTCTGTGAGACCCAAGAGTTAAAGTAACATGCAGTGTCATTTTTGTTAGACTACTTAGTAAGTGATTTACAGTGTTATTTCAATGACTTCCACTTAGCTAATACTCTTACAGTAGATAACGTTGATATAAATGTACACAAACCATTTGGATCGTCACTATAGCAAATATGCTTTCATTATATAATGTGAAACACGCCTTCCTGTATAAAAAGTATACATGTAATTGTAAGTTGTTACACTATAAATACTATTATAAACTGTGCAATAGCAAGAATTCTTTTAAAACCCTTAAAAATTATTGTTCAGGCATTAAGGTTTGTCTGGAGTTTGTATGCAGCAGTATGTATAACATATATGGATAATAGAAGAGGGAAAACACTCATCTGGTGTGACGTGTCTATACATTTCTAGTATAAAATTTATTTCCTAACCAGAATAAAAAAAAAAAAAAAAAAGACAGATTTGTGGCTCAAATTTTAACATTTTGATTTACCTTATAAGAAAGTCACAGTGACACAACACTCACTGCCCTAACAAATGTTAGTAGGAAAGACAGAAGCTAAATAACTTTGAAAAATCAGATATTGTGTATTGCTGTCCAACCTAAAGATCTCATTTGTGATTTTCATTGCCAAATTATATTGGTAACCAGACATATATGGTGAATTTTGATGGGATCTGCAAAGATGTTTTTTTCATAGTTATGATCATTTTTCCAGTCCCCAAGTGATAATTTTTCCAGACAGTTGTTCTGGGATATAAGGTTTTTTGTCTTCTTTATTTATAATGTTTAGATCAGCTTAACTTTCTTTTTTTAAAGCTTCCACTTCTAGCTACTTGCTAACTGATTGATGGTGATGATTGTTTTCCTCCATGTCTTCCTCACACAAGTTCAATTTGTGAGATCTGAAGATGATTATTTCAGTACAGATAACTGCATGAGGACAGAACAAAACCCAAAATTGGATCAGGAGATTTTAAAATGAGTTTTATGGGAAAAAGGTTAGAAAAAATGTAGATAGTCCAAAGACTTAAATTAAGGAACAAGAATAACCTAAACGAAATGTTCAAAAGGGGAGGCAGAAGATGGTGGTGTGTTATAGCTATAGCATAGTTATAACTATAGTGTTGTAGCTGTAATTAGTTATCATGAGCTACAAATCACTGACATCTTAGAATGTGAGTATTGTGGATTTACAGTGGTGGATTTAAATCAAGCACAGTTACCATAGGTCTCCTAATAAAGTCTGCAGTTCTTCTGGGAACTTTTGTTAAACTTCATACAGATCTTGCTCGTCCTCTCTTTCAGCTTGTCCAGGTGTTTCTGTAATATAGCTTTCCCTTCTGACATGTCCACCTCATTATCCACTTTAGTGTCATCAGCAAACTTGGTGAGGGTGCTTTCAATCCCATCAACCAGATCATTTATGAAGCTGTTGAACAGCATTTATGAAGACGTTGACTGAGTTTAAGACTAGGATTAGCTGTATTCTTTGTGTGGGAAACTCACCTGAGTACAGGTTTTGTTAAGAAGAAAAAAAGTTCATTTGTAACTTACAACTCCCACTTCTAAGTGAGACCATGTATGCAGAGGTGGTATGCTCCATTTCTGATGCTTTCTAAAGGCTTTGCTTCATCAAACATGCCCGAAGATTTCTGCCTTACTATGAAAGGTATATAGCAATATGTAAGGTTTCCATTTCCTTTGTTAGCTGTTGATGGGTGAGTTAGACAAAGTAAAGAAAGTAATCCAAAAGACTTCCAAATTTGTGTGTGTGAGGTCATTACATGATATAAATTGTCTCAGCTGTGGTGTTTTGGGTTTTTTTTTAATAATTTTTTTCTTTCTATTAAAACAAAAATAATTAGTCAAAATGACAACATCTTTCCCCAGCAGACTCAGTTTCTCATATTCTTGCATTTTATTGTGAACCTTGTGGTATCATTTGGCAGCTTTAAAGAGTAATAGCCAAGCTGCAAACACATGCCAGCTACAGAATACAAACCTACAGTATATTAATCTGCTGACCTTTGCACTGAGAAAATATCTAGTGCTCTTTATTTATAAAAGCCTATCAGCAGTACCCTGCTACACTGTTATATATAGTAAGTGCTGTATATATCAGTTGATCTCTGTGTATAGTTTATGGCATCTAAGGTGTAGTAAAAGGATACATCAGGGTTTATCATCTACACCCTGCTGGTCACTTGACAGGCATTTCTGTTTAAGATATATGTCAAAGAGTAAAAAGAAAGTGTATTGAAAGAAGAAAGGTATCTATTAAAACAGTACAACTAGAAACATCTGGGAAGCCCATCAATAGAATTTTATAGCTTTCATTTGCTTGAAGTTAAGGTTTATTACCTGAAATGTGTGGTAAAAGAATTATGTCATTTCTCACCCAATTGTTATAGCAGAACATAAGGAGTGTGTTGTATCCATTCCTACAATAAAAAGCACTTTATATATATATAGATATACATATATACACACACATCAAGTGGTTCATCTGGTTTGTGTGTGCTAAGTAGTGAATAAAATCAGATATGAATCAAAGTTTAATGTCCATTTATACAAAATTATTTTTTAAAAAAGAGAGAAAAGAAAAAAAATCTTGTAAAGGAGAATTACACATCAATATTCTTTGCACTGTATGTAGATTAGAGCACAGTAATTGTAAGAAACACTGTAAATCTGATATTGTTGTGTTTTTTGAAGGATAAATGAATAGAACATATTCAGTAACATGGTTAGAAGGAAATATTTCTTGTATGCTAAAGGGAAAATATGAAGAGTTATAAAAGCTTGTTTTAAGGACAATCTCTCAGAATAAGAGTTCCTTAACAAAGGCTCAGAACACTCTTATCATCTAACACATTAGCAACTTCTTTTGCAGTAGTGACATTCACATTATAACTTAGAAGTACACTTGAACTACTCTAAAAAGATGCATTAATTTCCTTTAATTTCAGCAGTCATCATTAAGATGCAATTTTTTTCCTGTCTAGAATGTTCAAAGATGTCTCCTTCCTCCATATATAAACTGCCTGAGCTTCTCAAGGGATGAGGAAGCCTTCCAGGATCATTCCTTGCACTTTACAATGGGCCACATTTCAATATATATAAAATTTAACAGTTTAATAAAATGTGAAGATTCAGGAAGAATAGCAAAGGAACAAACTAAACCCTGAACATTTCAAAAAGCCCTTTTCCCTTTCAGTTTTGGAGACTTTGGTCAGAAATAATGAATAGACTGGTTTCCATGCTCTTAACTAAGTGATCTGTTATGGAGGTCACGTATTTAGTGCATCACTTAACCACCATAGTGAATATGATTAAAAAAATATTATAATGAAGCGTATATAGAAAAAGGATGGCAAAACTAATACTCCATTACAAAATTGCAGAAATTACTCCTTTCTCACCAGACATGAGAGACACTCAATGCCATTTTATACCACCAGGAGCTCTCATCTACTCAGCATTTCATTCATGAATAAGGAAACTGGAAATCAGAACACTTATTTAGGTGTCTAACTATGTCTATACAGACCTAACTTTTTTTATCTTCTTTAGAAAATTTTGGTGAAAAACCCTCAGGTGCTTTTCTAAAAGTAGCACAGTTGGTTATTTGGGAAATGATTCAGCCTTATTACTTATACTCCTTTCTAGGCAACCATTCTTCACTTCTGACAGAGGCTTTTAACTGTGTTCGACTTAGTGTAGGTTTTCTACAGAATTACATCACTGCTGAATTAGCCCATATGGTTAGAGCATTCGCTTCTTTTAAAAAAGGAATTATCTGTGACTATGGACTATAAATAGAACAAAAAATAACCAATTTTTGTATGCATAAGAACAGAATATTATTCAATGATATCATCAGAAAGAGTTATCGTATTCTTGTTAAGTAATTTTTTATAATAATAGATATGAAGACTCCCCAAGATGTCCAGATGTAAAAAATCAGTACTGTAATAATCCAGATAAGGACTGCTGTAAATGGGTCATGAATCCAAAAGGCAAATCATAAACTCAGATTCATGTTTTTTTCATTACAGAAAAATTGCCAAAGTAATTTAGTTAAATTTAATTATTTTAGAAAAATAAATTTCTCTCAATACCTATATAATATATAAAAGTTACTAACTCAAGGTAGCAGTGAGTCTAATACCATAATTCAAGCATAAAACAGTTAAATGAATAAAGACTAGTTTGTGGTCAGAAAGACACTTGCCTTGTGGGTAAACTTTTTCTATCATTGTTTACTGTAAGTTGCTAGGTTTTTCTAGTTTTGTATGAAAAGCCTTATGGGTCTTATCCCATGCAGAGATGACTACAGGCAAAAGTGAAACCAGAAGAAAACTACTCTGATCTTGTTAAGCATGTCCTTTTTCAATATCAACATTAACTCTTCCACTCCCAAAGTGAGCTAGCTACTTCTATCTTTTAGAAGCTTCTTCATGAATAAGAATTCTACAAATTTTACTAGTTAATTGACATGATGTGTCATGTACTTAAGACAGTATAAAATAAAAATGCATGTTCCAAGAGTCCAACAGATGCAAAAAAGTTACATTGTTTAATTTATACCTTGTATAACCATATAAAATAGATGTATTTCATTTTAGAAACACACTTAAGAATAGAAGACAGCATAATATTTTTCTGATTAAGTTTTTTTTAAGGGAGAATGGAGTAGACTGGAATCAGGCAAGCCCACCTCCTCCCACCCCGCAGTCTTTCCATGTGTCTTGCAGGTGGAAGTACTTACAATCCCCTACTTGCTGACAATTATCTGACATGGAATTAGTTCTATTTTGATTAATTGCCATAATGCTTTTCACAGTATGAAGTAATTTTGAGTTTATGATGGGAAGGGCCCAAAGATACAACATTTTAAATAGTAGCATTCTTGTTATAGAGTAGTTCATGAGCTCTCTATTTCTGTCTGATTATTTTTCTGGAATGATTTTTGATACCCTTCATATTATAGCACTTCCTATATCATGTCTTAGTCACCTAAAGTTTTATCTTTAGATTAATAGAGGGCTAGTTTGGTTTATTTTAAATGAAGGGGAAAAATCTCATTATACAGTGAGAAGATGAGTATTGCTGAAATTAAAGATAATAAGCCAAAGGCATTAAGCTATCAGCTGTCTGAACAGCTAAGATATTGGCACTTATGAACATCAAAGCTTGGTCTAAATTGTTCCTATTATTTTTAGGTTAAAAAAAAAAAGAAAAAAAGATGCACTCTGAAAATTATCTTTGTCAGGAAATTACTGTATTATTCTACATTTTGCATCTTCACACTATGACTACAGATAGTGCATGCTGAAATTGTGTGACTAGTAATAGAGTCACATTTTCCTGGCTCTGTTAAATTATGAAAAGGTGGAAATAGTTTGATTATTTATTAAAAGGGAAAATGTATACCTGAATGAATAATGCTGCACCATACCGTGAAAGTTTGATTTTCATTTTTATCGGTAGAAATAGGCAATATTTAACATCTTGAATGATCAGAGAAACAGGAACTTTATGATATGTATTTTACTTGCTTGCTATCTATTCTCTAGGCCTGAAAAAAATGCATTGTTTAGCAACTGCAGTGCATTACAGAGTAAGAAATCAGGGTTTGCAGTTTCCATCATCAGCTTCCAAAGACTTTTATGCATGCATATAAATATATGTAAAGAAGATCAGCATTTTTATTCATGAAGGTGGTTTCCACAGATAATACCTGATGCTTTTGAGAAAATACAAATAGCCATGTCAAAATTCATAGGTAATTCAACACACAAGAGTAGCAATGGTTCTTAGGTTACAATTAGACTTTCATTTGCCCCCTATCTCAATAAGCATACGCGAAAGGTATATTTTCAATTCACCCTTGGATGACATCAAAAGTTTTATGGGATTTAAAAATTCTTAGTTTTAACAGCTATTAGACATTTTGATACTTCAAAGATTAGGAGAACACTATATATTCATATATATAAAGGAGAATATATCAGCTGAAATTTGAATGATTGTTATCAATGGTTACTATCATTTTTAAAGGTCACCACTGACGTTACATGTTTCAGCATCTTGGCAGGAGGTAATTTTCAGAAGGTTTCAGATTTTCTACACATCTTTCTATTTAAGTTTGTCATGAAACTTAAGGGAAATAAATGACCTAACTTTTTTGCAGTGACATGGTGTGTAATACATCAGTTAGAAACACAACAGATACAAAACCAACCAAACAAAAAAAACAACTAAAAAAAACCAACCAAAAAAAAGTATAATGGGTAAGATTCATCTCATGCAGGATGATGACACCCTAGTTTATTGTTAGAAGGAATATGTTTTAAGCTACTTTAATTAGATATTAAATGAACGATTTCCCCCTCCGCTTTTTTTAAAATGTAAATCAACAGGATATCTAACAAAGCTTTCAATTGAGAACTACAAAGACACATGAAAGTGTAGTCCATTCTTTCTTTTACTTCATGGAATGACTGTTCATTAATTTGTCACAAACCTACATGAAGTTCTTCAATAATGGACTTTGATTTTAAATTCAAATGGATTGGTTAAAATCACAGATAAAAAATAACAACAATAAAAATAAAAATGGAAGAGAATGACAACTCTCTAAGACAATTTTCATCCCATTAAGTGTATCCTAAATATAGGAAAATGTTATTCTGCTCTTGCTGCACAATCTCACTTGTGTCAGCAGGTTTACTCATGGCTGAACTGACAGTGAGAGGAGAAATAGATCTACCATGTTTCTACTACAGACACAACAGATGCTGTGCTGAACTGAAGAGCATGGTGGAGCACTTTCAAATTGACGTAGACTGTCATGGAAATGCACACAATGATAGAAATTTATCCAAGATAGTTTTGTCAAGTACAAACCATTTGGCTTGATACAGGGATAACTCAAAAAAGCCTGATGTCCTCTACCACACCAGAGGTCATACTAGGCAATCCTAGCACTCTCTTTTGGTCTTAACTTTGGTCTTAAACTAATCAAATTGAGTAACAATGACAGTAACAAGAGTCTCAGCCAAAGGAGAGTCTAAGAAGGACAGAAAGGGGGAAAGATAAGAGGAAAAAACCTACAAAGTTACATTCCTAATCCAGTCAGCCTGGCTGCCAGCTTCTCACAACTCCAAATGTACATCACAGAATCACAGAATCATCTAAGTTGGAAAGGACCTTGAAGATCATCTAGTCCAACCATTAACCTAACAATGACAGTTCCCAACAACACCATATCCCTCAGCGCTATGTCGACCCAACTCTTAAACACCTCCAGGGATGGGGACTCCACCACTGCCCTGGGCAGACCATTCCAATGCCCAACAACCTGTTCTGTAAAGAAATACTTCTCAATATCTAGTCTAAACCTTCCCTGGTACAACTTGAGGCCATTCCCTCTTGTCCTATCACTTATTACTTGCTTAAAAACACTCATCCCCAGCTCTCTGCAACCTCCTTTCAGGTGAGTTGTAGAGGGCGATGAGGTCTCCCCTCAGCCTCCTCTTCTCCACACTAAACAACCCCAGTTCCCTCAGACGCTCCTCCTACAACATGTGCTCCAGACCCTGCACCAGCTTTGTTTCCCTTCTTTGGACGTGCTTGAGTAACTCAATGTCCTTTTTGTAGTGAGGGGCCCAAAACTGAACACAGTAATCGAGGTGCGGCCTCACCAGTGCCGAGTACAGGGGTAAGATCACTTCCCTGTCCCTGCTGGCCACGCTATTGCTGATGCAAGCCAGGATACCATTGGCCTGCTTGGCCACCTGGGCACACTGCTGGCTCATGTTCAGCCGGCTGTCAATCAACACCCCCAGGTCCCTCTCTGACTGGCAGCTCTCCAACCACTCCTCCCCAAGCCTGTAGCGCTGCTGGGGGTTGTTGTGGCCGAAGTGCAGCATCCGGCATTTGGCCTTATTGAACTCCTACAGTTGGCCTTAGCCCATCGCTCTGGCCTGTCCAGGTCTCTCTGCAGAGCCTCCCTACCCTCGAGCAGATCAACACTCCCACCCAACTTGGTGTCATCTGCAAACTTACTGAGGGTGCACTCAATCCCCTCGTCTAGATCATCAATAAAGATGTTAAACAGGAGTGGCCCCAAAACCGAGCCCTGGGGGACACCACTTGTGACTGGCCACCAAGTGGATTTAACTCCATTCACCACAACTCTTTGGGCCCGGCCATCCAGCCAGTTTTTTACCCAGCAAAATGTGTGCCCATCCAAGCCTTAGGCGGCCAGTTTTGCCAGGAGAATGTTGTGGGAAACGGTGTCAAAGGCCTTGCTAAAGTCAAGGTAAACTGCATCCACAGCCTTTCCCTCATCATTGCACCAGTTCAGAAGTGTCTGGCTACAGCTTTGTGCAGAAGGGCTTCTTACATGGATATGATTGCCTAAAAACATAAGAATTCCTTAACTGGTTCACAGCATGTTTCTGCCTTTCCAGTTAGTTCATCAACATTGTTTTATTTCCTTGCTTAAATTTTGTAAAAATCACTTATTTTAATTTTTCAAAGTTTATGCAGGTTTTTGACATACCCTAAAACCATAACCACTTTTTCTTTCTTCAAATACATATTTAATAACAAGCTTCACCTTTAAAAAACAGATTGTAATGACATTGGCATAGTTACTTTGTCAATGTCAGTATTACATCTCCAGTAATTTAAAGCATTTTTATGTAAAGCTTTTATGCTGGGTTTCAGGAGCTTCTGAAATTGTTTTGAATGAGAAAGCCCTAGAGCTGATTTTCTATTTTAAAATAAAAAAAAAAGTTGCTTCCAGTAATGGCATATTAGACAGCTTGAAGTATATAATTCCTCAGAAATGCTATATATGTTATTTTGGTTAGATGTGAATAGAATCTGAACTCATATGGAAGATTATGGTAAGCAAACTATGTGACTGACAAGACATTATAATGGAGCAGCGCAGCAAGAACATATTGTAAATAGCAGTTTGTTGATTATGGAATTCCAGATGAGATGTTGAAAGACAATGGTTCAGGTCTGACTTGTTTCCAACCTTTTCAATGATATCTGTTTAAATATACTATCTATAAAGCCTAATCAAAGTAAAATTAGTTGCAATAAAGGTCTATGTAAATAGTGAAGAATTTGATCAAAACAATGAACTATCACATATTGGCAAAAAATCAAAATTAGCTCTAAAAGGTGAAGACCATATATTTAGCAATCTATATTGTAGTTTTAGCACTGAGAACTACTCAAGGTGCAAAAGTAAAATGTCAGCGGTTAAAATCAAATAACTATTCCAAAAATACCTAGAATTTTACATCCTTTCCTATTTTTATGAAAAGGTTATATTCTAAGAGAAGGCTCTCATTGTTAGGACACCATTTCTGTCAGGAGACGTGAGTATCAGCCTAATGTTAACTTGTAACCCAACTTGCATACTCTGCTGTGAAAATACAGTTCTATTTACTGTAAGGGGTCTCAAACACTTAACTTGCTCTATTCATTCTTCAGTGCAGTTTTGGAGGAAAGCAAAGACATCTGAGAGAGGGTGTTGTTTTTCGGCATGTTCTACTAGGACTAATCCCAAAAAAATTTAATTTGAGAATATTAGCATATATTGATTCACATGCATGCCTTCTGTGTGTCATATATTAGCATATATTGATACAAATGCACTCTAATATCTAAAGTACTGCTTTCTTATTGTCCAAGAACAAAAATTGGATTTCTTGATTAATTTAAACGCCCATTACTCTGTCTTTTTGTCTCAGCCTGAAAGGCTGAACATCTCCGATATACATGGCTCCCTGGAAACAGAAGCCCTACATAAGAAATGGAATACAATATTTTATTTGTGATTATTCCTGTTTCTAGGGAGGAAACTGTGAATCTGTGATGGATTAATATATTCAATAATTGTTAAATGGTAGAAACTCCAGTTCTAATACTACATATTCATATGCAGTACATCTTCAGAGTTTTCTATTAGCTTGGTTTTTTGTCCCTCAGGAATTTTTGCTCCTTTGCAAGGATTCTAGTCAGATTAGAGTTCATTGTTAAGTTAGATATCTGTTCTTTAAAAAGCACAATTGTTCAGCGTCATCACCCTGGCTGGTGAAAATCCCCCTGGGGTCATGAACAGAAGGTAAGGGTGGTATAATCATTTGTAATCATTGGTTGTATTAGGCTTTCTCTGCATAAAGAGACCTACATGAGAAATATAGTGTTGGTGGTTTATGTAGCAGATAATATACCACACATCTGACATGAAGGCAATGGGAGAACTGTCATTTAAGAGCTCATATCACTGAGCTAACTGGTTAGTGCTCTATTAAAAGGTATTTGTAATGCTTCCTGGCTTCACACTGACTTTACTGATTATCTGTTTAGAAAAACACATAACAAAGTTTTGCAAATAAGAACGTCTGTGGGCTTTCTCCTTTTGTATCTTAATTTGAGAAACCTTCTCCACTTTCTCCCCAAAGAAATTAGGGACTGACTTGAATGTGATTTTTTTCAGTGTACAGTCACCTCCATTCTAGCTTGTTAACTGCCTGTGAAGTTATCTTTAATCATCACATTGTGATATATCATATTTTATTATAAAGTTTTCATCAGTCCATTACTACATAAAGTAACCCTCTGCCAGTTCTGGACTATTTCCTTCTGTCATCTAATTATTCCTCTGTTCCTAACTCTTACTCTGATTAGGGAAGCATGCATTTAACTTCATCAAATACTAAGAATGGGAAAAGTTATTTTTAAAAGTAGAAAATATAAGAAATTATAATTAGAGACAACACATGAGAAAAATTTCTTAGGCAAGTCAGAGAGATGGGTGTGTGACAGAGCCTGTTTTGGAATGCACAGGTTTTGTTTGTTTGTTTGCTTTTTAATTTTAACTAATTTTTACTTTTCTTGATGTTATTTTGGAAAGTAAAGCCCAAAATGTTCTTTTGAACATAGTAAGTAACGCTAGTGACATTTTTAGAATCAAATATCCTGTTAAGGATATATTTAATATATAATTACATTGAGATAATTGAGAGCTAGCTCAAATACAAGCAAACAAATAATCCAGATATTGGGGTGGGGCTGGGGTTTGAGTTGTAATGTTCTGTCAATGACAGTCTTCAGCTAACCTCTGATTATCAGAAGATGTGAAGGAACAGCAAATTCTTAGCTGATAATCAAATAACATGATTAAAAAAGGAAGGTGACAAAATTGATAGAGGAGTGGAATTAAAGAAAAAAATGTAATCCTGACTAAAAACTTGATAGTTGGCTGGCTATTCATATATATTATGTAAAACTATCATTCTAGTTTTAAACCAGGTAGTCCATATTTGATACTGAAGTTATATTCGCAATGCTTATATGTTAGGAGTTGAGGAATGTATGAAGGCCTTTGATAGATTCCTTGGCTTTTGAGTAATAAATCAGATGGTCAGAGTGTGTGACAGGCATATAGAGCAGGTCAGGGTAAAAAAAGCAGGGTGCTCACAAATGTGTTTCAAGGATAGATAACAAAAAATAAAAGGCAAAAGTCTATTTCTTTTTAAACCATTCCTTAAATTTACTTTCAACATCATTGAATGTTTACATTCAACATCACTGAATGGATTTCCACCATGCACCATAGTAATCTTACAACATAATCGGAGACTGCAACATCTGTGTATTTCCACAATATACCTTGTCTGATTCCATTTAAGTCAAGAGTTAAAACTAAGTCAAGCAACAACAAGACTCCTCTCAGCTGGATCCATACTCCAGAACCAAACCTGCAAAAATAGACTCAGTTTTCAGATTCCTATTGAACTCCAGAATGACAGTTCTGGACTAGCTCAAGCTCTTACATTTTCAAGATTAAATATTACAGTCATTCAGCCTCTGTAGGAATGTTGTCCTTCTTGTTCCCTTGATCACCTGAACAAACTAAACAAAGAACAACTACATTAAATCATTGTATACTCAGAATTCATATTTCTATATGTTAACTTTTCACCAATTGTAGCTTTCCATTTCTGCTGGTGGCTATAATCAATAGTAATGTTTGCTGAAAACAGAAAACTGAAAACATGCTGTTTATAACAAGAGCTACAGTCACTTATTATATCTCAGAATGAAGTAATCTTTAAGCAGGCAACAGTTTTACTTCAGTGAAAGTTTCTTATCATCATTGATACACACAACTGGCAATGGGCCAGGAACAAATATTTCCCTTAACTAATCAAGTGAAAGCTTGAATGTCTGTCCTGGTTTAGCCAGGGTAGGGTTAAGTTTCCCCAGCAGTGGAGGGGGAAGCTCTATCTGGGTTATTCATACATCATGCTGACATCACATCCTGGCACGAGCATGGGAAGAATCGGTGATCGCGTGGGTTGGCGCAGCCGGTTCTCTCTTTGCTGTATTGGTATATACTTTGCTCTGTTCATTGTCATCACTGTTATTCTTATTGTTATTGTTTGTTTTGTTGCTGTTGCTCTGTTGTATTAAACCTCTCCTTATCTCAGTCTCGGGGCTTTGTATTTCACTCCCTTTGTGGGGGAGGGGCAGCAGCCGCGTGGTCTCAGACCCCGGCAGGGGCTAAACCACTACAACTTTGGCGCCCAACGTGGGGCTAGAGAAGACTGAGATAAGGACAAAAGGAGAAGGTGTGTTAGAGCAATCTGTTAGGTGTAATTTTTTTTTCTGTTTTTATTTGTGTTGTTTGATAAGAAATGTTTGCAATGCTGACCAATTTACTCGCGTGGTGGAGCTGGATTAATCCTTATATCCATTGTGTGTTCCCAGTGCTGGTGTTTGTTCTCGGTGGAAAATGTGCCAAGGGTCTTGTTTTGCTGTACTGATTACTGTCTGCTTATAATGGGCTCGTATCGCTGCTTGTGGAGGTGAACCGCTACCTGTTTGCTGCCTGGGCTTTTGTTAAGGGTCTCACCCCCTCTATGGGTGAGCCAGGGGAAGAGATTCTCTCGGTTTTTGAGAATTTCAGCTATCCCTGGAGCATCCTGGCCACTGTGTTCACGGCACGATGCTTTCTAAATGTCTGCCAGATCTTGTTTTGGGCCATGCGGTATTTCTCCAACAATAGCACCACCTGGAAACCTGCCCTGAGGGCAGATAGTTATAAATGGCTAGGTATGTGGGAGAAGATGGGCAAGTACCTGAGTCAGTGGTCACCCCCAACGTTCTGGGATTTCACTCCCGAACAAGTGCAGAGTCCTGATAAACTGGTGGAGTGTTTGGAAAAGGTGTGCTGCCAATCTAACAAACCCCGGGAGATGCAACTCGCTGCGATGTGCTGGGGGCTTGCCCATGCTTACCGCATCGCCCTTAACACTGATCACTGCCCTCAAGGGGGAGAAAGGGCTGCAGGGTCTGAAAGTGAACTTACTGGTGCAGCAGCTGGGCCAGGGGGACAGGCAGCGCCAGTACCGGTCGCCTCCACCAGCACAGCAGCTGAGCCAGAGGGACAAGCAGCACCAATATCAGTTGCCCCGATACGAAAAACCAAATATACCAAAAAAATCCCCTCGCAACGTATAGGGTGATAATGAACCAGGCCCATCACGAGAGCAGGAGGAAGAGCCAGAGGTAATCATCGATCTCTATCCCTCAGTGAGCTGCGAGATATGCGGAAGGATTTTAGCCGCATTCCAGGCGAGCAAATTTGCACCTGGCTGCTCAGATGCTGGGATAGTGGAGCTGCTGGTTTGGAATTGGAGGGGAGAGAGGCCAAGCAGGTGGGACCTTTAGCCAAGCAGGCGGGTATTGACAAGGCAATAGGGAAACAGGCTCAAACCCTCATCCTTTGGAGGCGACTCCTGCTCGGTGTAAAGGAGAGGTACCCCTACAAGGATGATGCTCTATGTCGGTTGGGCAAGTGGACCGACATGGAGAAAGGCATTCAAAACCTCAGGGAAACGGCTGTGTTTGACATGATCTATGGTGATCTGAATGATGAGCAGTCACCAATAGATCCAGATCAGGCCCCTTGCACACAGCTGATGTGGCGGAAGTTCCTGCAAAGTGGACCAGAGGGACATTCCAAAGCATTAGCAGTAGCATCCTGGTGGCGAGACACCCAGATTCAGACAGTGGATGAAGTGATTATCCAGCTCCGGCAATATGAGGGGAGTCTCCCTTCCTCCCAACATGCTTTGGTTTCAGCTGTAGAGGAACTGTCTCAGAGGCTCCAGAAAGTGGAACAGGACATGTCCTGTGTTTCGCCTGCACGGGCCAATGTCTCAGCTATTAGAAGCAGGCACTTCCCCACCCAAGAGAAGGGCAGTGCAAGACACACACCACGGGGCACCCTGTGATTTTTCCTCCACGACCATGGGGAAAACATGAGAAGGTGGCATGGACAGCCCACTTCTGCCCTAGCTGCACGAGTACAGCAACTGAAAGGGAAGACCATCATGAAAGAGGAGTCTTCCAAGAGAGATGCAACTCCAGTGTCTAGTCAGAAATCCCCCAGACAGAATAGAATGGCCAACAGTATGCTTGACCCTCTTGAGGGGACCAGGAAGTCATTCTTGCAGGAGTCACTCTTAGATCAAGTGAGTGCTGGTGAGCAGGATTAGATGGGCCCTGCCTCCAGTCAGGTGGAGGAAAGGGATAATCGGATTTACTGGAAGGTGTGGATCCGATGGCCTGGCACTTCAGAACCACAAGAATATAAGGCTTTGGTAGACACTGGTGCACAGTCCACCCTGACGCCATCAAGCCACAGTGGGGTCGAATCCATCTGCATCTCCGGAGTGACAGGGGGGTCCCAACAGCTGACCCTATTAGAAGCTGAAGTAAGCTTAACTGGGAAGGACTTGCATAAGCACCTCATTGTGACTGGCCCAGATGCCCCGTGCATCCTAGGTATAGACTACTTCAGGAGAGGGTACTTTAAAGACCCAAAAGGGTACCGGTGGGCCTTTGGTATAGCTGTCCTGGAGGAGATTGAGCAATTGTCCACCTCACCCGGCCTCTCAGAGGACCCCTCAGTGGTGGGGTTGCTTAAGGTTGAAGAGCAGCGAGTGCCAATTGCCACCAAGACGGTGCACCGGCGGCAGTACCACACTAACTGAGATTCCCTGGTCCCCATCCATCAGCTCATCCGTCGACTAGAAAGCCAGAAGGTGATCAGCAAGACTCACTCACCTTTCAACAGCCCTATATGGCAAGTGAGAAAACCTAATGGCAAATGGAGACTAACTGTGGACTACTGTGGCCTGAACGAAGTTACGCCAGCGATGAGTGCTGCAGTGCCGGACATGCTAGAGCTCCAGTATGAGCTGGAGTCGAAGGCAGCCAAGTGGTATGCCACGATTGACATTGCTAACCTGTTTTTCTCCATTCCAATAGCACCAGAGTGCAGGCCACAGTTTGCATTCACTTGGAGGGGTATCCAGTACACCTGGAATCGATTGCCCTAGGGGTGGAAACACAGCTCCACCATTTGCCATAGACTGGTCCATACTGCACTGGAGAAAGGTGGGGCTCCAGAACACCTGCAGTTCATTGATGATATCATTGTATGGGGGGACACAGCTGAGGAAGTCTTTGAGAAAGGAAAGAAGATAATTGAAATTCTCTGAAGGCTGGTTTTGCCATCAAGCAACAGAAAGTTAAGGGGCCTGGAAGGGAGATTCAGTTCCTAGGAATAAAATGGCAAGATGGGCGTCGCCACATCCCAATGGAGGTGATAAACAAGATAACAACCATGGCCCCACCAACCACCAAAAAGGAGACGCAGTCTTTCTTGGGTGCTGGAGGATGCACGTCCCAAACTACAGCCTGATTGTGAGCCCTCTCTACCACGTAACCCGCAAGAAGAACGATTTTAAATGGGGCCCTGAGCAACAACAAGCCTTTGAACAAATTAAGCAGGAGATTACCCAGACAGTGGCCCTCAGGCCAGTCCAGACAGGTCAGGAGGTTAAGAACATGCTCTACACCACAGCCGGGGAGAATGGCCCTTCCTGGAGCCTTTGGCAGAGAGCAGATGGGGAATCCCGAGGCTGACCTCTAGGCTTTTGGAGCCGGGGATACAAAGGCTCTGAAGCTAACTATACCCTGACTGAGAAGGAGATACTGGCAGCGTACAAAGGAATTCGAGCTGCCTCAGAAGTGGTCGGCACTGAGACACAGCTCCTCCTGGCACCCCAACTGCCAGTGCTGGGATGGATGTTCAAAGGAAAGGCTCCCTCCACACATCATGCAACAGATGCTACGTGGAGTAAATGGGTTGCGTTGATAACACAATGGGCTCGAATAGGGAACCTCGACCCCCCAGGATTAGTAGAAATGATCATAAACTGGCAGAGAGCAAAGATGCTGGGATGTCACCAGAACAAGAGGTGAAACGTGCTGAGGAGGCCCCACCATATAACAAGCTGCCAGAGTAGGAGAAACGATATGCCCTGTTCACTGATGGGTCTTGTCGCATTGTGGGAAAACATCGACGATGGAAGGCTGCGGTGTGGCATCCCACATGAGAAACCACTGAAGCTGTTGAGGGACAAGGTGAATTGAGCCACTTCACAGAGGTGAAAGCCATCCAATTGGCTTTGGAGATTGCTGAGCGAGAAAAGTGGCCGAGGCTCTATCTCTACACTGACTCGTGGGTGATGGCAAGTGCCCTGTGGATGTGGTTGCAGCAGTGGAAACAGAACAACTGGCAACACAAGGGCAGACCCATCTGGGCTGCTGAAGTATGTCAGGACATTGCAGCCCGGGTGGAGAACCTCGTTGTGAAGGTGCGCCATGTGGACGCCCATATACCCAAGAGTCAAGCCACTGATGAACATCAACATAACCAGCAGGCGGACCGAGCTACTAAGATCGAGGTGGCTCAGGTGGGCTTGGACTGGCAGCGTAAAGGTGAACTGTTCATAGCCCGGTGGGCCCATGAGATCTTGGGCCACCAAGGCAGAGATGCAACATACAGGTCAGCTCGAGATCGAGGGGTGGACCTCACCATTGACACCATCGCAGAGATCATCCACGGATGTGAGACATGTGCTGCAATCAAACAAGCCAAACGGGTGAAGCCCCAGCGGAATGAAGATCGATGGATGAAATATAAATATGGAGAGGCCTGGCAGATCGTCTACATCACATTGCCACCGACCCGCCGAGGCAAGCACCACGTGCTCACAATGGTGGAAGCAACCACTGGGTGGCTCGAAACTTATTCAGTGTCCCACGCCACCGCCCGGAATACCATCCTGGGCCTTGAAGAGCGAGTCCTGTGGCGACACGGCATCCCAGAGAGGATTGAGTCGGACAATGGGACTCACTTCCGAAATAACCTCATAGATGCCTGGGCAGAAGAACACAGCATCGAGTGGGTCTACCACATCCCCTACCATGCACCAGCCTCCAGGAAGATCAAGCGCTACAATGGACTGTTAAAAACTACATTGAGAGCAATGGGGAGTGGAACCTTCAAACACTGGGACACACATCTGACAAAGGCCACTTGGTTAGTGAACACAAGAGGATCTGCCAATCGAGCTGGCCCGGCTCAGTCAAAACTTCCACGTGTTGTAGACGGGGATAAAGTCCCTGTGGTGCGCATGAGGGGCCTGCTGGGAAAAATGGTCTGGGTTAGTCCTGCGCCGGGCAAAGGCAAACCCATCCACGGGATTGTTTTTGCTCAAGGACCTGGGTGCACCTGGTGGGTGATGCAGAAGGATGGAGAGGTCCAATGCGTACCACAAGGGGACTTGATTGTGGGTGAAAACACACCGTTATACCGTGCTTTTGTTAATTTTTCTTTGTCAATGCTAATTGCTAAGTGGCAGCTGGATGTGACGCACATGGTATAGAATAAAGGGGTGGATTATGTCCTGGTTTAGCCAGGATGGGGTTAAGTTTCCCCAGCAGTGGGGGGGGAAGCTCTATCTGGGTTATTCATACATCATGCTGACATCACATCCTGGCGTGAGCATGGGAAGAATCGGTGATCGCGTGGGTTGGCACAGCCAGTTCTCTCTTTGCTGTATTGGTATATACTTTGCTCTGTTCATTGTCATCACTGTTATTCTTATTGTTATTGTTTGTTGTGTTGTTGTTGCTCTGTTGTATTAAACCTCTCCTTATCTCAGTCTCGGGGCTTTGTATTTCACTCCCTTTGTGGGGGAGGGGCAGCGGCCGCGTGGTCTCAGACCCCGGCAGGGGCTAAACCACTACAATGTACATTATAATTTATACCACTCTTTGTTCTATTAATGGTATAGAATATAATTGTGTTACATGAAACATGGCATAGCTTTCTGGTAAGAATTCACTATAAGTATTACACATACCACATTATTTAAGCATCTTCACTAATGAGCTAATATTCCTCAAGCTATTCAAGCATATGGAGGTCATTACTTACAGTTCAGTTTATAGAGGGGTTGCTGTTTTCCATCCATAGCTGTTGTAAAGTGAGATGGGCTGTGGAGGAGCCTCTGAAGTGTCTGTACACTTTACATGTACCAGCCAGAAAGTTTTCCCTGTTTTCTGTGTTTGCTTAATAGTCCCAGTGGACAATAAAAGTAAAACAGGTTATAAAATACAACATATGGACAAATATGTTGCAGCAGGTATGGATTATATAATGAGAGACATCAACTATCTGAACTGAAAAGAACATCAGCTAGATGCCCAGTCACTGTGATACAGGCTGTTTCTATGAGCTCTGCTTGGATAATTAACATTTATCTACAGACAAGAAATCTGTAAGTTTGTCCTTAGATTTGCAATTGTCCTCATGGACTGATCTCCTACCTGTTAGCCAAATCTTCAAACATGGGTGTGCATTTGCAGCTATGTCAGTTCACATCTCAGCATGTAAGCAAATAAATGGCTAATATACAGTAGGGCTGGTGTCAGGAATAGTGTGAATATTTTAATTCCCCAAGATAAATTTGAAAAGTAGGGCAAATCTGGCTAGGTACAGGCTTATAGTGCCATTTCACTGGTCTTCAGCCATAGCAAGTTAATCCAGTAACAATGCTGTGATCTTCCAGACACTGTAATATTTTAGTGCTGCTACTGTCTGTATTTTCATGTGAAGTTTCAGAGATGGTGTGCAACTGAAAGTATTACTCATGAAATTAGTAATATTTATGGGATTTTTTTCCCTTGGAAAAAACCAGTATGTTATATCTATGCCTTGTCTCTCTATGGAAAGACTTCTTCACCAAAAGATCTGGTTGAAATTTAATTTTTGACCATCTTGTGTTCCACAAACAGATCGCTTGCATCAAAAATCAGCATAATTTACAGGGTAGTGAAAAAAAATTGCAATAAAAAATTAATTCTGACCTGATTTAAAATTTTGCCTTTAAATGTAGCTGAGTTTGTACTGTAACTCCAAATTGGAAATGGATCTTATGCTTAAAGTTAAGTCAACTTGGGGTGGAATACAGATATTTTTCTACTTTTTTTTTCAGCTCCTTTATCATATTCCTGTAATTTACTGTAGAGAAAGTGGAACAAAAAGCCCATGAAACATAGCCATGTGACCTTAGCTGTTTAGTGTTTTTAATTTATATCTTGAGCAAGGCAGAAAAAATTAAGAACCATTTGTTTTTTTACGTTTCCTTTATTTTCTGTTTTAGTTTTCTTGGAAGTATGTTATTATTTTACCATTTTGTAGCAATTATGACATTATTTGTTTAGGCCCACAATTTTCTAACTTCAAAACCTATGCTTAAATCCCACTGGGGTCTATGGATTAAACACATGCTTGAAGTGAGAGTTTAATTAGATGTTTTGCTGAATTGGATCTTTAATTGCTAATCTTTTTTTTTCAGTAAAGTTTTATTGACATCCCTGTTTATTTAAAGACGCTATTCAGGTTTTCAATGTAAGATTTCAGTTGCAGGAGAATTTCTGAAGAATTGCTTACATGAAAGCATTGACGTAGGATTAATTACTAAGAACTAGAGACAAAACCAAACAGGGAGCAATAAAAGAGAAACCCCATGTATTTCCTTTGGAGTTCTTCCTGTTCTAAGAAAGGTGAAGTGTACAAACAGTACTTTATTTCATCTATGAAGTTCTTCCATATCTGTTTTCCCTCATGTACTCTGAAGTAACTTTATGGCTGGTAAAAGCAAGAAGAGGTGGGGATTTTGGTTTGTTTTTTTTTTTTTTTTTTTTTCATAATCAAAATCTGCTTTATCACAATAAAAATGACACTGTAAAAATAAAATAGACCTAATGAAAAAATGAAAATTGAGCATTTACCCTTGTAGAAAAGCAGCAATATGTAAGTCTCCTTTCCAACAAAGATGGAAAATGACTTACAAAGGTCTCAAGACAAATGAGGTATTTTAAAACTTTCACCAAGGGTTTGTTTTTAGCACTATGGAAGAACAAATAACAAAGCATGCTGCAGGAGACAAATGATGGAATTTCACAAACAAAATTATTTGAAATTATGATCTGGCTTATTGACAACATAAACCAGACTTGGCATAACAAAAAAGCGTAAGTAGTCACAGGACAAAAGACAGCTAGCTAGATACAGACACAACTTCTGTCAAAATTCAGTAAGGCCACATGAACTCTGGATTTACTGGATATCTTTTGTGTTACTGGATATCCTGGTGGCAGCTACATGCAGTTGTGTGTGTTTAAAAGAAAAGATAAAAGTATTAATGAGAAAAAAATATGTAGCCACCATTTAATATGACAATTTTTCCACCCAATTAATCTTTATGTAGGTCTATATAATTGCTTTCAGTATTCTGATTTTTGGCCTATACATCCCCCTGCTGATACTGGGGGAAGGCTGCTGTTCCCCCTGGGAGCAGCCAAAGAGGCACAAGGAGGAACGGAGGTGGAGACTGCAGGTCCAGGCAGGCAAGAGGAGATGCCTATATATAAGAAGGGTCAGAAGGATGATCCAGGAAATTACAGGCCTGTCAGTTTGACTTCAGTGCCTGGGAAGCTGATGAAGCAGCTCATCCTGAGTACCATCATACAACACGTGTGGGACAACCAGGTGATCAGGCCCAGTCAGCATGGGTTTATGAAAGGCAGGTCCTGCTTGACAAACCTGGTCTCCTTCTACGACAGGGCGACCTGTTTATGGGATGAGGGAAAGGCTGTGGATGTTGCTGTGGATGTTGTCTACCTTGACTTTAGTAAGGCCTTTGACACCGTTTCCCACAGCATTCTCCTGGCAAAACTGGCTGCTCATGGCTTGGATGGGCACACATTTTGCTGGGTAAAAAACTGGCTGGATGGCCGGGCCCAAAGAGTTGTGGTGAATGGAGTTAAATCCAGTTGGTGGCCAGTCATAAGTGGTGTCCCCCAGGGCTCGGTTTTGGGGCCACTCCTGTTTAACATCTTTATTGATGATCTAGACGAGGGGATTGAGTGCACCCTCAGTAAGTTTGCAGATGACACCAAGTTGGGTGGGAGTGTTGATCTGCTCGAGGGTAGGGAGGCTCTGCAGAGAGATCTGGACAGGCTGGAGCGATGGGCTAAGGCCAACTGTAGGAGTTTCAATAAGGCCAAATGCCGGGTGCTGCACTTGGGCCACAACAACCCCCGCAGCGCTACAGGCTTGGGGAGGAGTGGTTGGAGAGCTGCCAGTCAGAGAGGGACCTGGGGGTGTTGATTGACAGCCAGCTGAACATGAGCCAGCAGTGTGCCCAGGTGGCCAAGCAGGCCAATGGTATCCTGGCTTGCATCAGCAATAGCGTGGCCAGCAGGGACAGGGAAGTGATCTTACCCCTGTACTCGGCGCTGGTGAGGCTGCACCTCGATTACTGTGTTCAGTTTTGGGCCCCTCACTACAAAAAGGACATTGAATTACTCGAGCGTGTCCAAAGAAGGGCAACGAAGCTGGTGAAGGGTCTGGAGCACATGTTGTACGAGGAGTATCTGAGGGAACTGGGGTTGTTTAGTCTGGAGAAGAGGAGGCTGAGGGAGGTTGCAGAGAGCTGGGGATGAGTGTTTTTAAGCAAGTAATAAGCGATAGGACAAGAGGGAATGGCCTCAAGTTGTACCAGGGAAGGTTTAGACTAGATATTGGGAAGCATTTCTTTACAGAACGGGTTGTTAGGCATTGGAATGGGCTGCCCAGGTCAGTGGTGGAATCCCCATCCCTGGAGGTGTTTAAGAGTCGGGTTGACATAGCGCTTAGAGATATGGTGTAGTTGGGAACAGTCATTGTTAGGTTAATTGTTGGACTAGATGATCTTCAAGGTCTTTTCCAACCTAGATGATTCTGTTTCTGTTTTCCAATAAGAGAGCCAGGTACAGATAGGCAACCTGCAGTGTCTGCAAGGGCTGCAGTGGTGACAGAAACGATTCCCCCTTCAGCAAGTGTTGCCCTCAGCAGAGAGGGTGCCTACAGCTCTATGTAAAATAAAGAGAGTAACTTTGATATATCAATATATTGATATATTTTTGTGATTTATACATTTTTATTTTTTGCTTTAGTTGTCATAGCTACAAGTAACACATTTGTGATACAGGCTCTTTAGGTAGGACAGGCAGGGAAGATGAGGAGGGAGTGTCACCCTCAATGTCAGTGACCAGCTGGAGCGCATGGAGCTCTGCCTGGGGATGGATGAGGAGCCGACTGAGAGCTTACGGGACAGGATTAAAGGGAGGGCAGGGACAGGAGAAATTGTAGTGGGCATCTGCTACAGGCCATCCAACCAGAAAGACTGAGCAGAGGAGACCCTCTATAAACAGATAGAAGAAGCCTCATGTTCACAAGCTCTGGTCCTCATGGGGGACTTCAACCATCCCGGTATATGTTGGAGGGACAACACAACAGGGCATAAGCAATCCAGAAGGTTCCTGGAACGCATTGATGATGTCTTCCTTGTCCAAGTGATAGAGGAGCCAACGAGGAGAGGTGCTATGCTGGACCATGTTCTCACCAACAAGGAGGGGCTGGTAGGGAGTGTGAATCTCAAGAGAATCCTTGACCGCCGTGACCATGAAATGGTAGAGTTCAAGATCCTTAGGGCAGCAAGGAGGGTGCACAACAAACTCTCTATCCTGGACTTCAGGAGAGTAGACTTTGGCCTCTTCAGGGATCTGGTTGGTAGAGTACAGCAGGATAAAGCCCTGGAGGGAAGAGGGGCCCAGGAAAGCTGGTTAATATTCAAAGATCATCTCCTCCAAGCTCAGAAACAATGCATCACAACAAAGATGAAGTCAGGCAAAAATGGCAGGAGGCCTGCATGGATGAACAAGAAGCTCCTGGACAAACTCAAGCACAAAAAGAAAACCTAAAGGGGTGGGAGCAAGGACAGATAGCCTAGGAGGAATACAGAGAAACTCTCCGAGCAGCCAGGGATCAGGTTAGGAAGGCTGAAGCCCTGGTAGAATTAAATCTGTTCAGGGATGGCAAGGGCAACAAGAAAGACTTCTATAGGTACATCAGTGATAAAAGGAAGACTAGGGAAAATATGGGCCCTCTCCAGAAGGAAACGGGATACCTGCTTACCTGGGATATGAAGAAGGCTGAGGTATTCAAATGACTTTTTTGTCTCCATCTTCACCAGCAAGGGCTCCAGCCACACTGTCCAAGTCGTAGAAGGCAAAGGCAGGGACTGGGGGAATGAAGAACCGCCCACTGTAGGAAATCAGGTTCAAGACCATCTAAGGGCCCTGAAGGTGCACAACTCCATGGGATCTGATGAGATATATCCACGGGTCCTGAGGGAACTGACAGATGAAGTGGCTAAGACACTATCCATCATATTTGACTAGTCGTGGTAATCTGGTGAAGTTCCTGCTGACTGGAGAAGGGGAAACATAACTCCCATTTTTAAAAAGGAAAAAAAAGAAGGCCCGGAGAACTACAGGTCAGTCATTCTCACCTATGTGTCCGTCAAGATCATGGAGCAGGTCCCCCTGGAAACTATGCGAGGGCACATGGAAAATAAGGAGGTGATTGGTGACAGCCAACATGGCTTCACTAAGGGCAAATCGTTCCTGACAAATCTGGTGGCCTTCTATGATGGGGTTACAGCATTGGTGGATAAGGGAAGAGCAACTGATGTCATCTGCCTGGACTTGTGTAAAGCATTTGACACTGTCCTGCACAACATCTTTGTTTCTAAATTGGAGAGACATGAACTTGATGGATGGACCACTCAGTGGATAAGGAATTGGCTGGATGGTCACACTCAAAGAGTTGAGGTCAAGAGCTCGATATCTAAGTGGAGAGCAGTGACGAGTGGTGTTCCTCAGGGGTCAGTATTGGGATCAGTGCTCTTTAATGTCTTTGCTGGTGACATGGACAGCGAGATCGAGTGCACCCTCAGCAAGTTCACTGATGACACCAAGCTGTGTGGTGAAGTCAACATGCTGGAGGGAAGGGATGGCATCTAGAGGGACCTGGACAGTCTTGAGAGGTGGAACTGTGCAAACCTCATGAAGTTCAACAAGGCCAAGTGCAAGGTCCTGCACATGGGTCAAGGCAATCTCAAGTACAAATACAGGCTGGGTGATGAATGGATTGATAGCAGCCCTGCGGAGAAGGACTTGGGAGTATTGGTGGATGGAAAACTGACTATGAGGTAACAATGTGCATTCACAACCCAGAAAGCCAACAGTATCCTGGGCTGGATCAAGAGAAGTGTAGCCAGCAGGTCAAGGGAGGTGATTCTCCCCCTCTGCTCTGCTCTTGTGAGACCCCACTTGGAGTGTACTGTGTTCAGATCTGGGACTCCCAACATAAGAAGGACATGGACTTGCTTGAGCAGGTCCAGAGGAGGGCCATGAAAATGATCAGGGGGCTGAAGCACCTCTGTTATTAAGACAGGCTGAGAGAGTTGGAGTTGTTCAGCCTGGAGAAGAGAAGGGTCTGGGAGACCTTATAGCAACCTTCCAGTACTTAAAGTGGGCCTACAGGAAAGATGGGGAGGGAACTTTTATCAGGGAATGCAGTGATAGGACAAGAGGTAACGGTTTTTAAACTGAAAGAGGGTAGATTTAGATTTAGATATAAGGAAGAAATTTTTTACTGTAAGGGTGGTGAGGCACTGGAACAGGTTGCCCAGAGAAGCTGTAGATGTGCCCTCCCTGGAAGTGCTCAAGGCCAGATTGGGTAGGGCTCTGGGCAAACTGATCTAGTGGAAGGTGTCCCTGCCCATGGCAGGAGGGTTGGAACTAGATGATCTTTAAGGTTCCTCCTTCAACACAAACTATCTATAATTCTATGATTCTATGATTTATTCTGAAGTCAGACATTTTTTAGTGAAGATCAAGAAGGTTTCATTGTCAATGAAGCAATGGCCTCTTAATATATCTTATATGGAAAAGTCCATTGAAACGAGCATGAGACACCCTGAGTCTGTAATAATCAAACTGGATATATTGCAGGCCATTTAAAGTAAGGGGTTTTTATATCTTTTACTGCATGCACTTCTATCTGACAGTTTGCCTGTGCTTTTAGTTGAAAAGATGCTGCAAAACAGAAAACAGGCAAAGCCTCTGGAGCAGCCAAGTCTGTCAGCTTAGTCTCAGTGCTGTGCTAGTGTCACCTTGTGGCTTCCTTTTTGATGTGAGAGTAGAAATTCTATTACCTTTACCTGTAACATATGGATACTTCCCATCCAAGTTGACAGCAATAAATCCTTCTTTATTAGTACCTTCTCCATGTTTCTCCATGAAAAAAACTCCAGTCTGGCCTTTCTCTATCGAAGTCCTTTACACTAGGTCTGCAAAACAAGAAAAAAGAATTTATAAATAATAAAAGAAAAAAAAAAAAAGTACTCCTTATTCATTTTGTACCAATGAAATGCTTGCATAAGTATAAGGGAAGGCCACGGAGAATCCAAGTGCTATACTTAGAAGCATTATTAAAGCAACATCATTCTGGGTTGCCCAAGATAAAATCAACCTCTCGGCACTATCAAGTCTCAATACTTTGTAGGAGAATTCCTTATCTTTGGATAATTCACATGAGCTTACTATCCCATTAGGGACATGTATTAAAGAAGTTTTTGCACATAATCCTGTCCAGAAATTCCAGGTAAATTACTTGTTTATAATAATCTGAAGGGTTTATAAATATTCATGTAGAGGTCAGAGTGGATTAAAGACAATAGAAAGTTTATATAATCTAAAAAGTCCAGGTTACTCTGAAAAAAAAAAAAGTAGACCGCTTCCCAAACTTTTTTGGTGCAGGGACTCATTATAAAAACCAGACATAATTCTGTGTCTAACTAATAAATTGGTAAAATTATCTCCTGCCAAAAGGAAATCTCCTGAGGAGTAGTATTATTTTTCTGAAATATTTCAGCTGAATGATGTCATCCAAATAATTAGCTGATTGTGCTAAAGAATTGAACAGTGGAATCCTGCTTATTTATGGGAATAAGTTAGGTATTTAAAAATAATGGTCCAATTCTATTTTCTGTGAGACTCAAGGCAGCCATCCAAGGCTGGCAAAAATAAGTCAAGCTCTTAAGACCTGGAGACACAACTGGGGAACACACAGGGCCTCCCAAATGGCCCATGTCTGGGCTCTGCAGGAGCAGCTGAGCCGGTTTCTGGGTGCTCTGGTTGTATGGGTTGGGTCTGCCATTCTTCTGAGAGCTCAGAAGTGAGCACCTACCTGTCAGACACTTCATGACTGATCATAGAATCATAGAATCACAGAATTATTGGAGTTGGAAGGGACCATAAAGATCATCTAGTTCCAACCCCCCCTGCCATGGGCCAGGACACCTTCCACTAGACCAGGTTGCTCAAAACCCCATCCAACCTGGCCTTGAACACTTCCAGGGAGGGGGCAGCCACAACTTCTCTGGGCGACCTGTTCCAGTGCCTCACCACCCTCATGGTAGAGAATTTCTTCCTAATATCTAATCTAAATCTACTCTCTTTCAGTTTAAAACCATTACCCCTTGTCCTATCTCCACACTTTCTGATGTCTGAATCTGAAATCTGAATTCCATCCTGAATAGATTGCATTTACATGTCTATAACCTGTAGGCTCCTCCGCGAGAACCTCTTTTGATTTGGTATCCACACAGACTACATACTTCTGTTGGCAACGGGAAATAATTCTGTCTTTGGACAATGGTCCTAGTAATTCCTCTGCTGATGAGGCTGATAGACCACCACTCTCTCTTCTTCCCCAGAAGTCATCTCCATCTTTTTTTTTCCTTCCCACAGCTGCCTATAGCTGGAAGATTTTCTGAAGACATTTTGAGCTGTTCACAAAAGGGTTAATAATCTAAAAACACAGCTCATCACCTGAATATTACTTAAAAAAAATATTCTTCAAATGGTCTATGCTGTATCTATGAAAATATGACCATGTTCCTACCTGACAAATGAGAGGTCAGGCTTCTCACTCCTTGCAAGTGACAGAAGCTAGGGAGTGATAGTCTTGACATTCAGACCATGGTCAGGTCATGACATTTGGGGGTTATGCTGATGAAGAGAGAATTTCTGGCAATTTCAGAGGGACTGAATACACTGGGTAGAAAGAAAATTTTTAAGAAACTGCATTGTGGACCTGCCAGGAGACAGGATGAGGCTGAGCCAATATTCAGACTTAGATGAAAAAGGAATAACCACACTGTTTTTCATACTGAAGAAACCTGCTTCTCCAGTGAGGGAAGGAGAGCTGGGGAGAGCAGTATCACCACTCTAAGCCCACATTGCACCAGGAATGGGCTCTTACTCTCTTATGGGTTAGAAATCTGATGATGTAAAAGAGTACAAAGGAAATTAAAAAAAAAAAAAAAAAAAAGTTATGTGTCTAAATCCTTTAGTATTTAACACTGAAGTTTATATTTCACTTGGTCTGCTCTTGGCTCATCCAAAAAACAAGCCAATCATATCTAATTCAGGTTGTAGTGTATTTCATGGTGAATATTCTCATAAAAAGTCTGAATCTAGAGTCATCCAAAGCTAAACCAGCTTAGGTAGAGTCTTCTATAAAACTTTGGAATTTAATCGGCTTCTATCAAATTATTTAAAACATGAACCCAAGAAAAAGCCAATATAAAGAATATATTAAAATTTAACAAGAATGATGATCTAATATTATTACCTATAGTTCTTGTCCTTATCCTAGTAATCATGAACTCTCTATGAAGAAAATACCATGACATGCCTACATACACAGTTCAAAAGAATAACCAGGGCCAAAATAAATCAGTGTTTGCCTTATGTGAACTTGTGCACAAGACAGAATGGGACAACTTGAAAATGAAGTTAACACTTTTCTAAACATGCTGTCATATAGAAGTAAAAGATGGCAATTTTTTCATAGAGAAGACAGGAAAATATCGTATGCTATATTTGGTTGTGTGCTTTTCATAAGTCTTTGTCACTCCTTCTTTCACTAAGCATGCAGTCTATTTTCTTTATTAATCATCTGACAATTTTTCCTGAGAGAATGGAAGAAGAAAGTTATGAATAAAAGACTTCATTGCTTGTCGTGTTCATAAAGAATCTACTATGTTTGAAAGAAGGCTTTCACAGCAATTTTAACAGCCAAATGTAACAGCTCATTTAAAGAGTTATTTGGTGAGAGAATCTTAATTTGCATGAAGTCAAAAGGTGATCCAGATTGATGAGGAGTTCTGAAAGTATTGTTGCAAATTCCTCTTTTATTCAATATACAAAGTACAGCCTGACTAGTTGAAAGGAAGTTGTGGATGAAATTTTCAAATATCTCATGGATACACATGTACAAAATTTCCAAATATTCTGATAAGAATTAGACAACAGACCTCCCTAAAAAAGTTTGAAAATACCAGCCTGAAGTACTAAGAGTGTTGACTAAACATGTCCCTTTCCCTAAGTAGTATAGTTCACAGATGATATATGCCACCTCGATCTGAATAACACAGGCATATTGAAAAAAATACCTGCAGGGTCTGAGTCTGTAATTATATTCAGGACAGTAGCAATATATAAGGATTATTTTTAATCTTTCCATACAAATATTTTTAAGGCATCATTTGTTCAATGTTTTAAAACTCCTGATGCAGATATGAAAAATACACATCTGCAGGTTTGTTCCTTACTTTAAAGACAGTTTCTGAACCTGTATGCTAACAGTTTATTAAATTATGCTTTGCACATAAATATGTATATATGCACATAAAAATACAAATAGAAATATTCCAACAGCACGATGGGAGTCTAGAAAATGGTTAATATATCAGAACAACTGGGATCTGAGGAGAGAGAAGTATGGCCATTTGACTTTTGGATGACACTTCCAACCATATGCTATAATGCATGTTAAAAATCAAATTTTACACTTGACTAAACAATATCATGGGAAAATTTGTAATCCAATTTGTTTCTTTAAATTGAAACTGATACTTGATTTCTAAATATGATGCCACTGCATAATGTATAAGCTGATCTGGAGTTAATTCCAGTTTCATCTTTGGCAGAACTTCCCCTGTGAAACCAATGATATATGCTGCATTTGCCAGCAGCAATAAAATTTCTTTACCATGTAGAGAATAAGCCAGAGAGAAGAAAAAAGTATCACTTGGTATATTTTAAAATAAACAAATGCATTGACCAACTTGAGATGGAAGTATTAGTTTTGTAGTTTCAGTCCACCAGTTTGCTGGAAATCATTAACAAGATCCATTACCTCAGAAATCTGGAAGTTAAAGTGCGTCTGTATTACAAACACAGGAGTCAGAATGAGATTCAAAACTTTTGTATATTAATCTCTGTCTTAAGTGTTGGACCATCCTGAGAAAACCTTCAAAGATCAGTGTCTTGAGAGGATTTCCTGGTTCACTAAAAAACCCATTCCTGTTGTGTTTGTTTATATATAATTTCAGTCAAATTTGAGTGTATTAATAATTGAAAACAAATAACATTTGCTAGCTTATTATTAGTAGCTGATTTACCCCACACAAATAACTTAACAATTACCGTGTTTTTTTTGTCTTTCGTTGCACTGTCACGTTGCTAGTGAAGTAGTGTATTACCCCTTAACTAGAAGTGCATGAATATAGTGCATTGTAGAGAGACTTTAAGGTACCAAGTTAAGCTTTCTTTTCTTATTATATGAACTGTTGTAGCCCAGTATTTTTACCGTAATTTTATAGCAGTTGTCAACTGACAGCCACTTTCCTAGTCAAGGACTGGAAAACATACTACTAAAGACAATATATCTTATAATTTCTCAGGAATTAGTATGCCAAATCAAAAAATCTTACTCCAACCAACCAAAGAAGCAAAAATCTAAACATGAACAAAAAACCCTCCACAAACCCTTTACATTTTTTCTTTTGTGACTCCTTCTGTAAGTTTAAACAACCTTCTAGAAAAAAAAAAAAAAAAAGAAAGAAAAAAAAAAAGAAAGAAAAAAAAAAAAAGGAAGCTGCACTGGAGTAGAAAACAGGTTCATACTGTCCTTATTCCCACAGAGTCACAATGCAGATTCTATTGGTAGACTAAGGGGAGAAAATATAACTACCACTGATTTTAACTGGAACTCTAGAGTAGTCAATGCCTTCAGTAGACAACATACTTACTTGTGCATCTTTAAGCTCACCTCTGAAAAATCCTTATTTGAAAATGTTGGTCTTGGCCTATAGTATTTGAAATATTATATAGCCTATTAACCTGCATCAAAGGAGAACATTCTCAAAATTCAAAGAAACACATTGCCATGTATTTCTTGGAAACTTCTCTATCAAGATGGCAGACTGACAACAAAATTTTTCTGGAGAGAAAGACACATCCAGAATGGAAGATTAGTTTAATAGAAATAATCCTTTCAAACATCATTCTGGGAAGAAAAAATAGAAAGACTATGGGCCTGTTTACTTCAGCATTTCAGGTTAGGGTCAGAAGTGAAATTTTCAAGTTAATCTCCCAGTTGGCCTTTGATTGCCACTGTTTTCCTTGATATCATGAGTCATTTCAGAGCACAAGAACAAGTTTGCTTTCAGAAACTAAACCAGAAATCTCCTTAATGAAATCTAACTGCTAATGGTCGCTGAGACCTTGGTAACAGATTTAGAACTAGTCCAAAGTAAATCCCTCTCCATGACATCAGTGTGTGCACCCTCTGCAGTGATTGTTTCCCTTGACTTTGTACTTAAGACAGTTATGATTCATTTTTCTTCCTGTGGGCATTCACTAGACTTTTACTTTTTGGTGACCCACAGCACATCTTAACTGAAAAGTATCCAGGATTTGCACTTTCCCTACTTTTTGGTCACATTACTGTAGCTACTCACAAGCAGTTTAGGGTAAGACAAACTATTTTTTGTTCTCTGTCTATGTAGTTTTTCACTCAATATGAAAACAAAATATATCAAACAAGTAAAGTAGTGAAAAGGGAGCTCATTCTGACACCAGCTTGGTTGTTAGTTGTTCTATTGCTATATTTAAGGATCTATAGGGGTTGTTATTCACACATTATGATGCGTAAAAACATATTTAGATATAATCTCTATTGTTTATAAATTTGTTTCATTTACTAACTATATAGATGCATAGATAAATACCTATATAAGTACTGTTTATACATACATATGTTAATTTTCATAACACAGGTGTGACCACTTAGATCTGTTTTAAAGGAAAAAAGTAACTGCAAGATACCATTGGGTGATAAAGTATCTACCCCCCCTCCCCCCCCCCCTCAACAATGTAACCCCAGTAGTTGAAGTGAGAAGCTCCAACTCATTTAAAAAAATTGTTAAAGGAAGCAATTTGCAGACAAAGCAGATGTTACACTGGTCTCAGCTGAATAGATTTAGTTGCACTTCTTCAGCCTTTTTAATCAGTCAGAAAGGGAATTCATGCTTATAGTTACTCCTTAAGCAAACCAGGAAATTGAGCTTTTTAAACTAGACATGTAGTTCTGAAATAATGATTCATAACATAACATGAGCAAGGCTTTTGGGAAAAAAAAAAAAAAAGTCTCTGCTGATAACTTGCCTTTAGAACAACAGTGGGGGTTTTTATGAGCTCTGTCTTCCACATGTTTGGAAAAGAGTCATTGTTTCCTAGAGTAGACTTTCATGTGACCTCATGAAGGAGAAGGTATTAATATTTTTATAACTTATCATCCTAATCACGTAGCACAATAAATTATAGGTACTGTGAAAAACTCCCTTAACATATACGTCATCTGCAAATGTTGTAAAAACAGCTATATTATTTGCTGTTGGGATTTCAGCTGACACCAGATTTCAGTTGTTGGTGACAATATAAAATTTCTAGTTTTTTGCATTTGTCCTCCTTAGGTACTTAAATGGTTTTCTTTACTGTCATCTGAGTCTCAGAAATGTCGTAATATCTTTCCCTTCCCAGCAGCCCTGAAAGATATGAAACTGTGACTATAACAGTGCTACAAATATGGAACAAAGATACAGAGGGGACAAGTCACTTATTTAAGTTACACGTGTAGCAGTGAAGTGAGTTAAGGTCTTGTAAATCTTATAATGACACAGTAACCAGTGTTTTCTGGGGTGAAAAATAATGGTTTACATCAGAACTTCTCAGTGTAAGAAATATCTCTCTAGAGAGATGGCACAAGCAGGGGGAAAAAAAATCTCCAAGGTCAGAAAAAAACATATTTCAGTACAAATCCCATATTTTATGAAAAGCTATGGAGAATTCTTAATCAACTGTAGTAAGTCGTAAAGTATGAAACTGGTGAAACAGTTTAGATATCCTTCTTGATGCAATTCTCACTTTAAGTTATAGGAAACAGAGATTAAATTAAGAAACAACAGAATGAGCAAGAGTAGACACACTGTACTACTTCGTAATTATTACTGGCTTTAATGTGGTTAAGTCACAGGTGAAGTCTAAAGCAAATGGAAAGTACATACTACTAGCATATTTTGTTCTATTTCCATAGATGCTTAATGCCTAAAAATCCTGGACTGGGCAGAACATACATGGAACCAGCATTTTAGACAATATTTATTATGTATGTATTAGTTGATTTTTGAGAGGGACCTTTTTATACTGGATAGAAAGCGGTTACCTTGCAGACAGGATAAAAATGAGAAAGAAATATTCTCAGTGTCCAGATCCAGGGGGTACCATCAGTCACATTCACATTTTGTGCATAACACCAGATGATTTGCTACTGGTACAGGAAAGGAGACATCATTAAATGCTGGACACTGCTAGTTTCAAGCAGAGCTATGAAAGGAATTTACATTATTGAGCTATATCAATGTAACTGGAGAGCTAATTCTGTAGTAGGGACAGTCTTTGGAAGATTGTAGTCTTTGTGAGCCTTCCTCCTTGGTGCTTGGAACATGTCTAAGGAATTGTAGCTGAGATAAATGTTTTATACTGGTATGAAGAATCACGATCTGGACACTTTGAGTACAGAATCTCTGTTTATGCATACCTGAACATGCTGTTCAGTCTTGCCCTTTGACTCAATACCATAAAATATGACAGTGTAGCATTCTGAATATGGATGCTACTGTTGATTTCACAGAAACAGTACTAGACTCACCCTACCTAATAGTCCTGAATTACAGTCAGCCACATCCAAACTACCCAAGGAAGTGGCAGACACCTTTTGTATGTTGTGTCTTGTGGTATTGTGACTGTTGTGTACTCCAATTTATCTTCTTTATTGTCAATATTACAGATTTTTTTTTTTAAAAAAGCTATTTGTTTAAAGACATGTAGGGGAATATTTCATTCTCTGAATGAATTATTAATGTTAGCACAGATCTGGAAACTGTTGTTACTTTTAAGAACTCATATGTTAAAGAAAAAACCCCCAAATTTGACTATAAGTGCTACTTTAACTCTTCTGTGTTTTACTGTTAAACATATATGATGCCAGAAGGCAGTTTGAATGTGGTTGAAAATTTTAAAACCAGGGTGGTCAATTCTCAGAAAAACAAGATATCCTGTGTGAAGTCAGCCCTCATGAACTTGTACCACAATGCCAGCAAACCCCAGATGGGATAATTATTCCCAGTGAGCTGTGAAAGATCAGTATGGGAATTTCACTGCCAAAAGCCGATTTTAGGAAACTGAAGCAGTCATAAACCATTCCCTTCTAGCTTTAGGTTAGCCCTGAATTGTTCAGTTAAGTTTCTAAAGTAGCCTACATTGAATATTACATGATATTGCATAATACTGTGTTCATAACTGAAGTCAACTGAAATTAAGCTACGCTTAAAAAGTCCCCTTTTAGAAGTAAGTCAAAAAAAAGGACATGTCTCTGACCTGTGGACTGCAACATATATATAAACTCACCCTAAAGATTTTCTTCTGTCAATGTGATTTCATAATAGTAAATCTTAATTGAAGCTAGGTGCGTTCTTTTTGATGTCATTAAAATCCCATCAAATTAGAAAATAATTTGTAAACCTTTATTTAAAAGTTCACATGACACAGAATTGGTCATGGGATTGCCATGATCATCTTCATTCGCAGAAAGTTCTCCATGATATAGATTGCAGAATCACGTGTTATCTATCCCAACTTGATTTTTTCCACAACAGTTTTATTCTGTCCATCAGTGTAAGTTTCCATAAATATAAGGCTTTTTTTTTATTGGTAATATTGAGGGTTGTCTGAAAGAGATAAGACTGCCCTTTCAGTTTTGTATTTGAGATAATTTAAGAGGTTGATAGAAGTAGTCTGATAAAGTGTGGTCCTAATCAGTGAAATTGAACATATATGGATGGGGCTGCAGTACAGCTCAACAGAGTTTACATGTGAATATGTATTTCAGTATCTCTTGAGTTCTCTGCCTTCTGCAAGCTGCTTTCAGTAACGTGCTCCACTATGATGGACAGTAAACCTGAAATGTTATCATGTGATTGATAGTGCAGTTCAAAATCTGATACATAGAGCTGGTCAGTACTGAGATCTATTCTCTACTGTGTAAGCAGCATCTAATTAGTGATCTGGTCTCCTCAGTGATCCGATAATCAGGCAGGCAAATGATTCTGATCATTTTTCAATACTTACAGCATTCATTGTGTATTAACAGTCCAAATCTGAGCAGGACAATGTTTGAAGTGTTTGAATTTACTCCTGATGATTAGACTTTCCTATGACCTTTAGAATACACTATCCCACAAAAAAACCCATTAAGCTACAGAACCACTGGCATGGGTGCTAAGACTGTGAGCATGTTATAGTGCCTCGCTTTCACAGACGTCAGAGTGAAGTGGGGCACCCAATGAATAACTAGAGGCAGCCTGAAAATCTATAGTACTCCCACTGGCAACATTAATCAACTCTACTTTCTGTGGCAGTCTGGCACGCAACTAAGTGAACATTCATATATATTTTTGTAACACCACATGCTGCTGGCAAATCTAAGTTATTAATAGAGCTCATTGTGAGGGAGTCATTCCACAGCAGATGCTTCCTTAGCACAACAGATTTAAATCTTATCAAATGCCACCTTGCCAACTATGCTCACCTAGATTACCCATTTGTCAAATTTTCTCATAAACACCATTATACTTTCTTCCAGCACAGTCTTTATGCACAGAAAGTACTCCCTGTAAGAAAATTAGAAGACCACGCTATTAATCTTCTTGTAATCTCTTTTCAAAATACAGCTACATTATGATCAGTACAAAACACTCAGTGATGAGTACATGGTGGGTATAGAGGTTGTTGTAGTCATTGATTGCTAAGCTGTATTTAATCTTTATTTCCTTTAATAGTCCACATACTGTGCTAGGATGGATGCTCTTTTGAACAGGGACCATCTTTCTGTTATTTCCTCCAGCATGATGTTATTTCAAAAATAAATGGTATTACTGTGCAAGTGACCTACTGTCTGCCATTGGATCAAAATGAACAAGTCATTCAGTCATTTTGTCATGTGGGATATCTGTAGGTTTTTTTTTCTTTATTTTCCTTTATAAAAAGAATTTGGCAGTGGTTATGGTATGTAACAGGAGCAAGTGAATATGAATATTTCCAGTTCTATCAGAACTGCAGTACACTGCAGTGTTGGATCAATACAATCCATCATATCAGTCTTTCCTGTCTTGTTTGGTTTATTCTTTGATTCCAAATGGATTGGCTATGTCATTCTTAAAAAACATATTTTCAGGACATATTTTTAGAAAATTATGTCATAAGAGCACTAACATGACATTTTAATTAAGCATAGCCCATATTTTACCTACCCTTTTTGTCACAAGTTAAACTGAGACATGAAGAAAGGAATAGGCGTAAGACAACCCTACATAGCAAACTAATGGCAAAAGCACTAGGGTAAATCTTATTTTAAGTCTGCAGAACAAAATCAGGTTATGCGATACTAGGAAAAGGATTTGATGCTTAATGCCCTTTGCACCTTCAGCAGGTATTGTAAGATTGTACCACAGGACTTAATTATATACACTAGTATTCATAAAGGCACTGGAGACCTTGTAACACTCTAGGATCACATTCTGCAGCAGGGCTGATTGCTTTCTTCAGTGAATTTGTGGCAGTGATAACAAGGCTTCATAAAAGTCACCATTTGCTGTGAAAAATCAAAGACCCAGAAGAAATGTAGAGCAAGAAATACGCTGAGAAATGTATCAATGTTATTAAAAGTAGAACCATGGGAGCTTGGAAGAAATTGCTTGGCAAGAAAGTACATAAACCTTTTGGAGAACTTAATAGAAGCCAAGGGAAGTGTTAAAGAAATTAGGACAGTAAACTGAGGTTAAAAAAAAAAATAAAAAAAAAATTAAAAAAAGTGATTAAAAAGGGAGCAAGAGCAATGAAATGGAAAGCTATGTTCTCTAGTTCATTCTAGATGTTTCTCGAAAGACAGAGTAAATTGGATGCTCAACTGTACTGTGAACATACTGCAATGTCTTTAGAAAACAAGATTTAAGTCTTCTTTAGACTTTAGAACAGATTTGATCACTGAGGTGATGGGAGGATTTGAGACTATATTAGGTTACGGCATATGCTTTGGGCACTTATTTCAGTCAGCTAGGAAGGGTGCATGGGGAGAGTTGAATTCAACGACGATGAGAGCCATCAGTCATCACTCCAGGATTAGAAGCTTCCAGTTTATGGCACAGGTAGATGGTTCTATAATTCATCAGCTAATCTTCTATATTTGCTTAAGATTACAAAAATTATTTTAGAGAACACTACTATTTCAGATGTCTCTGGTTCTTTCCAGGCTGGCTGTAACTTACATATGACATCTGTAAAAAATGCCTATTCTTGGACAAAATGTCCATGCTAATCTAGCACTGCCTTCAGTGCAATCAGTGTGATAATGTTATTTCCTGTTTTGAAGACCTCGTTGGGAAAGGTTGAGATTATTCTCCACTGGTTTCATTTTGATCTCTTGGCAAGGATGTAAAGGAGAGGGAATACTTTCTGCTGTGGAGGCTGGTCATTGTACCAGATGAAGGGAAGCAACCTGAAACTGTAATAAAGACCATATTTAGTCCTTTTGCTAAATCATTTGCCTGTAAATTGTTAGTAGAGTTCAGAGTCTCAGATTGTTTTTTCATTAACTTCAATTTCTGCATATAACAATACTGTTGTGCAAGGATGATTTCAATTCTCTTATGTCTACTGACTGCAACATTATTGTCTGGGCTTACTATCATCACTTATATATATACCATTTTAAATCCAAATTACTAGAGACCACTCTGCAGTAAGCCCTGTGCTAAACAACTTCAGACCCTTCTGATGAGTGAGAATGCAGCAGCCTGTTATACAAGCCCTGTGCTAGATGGGGAACTAGGGCGGGATTTGCTGAGGTGGGGAGAGGAAGAAGCGGCTGGTGACAGACTATTAGCTGCCTGCAGCGCCTTGGGTGCTTAGTGTCACACTCTATAGGAGAGGCTGCGTCACTTCGCGAGTCCCTTTAGAGCAGTGTAGCTGCAACTCATCCATGAATGGTACCAGCCACCTATTGCATTTTGGATGGAGGCTGGCTTAGACATTGACTGCTCTCTGCCTCCTTAGACAAAATCAGGAGCCAAAACTGCATATGTCTGGTCCTATGCATTTGAAAGATCACCTCTTTTGCAGTGGCAAGGGATGTTCCTTGAGACTAGCACTCAGCTCTCTTAAGGCATCTGCCTTTCAGAAGCTGTTCTCTGGCTTGCTGGCATTCAGATCATGATATAAAAATCCATCTTTCCTCTAACAAGACAGGAAAGGGAATAATATAAAGATTGTTGTTTCTTCAGGTTTTGATTCTTTTCAGGAAAATCTCTATGATGTTCTGTTTCTAAACTGAAGGATGCATGGATAGAAATGTGTACCTGTGTAATACCCTTTGAGTTTATAAATAATTTCAGAATCATGCTATGTGGCCTCATAGACCTGGCATTAACCTTATGCTCTTCTCTAAGGCGCTGCTTCAGCTCTGGAAAAACTGAATGAGATTTAGACTTAAGTCTCAAGAGAGCTTTGCTTGATATCATTACATTGCATGTCCTGTCTGCTGTGTTTGTTGTTTTTTTGCTTTGGGCTTATAACAACCTTATACTTAACTAAAAATCTAAGATGACTGTCAGGGTCACCATTAGCTGGGGTCCTTATTTCTCCGTGCGGGAACAGGAACGACACAACACCAATGTGATGATCAGATCGTCCATCTTTATTTTTCCAATCCTGGTTACATTTATATTCTACTAAGTTCCGTACACGCACTCATCTATCTTCCAATAGGCTACAGGTTATCTACACGTGCTGTTCATGCGCCTCTATAAGCATTTGCATTGGTTAATTGCAATTAGCATGTAAAGCCCAAAACTTGCCAAAAACTCCCTTGTCTCATACCCTGTTTTGCTGACCACAGGTGTTTCTCACTTATCTGCTGTCTTGTGTGTTTTTGCCAGCCTTACTTTGCTGGCCTTGTCTTCATCCTTGCATTCTTCTGCCTGCACTAACTTTCCCCCAGCGTGGCCCAGACTCCTACAGATGACATAGAAGTACTGAGGTGAACACATGAAAACTACAATGCTAGAAATAAACTAAGAATCCAAATAACCAAATTGCTTCTTAACTCTTTTATACCCAAGACTCCAATATTTAAACAACTTTTAGTCTTTAATGCAGCTGCAGCAAAACTCCTGAAGGAAGCGGAGCAAGGAAGGGTAATTGGCTCAGTCATAATCACACCAGAAGTGAATGACAAAACAAAGACTTGAAAGAAGTCCTCTTATATCTCACACAATGTATCTTGTGTTTGGAAAAACTGTAACCCAATTGCCTCAAAAAGTTCAAGATTTGCAGATTCCAAAACAAGATTAAAAACTGCAGCTGAAACCCCCTTAAACATAAAACTTCAGCAGTAATGAGATTTTTTTTTTAAAATGGAATCCTGAAATGAATGAAACATTCTTACAAGTATATTTTTTAATATTTGTTTTAAATTCATAAAAATCCCTTTTTCTCTTCCTAAGAATACATTCATACAAAAGAGAAATGCAAGACCCACAAGGCTAAAAGAGAAAAGATGCTTAAGTGTACTTGAAAGACAAGTTTTGCACCTGGAAAGTTGCTGTAAGGATGTGGGCTGCCTGTCTGTTGCTTTAATAATTTTTACTTTTTTCTTTTGGAGGATGAGGTAAAGATGTGAAGGAAGCAAGACAGCTTACCTGGAAAAAAAAATATTAGCCTGTGTGTTATTTTCTCAGTAACTTCTTTTTTTAAAAAAAAATAATTCTCAAAGATTCTCATTTATCTCCATGGCTTTGGAGGTTCCAATAGAGGATGATCCAGTGACACTTGTTAAAGACAGAGTCACATTATGTTTTGCTATTGACATCAATGGGAACAGGAATGAGACTTTCAGGTTACATGTGTATATGGGGATCAAAAGCTTCCTGAAATACATTGCTAGCCAAGTCAGTGCTCAGGCTGGTGAGAGGAGACGGGACTACAGCAGTGAAAGCACCAGCTGCTAGTAGTACTGCTGCTAATTAAGATGCCTTCTTTCTCCTCCCTTTAAATTGCTTAGAGACAATTTTGGTAACTGATACTTGGAATTATTCCTTCATGGTGGCAGGGATGGTGTGAAAGCCACATAGACACTTCCAAAAAAATTAGGGATCTTTCCATAGTAGAAAAAGGAAACAACCTGCCTCTTACTCCTTGTAGTTGAGCTCAGTTTCCCAAAAGCTTGGATAATTTTCAAACCCTGTTTCATTACATTGTCATGTTAGGAAAACTGTTTCAGACTGAAATCAAAGTGAGGTACTATTTAGACAAGTGTCCTTCACAGTGGTAGAGCCACATACAGCTTGAAATAAACAAGTTGGTAGCCACAAGATAACAGACCTGTGACACCAACACATTAAAGATAGTAGGGACTAAATTTCAAAGTAACCCCTTAAACAGGCTTAAGCCATTGGAAGCAATGCATGCTGCATCTAGTTTTAGGCTAAGACAATTAAAGCGTGATATTTATCAGCAACATAGAGAATGATTTGATGTATCTTTCTTGATGACTATTTCATTCTTCTCCTGTTGGCACCAGATACTGATATATTTATATGCTGCTATTCAGACTAGTTAATACTTAGACTATTTGCCCAGATCTTCTCATAATCATGACTACCTACCAGATATTACCCAGTTGCCTTCCATTTATATGTGTTCATTTCTAAGTTGTGATTACATTAATTGTTTTTCTTAGAATGATAAATCTGATTTTCTAAGCTCTTATTGTTCATACAAGGAAGGTCCACTTAGCCCGTGCATGGGTAGAGCTTCCCAATATTATTATTCAAGAAGAGCTTAAATCACTTACCATTTCCAAAATGATGGTATTCAGAGATTCTAATAATTAGTGATTTGGGGGGACCTGACTAAAAAATTCTACTCCATTTTTGCCTACTGTAACAACTATTTTATAAACTTTAAGAGTTAAACTGTTTTCAGATCTATGGATTTTTAGCTGTGCTTTAACAGCACATGGTGACATGTGAAATTGGCTTTTGTTTGGAAGGGAAGACAGTTGCCTTTTGAACTAGAAGACTAAAAAGTAGCAGAATAGTTGGATTTAAAGGCAGTCAGTTGTTGCTGATGGTCTTCACCACAAGGATAGGAAACAAGTGTGAAGTAGCAGCTTCCTTATGAAGGACTCAGGAGGCTATAGTGAAAATTGAAGTAAGAACATTTTTTTTTTTTTGTCTTGTTTTCTTATCACTTTTACAGCTAGTTTGTTATAAATTTCTTTACTCTTTTCCCCTTTGACATACCATGAAGTCTCTTCATGTGAGTGATAAAATAATATTTTCTACTTCTTTTGTGCATTACATTATTTGTCCCCATGAGATTTAAGCATAAAAAACTAATTTTCATTTTCTTTCTGAGAGAAGAGAGGGTACTATTCTTATAATTTTTAGTTTATAATGTATACCACAATATTTTCTGTATGCAGTACCTTATTATTTATTAAGAACAAATAACTATAATGCATGCATATTTTCTCACACAGTATTGATAGAAAAATAAAAAATTATTTCAAAATACAAACCACTTGTTTTTCCCCCATCGCTTCTTCCCTCTGCCAATGAAGAAGGAAATTCTTATCCAAACGTTTGTTCAGAAATAGGAAACTAATTTCCAAAAAGGTTATGAAACTTACCCAAAGATCATCAGAGATAGAAGTTATTCTCAGAATAAGAATTCCAAATCTGAGACAGGTTTTCTTACTCCTCAAAAGTCTTTCTTTTCACAGGGAATGGTGAGCCCAGACCAATCATGGCAAAGCTTTGCCAGGATGGTATTACCAGACTGCAAAGGAGAAAAGAAACCACTGTGAAATGGCATACAGCAGTTCAGACTTCAGTTCTAATAAATCATACACAATACTCTAGATTTGTAGCAAACTGCACTTCAGGGCCATCATCCAGAGTAGGAAACAAATAAAGTTAGCAGTAAGTAGGAAAAAATAAGGACTAAATAAAATTCTAATTTTTTTCCAAGAAAAATTAGGTTTTAACTATTGATCTGTTACTTCAACATCTCTCTTTCCAAAATGTGCCGTGCTTGCCAAACTATGATCGTCAGCTTTATTCGCACAGACTCAACACTGTGTTTATTAAAGTTTTGATGCCAGCATTTCTCAGTTCCACACCACCATAAAATTTAGTTCAGCTGAAACCCACGTAACAGGCTGTATCTTAAGGGGAGGGAAGGGAAAATGCTCCATGGAATTCAAACACATTTCTTTGTTGGAATGACCATTATGAAATCCCACTCGCACATATTCAACAGTGGCTTTTTTAAACGTTCATCTTCTGTCTTTATTTTTTGTGTTTTCTCCAGAAGATGTCTGGAAACAGTGCTGATATTAAACACAGATGTCAGGGTGCCAATGCTAGAGAATCTGTCTGTGAACAAATCAAAAACTATAATGATCATAAGGTTTGAAACAAAGCTGAGCATAATATTGCAGCAATAAATCTTTACTTGCAAAGTTTATTCTTTTTTTCTTTTGACTCATATTCATCTTCTTATTTTGCTCTTAGAAAAAAAAAGAAGAAAAAAAGACAGTATTTTGCATCCACCCAGGAAATAGAGCTGACCTCAGAAGACTCCTTTGCTTTATGCTGTGGATGAATATGGGACTATGTAATATTCTGATAGCAATGAAAATTCACGTTTTCTTGATATGTTTCCATAGCTAATATAAAAAGGTAAACAATTCTAGCAGAAGATCTGTTTCACACTTGAATCTTTTGTGTTGTAGATCCTTTGTGTACAAGGGTTTATAAGATATATGCTTTGTATAATTTTTTTACAGTGCTTAAAAATCCCAGTCAAGATTAAAATTCTCATTGTCAGATGTTACATAAACAACCACACAAAAAAGGCCTGATCCTTACCCTGAAAAAACATAACCATCTGCTTTTTTTCTTATTTTCTGTGTCAATAATTTAAAGACAAAATGAAATGTATTTATTAAGTACCAAGTATCGACTTATGCCTTACAAGATTGGTTTAGCTGCTCCCTGACAGCTTAATAAATTGAGAAAGATCCGTGCTTTTGGGGGGAATAGAAGAAGGAGGTCTGCTCCTTTGTTCAGAGGAGGAAATTCATCCTACCTGAATATCCAGTTGCTGTGATGTAATTATATTGTAAATATAATGGACACCAATAGTTAAAAGGCATAAGGGGGCAGAAGTACTTTCTCATGCTATGTACTGTTAAACCACCAGTTGGTGAGCCTTTGATGATGAAGGTATTTTTTGCTTATTTCCTTTTATGGTGGAGGCTTTGTTTATGAAGACCACATCTGCTAAACTCACATAAATGGAATATTTTGTGGGCGGATAAACTGCTTGTTTAAAAAAAAAAAAAATGCTCATTTGGTGTCTTTGCCTACACTGCAGAATTTTAACCAAGGCTAACCCTGAGCCCAATGCCCAGTTCATTATAATACTCCTCCTCTCATTTAAGTTAATGACTAAAAGCCTACCTGACTTCAGGAAAAGAAGGTCAGACCTTAGGTGGCCTGCATAGCACTCAGATACACAATCCTCTCCTCACTGCACTGAGCAGCAACAGACTTCCAAGTACCTCATATCCAAGGAGCATTCATGCTTTAACATGTTACATGCTGTGCAGGACAGGTGACTCACCTCCACCTGCCCTGCCTCTAAGAAAGTTAAGAATCCTATTCCCTCTCTTGAGATTGACTTCAGTCTGATGCAGGGCATATTCTGTAACTATAGAGTCACAGAAATTGTCCAAAGTTGTAGAAACTGCCTGATTTTTATTTTTTGATGTAAAAATTATCTTTGGCTTGGCTTCTGAAGCTCTTTGAGTCCTGTTAGCAGAGTTTTATAAGCAAACAAACAACATTCTATTTGTTAATTACAAAGAAAGCATGAAATAGAGAAAGGTCCTTTTTTATAGAAATAGCTGGAAGTTATTCCATCATCTGATACAGAGTTTATTACTTAAAGCAAGGCAGCCAAATCCTGAATTTGCCTAACTTGGCAGTAAGGGCCCCATTTAAGTCTTTTCTCTTGCGAGAGAGATGATCAAAAATTAATATGATTTATCACACAGATGGTCAGATTTTGTTACCATTTAAGCACCTATCAGACACATCTAAGTATAGTCATCCTAAGCTCGTTACATAGTTAAATGTAATAATCATGTTCAGCACATAGTCAGCACATATCCAGTTGTAATGTATTGGTTATCCCCATTCATTAGTCCCAGATATGAAGGTAACTTGATACAGCAGGTAGCACCCACATGAGGACAACTGAACCACAGCCTTACTTTCACTGCCTGCAGTGGAAACTTCAACAGCCAGTTCACCTGTAGTAGACATTTATGTTTGTCGTGGTTTAACCCCAGTCAGCAACTAAGCCCAACCCAGCCACTCGCTCACTCCCCCCTGGTGGGATGGAGGTGAGAATCACAAGAGTAAAAGTGAGAAACTCATGGGTAGAGATAAAGACAGTTTAACAGGTAAAGGAAAGGAGGTCAGCAGATTCAATTCTCAGTACTGCAGTCAGGACTCTCAGGTAGTGCTGTGGTAAAATATGTCGTAATAACTCAGTTCCAGGGATTTGGACACACACTCACACTGAAGGGTTACCTGCCTGTGGCTCCAGGCTGGACACCGTTGCAGGTGTGTCAGTCCCTGGCTACCCACCTCACCAGCCCTCATCCTCACCCCAGCCTATGGGCTGGATCCTGGCCAGACCTCGGTCCTCCCCACCACTGCATCTTTGCCAGGGATTCGGGGGATTCTGGGCTGGCCTGGGTCACCGTCTCCATCCCAGTCTCACTCCTTTGCTGGGTGCTACATGACAAGGCTTGCTTGGGGAGGGCATGGTCCTGCTGGACCTATGGCTGCTCTTGGCTCCCAGCTCCCTCCCACAGGGCAGCCATCCCCTGCAGTGCCCTGACACCTGTTTGTTACAGTCTCATCTTTACATAGAACTAGATGCCAAGTTACTTTTAACAGCTTAAAATAAAGCATGTTGGAGAATGGCAATGAGAAAGGCAATGGAAAAGAGTGTTTTAATAAGTGGTGAACCTAAATCAGTAGTTGATTGGTCATGTTACATTTTCCATTATCACTTAGGTTATGACTTTAAATAAGCTATATATCTGTGTTGCACTGTCAATACTGATACATTAATGGAAATATCTCCCCTCTAGCCCAGTGAATATTAAAAACAGAACTAAAAAATATTGTCCAAAGAAAGCATGATGCCCAAGCCAGGGTGCTGTAATTTTCAGATCACAGACTGTTGAAGAGTTATTGATCTGACTTTTTGTTTCTGTATTTGTTGCTGGCTTTTCTTTTGTATTCCATATTTTTATTATTATCATCATTATTATGGGGACAGGAAAAGTAAGAGGTACACCAAGATGCTGGTAGTGCTAGAAATGATTTCTCAGTCCCTAATGTTGACAACATCATGTCGTCTAAAACCACAAGATTGGAAGAAATACCTCAACAACTGAGACCCATCTTCTGTCATCACATGCGTGAAACATTTAAGCTGTAAACATCCTCAGAGCCTCTGGTCTGCGTGCTGCTGCTGCCCCATATCCTGCTGACTACAGACCACCTCTGCAAACTAAAAAATTAGTTATAATATGCCAAAGAAGAAAGACAAGACCAAAAATTATTCCGACAACAATAATGGGGGATTTAAGTGAAAATTCTGGACACTCTGATAAGGTGGACTACACTTCAGGAAGAAAAGCAGAAAAAATCCAGGCTCCAATGTTACCACTTAAGAAGAGCAAGGATATCTAACTGCAGTTTCCAGTGTTTCAGAGGAGGGTAAAATAAATATATGAAATATTGCTAAGATAGATATTAAAATTAGAAAAAGATTCCTGAATGAGGCAGATCATTTGTGAAAGTTATGAAGTATGTGATTGATATAGTAAAGGCAATAGTACAAATATATACCATTAGGAAAAAAACAATTGTACGTTCTTTCAAAATCTTCTGTGAACACCAATGACACATTGCTTTGTTTTCCTACTCAGGACCACCCTTATATACACTTACAGTCTCTTTTATCTGTGACTATACCTACTATCATTTTTAAAAGAGTGAGAAAATTAAATAAAATATCTAGACACTGTAAGAATGTGTAGTAAAAGAAAGCTTTGTTTTATGCACAATTTTGCAGCTAAAAAATAACTACAACTGTTGAAATAAGTTATTATAAAAACTTAGAAAAACATGTTCTTTTCTGTAAAACAAAAAGATAAGTTGCTGTGTATCTAAACATAGACTGGTAGATTTAGATGTTATGTTAAGCTAATATTTTAAAGTTTTAGTACATCACAGTGTAAGAAAAAAAAATAAAACCTCCTTATCTTCACTTTTCAGAAAGGAAAATGATGCAGAGAATGACCAACTGGCTTCTCCAAAGCCATGCAGGGAATTAGAGTACTAGAAGATGTTTGAACAGAAGATATTTTTCCTTTTTCTTCAATTCTACTACAGAAAATAGATGCAGGTTATTTTCATCCCCTAGATATTTTGCCTTGTACAGAAGGAATTAAGAACATTACAATTTGTATGTTCTTCTCCATAGAGAATGGAAGAAAAGCAGTCCTCCAAACCATATTGACAATAACTGCAGTTAAATATTCAAGTGGTCAGCATCATCTTTGCCTATGGCATGATCCACAGTGGGACTTTTTTGTCTTTTCAGGTGACATTAAGAATTCCAAATTATGGAGAAATTAATTTTTCATGTCCTTACCAGTGACTCAGTTTGTTTTCTGGTTTGCCATAAGCCCTACTTTCCAAGTTGTTCGTGTCAGAGACGTGACATTGCACTTCAGCCTGGACTTGCAATGAATCAACTGTATCCTTTCACAGTGAAACCCAAGTACAGCAGAGTCAACCCTGAGCAGCAGCAGCTACATTCTGGAAACACTGCGTGTACAGGCTGATATGCACCTCTCAGACAGTAGACATTCTGTGTTCTCAGAAGGGGATACCAGGGACATTTTCTATGGGTCTCAAATCACAGTCCAACAGACACCTCATATTGCCAGACCTTTAAAAATCCTGCTCTTACATGAGTGGAATACAGTTACATTCTAAGTTATGGGTAAATCAAGAGTCCTTCTGCCTGAGTTCTGAGCCAAAAAATGTATAGATCTTACACTGGCCTCACACTAATAAATCTGAATTCTAGTTGAATTAATTAGCTCATTTTCAGTACAGTGTTACAGTGTTACATGGGTTTTTTTTTCATCTTAAGGAATGGGCAATACAAGAGGCAGGAATGAACTCCTATACGCTGACAATATATAGTGACAATATATCTTTACATTCATGGACCACTTCAATTAAATCGCCTGCAAAGGGATGTAATTTTCTCTATAAAAAGTGAGTAACTTGTAAAACCATAGACTGTCTTTTTAAATTTCTGTTTTTAAATTATTTTCAAGTCTGGTCTTTTCAGATTTTTCCTAATTAATAAAACAACTGGTTGCAAGACCACCCAGAAAGAGCACCTAAAGCAAATTACTACTTAATTGAAAACAAACCTTTAGCTCAACACATAGTGTAAAGTTAAGAACCCCTATATCCAATAAGGCAGCAAAACTATACATATTGCATACAGTATTTTCTCTAAGCTCACTAGCTAGGAATTGACCTCCCAGCAGTACATTCTTGATACAATCTGGCAGGTTTGTTTTTCACGTTTCATTTTCATAATTTGATCTGAGTTTCTGGACAACTTCAGGGCTCCAAGAATAGGTTTGCCCAGTACAGCAGCCTTATTTGCTGTAAGCAAATATGTTTATGGTGGCAACTTTGGACATCATAATCTCCTGGAAGTACAGAAGAGGAAAATCAAAGGCTTCTCCTTGAAGAGTTGATTTGTCAAAGTGTTACATTCCAAACAGTTAGTATTCTTATCATGTCAGAGATTTATTCCATGAACAAGGCAAATTGCAGTTATCCTTTGACACGGTGTCATGATTTGCAGGTCTGATATGCATTATTGATTAACCCCAACAGATAGTATGAGTCTTTGTTGTTGCACGTACAAGAGAAAATAAAAAATATAGGTCAGAGTATAACTTGGCTTTTGAAATCAAGTTTTAAATACTTCTCTTATCTTTTTTGATATTAACATTTTATTGTCATTATCAGAATGAAGTGCCCTACTTCTGGATGCAGTCACACGGAATAATGTGACAGACATCTTTCAGCAGTCTGAAAGAAATGCTCAAAAGTTTCAAAAGAAAAAGAAACTTTAATAAAGTCAGTGTAAACAAGAAAACAAAAACACATGAAAAAAAACCAAAAGAAAACGATTAGATAATAACATAATTAGATCATGTTTGAATCTGGAATAGAAATCTCTACTACACAGAGAGAAAAACAAGGATGCAAGTATGCCTTTTCTTACCTGTGTATATAAGGATTGGTTTCCTCTTATTGTTTCCTCTGTTTATTTATTTTAAATATATTATTGTGGTTGTTCTTGTCACGTCTAGAAAATTGCTAAGTCATGATTTATAATACTATATTTTTGTTAGTCTTATCTGTAAACCATATATTTGGAAGACTAGGAGGACATAGGTTTCTGCTTTTGTAGATTAGCTCTGACCAGCCCTGCAAACATTCACTATGAGGCTGTGTCCTCATTCTGTCTTACTGTGCTACTGTGCTACAGTGATAAACCAGAAATTATGTATGTTCTGATAGTACATTTTATAGTACTCTACCTCCTTGTCTCCACCTATGAAAAGTCATAGAAGCAGAGCAAGTGCTATATAATAAGTCAGCCTGATTATACAGATATTGCTTGTTTCTTTTAAGGTGAATGGAAATAGGTGTAAGACTTGTTTCAGAGATAATCGTTCTATGCCACAGATAGTTTTATGCCACTATGGGCTTATTCTTCACAGTCAGTTTCTGCTTTGAGTTCCTCAGGTGGAGGTTCAAATGCAAGCTGAGATGACTATGGGGAACCAGTCTGGAACTAGACTCCATAGATGGAACACTGGAACACTGACTCCATAGATGAAGATTTAATCTGGAAGCTGACTTGGTATATTTTTTGTGTTGTAACAGACAGACAGAGAATAGTTAATTCCTTGTGTCAGATAGCTACCTGATCTATCCATCCTCCAGACTTAGACTTTCATGGCAGGACTGCTTTGTAATTAGACTTATGCATCTCAACAGGCTTCAGAGATAACATATTGGAACATATGCTTGCCACTGATCAGTAATTGCTCATTGTGTTGTACACACATGAGATGGTTCATTTGTGTTTTTCTTGCAAACAACAACAATGGAAAAACTTTTTAAAAATTGCATATGCCTAAAAAGCCTTGCAGTTGAAGAAGAACAATCTTAAAAGATGGTTAGGAAAGTTCTGTTCCCATTACTGGTTTAGCAAACAGTGTAAATTTGAAAATTTTGAAGAAAATAGCAGGGTTACATTATTTTGTATTTCCAGGACAAAATAGTTACGATATTTGGTTACCAGGATCATCCATAAAATGATGTACTATCAGTCTCTTTCCTAAACAAGCAGTCTCCATGGTATCAATGAACTAGGTCATCTATGCTTAAATCCCAGCTTCAGCTGAAATACATAATAGCTTGTAAAAAGTATAAAATATTCACATCCCTCAATGCCCTTTAGACAATAAAATTCCTAGTACATGTGATGAGCCCAGAACTTATTCCACAATTTTCATGTTCCTTAGATCACAAAGACTATAATGTACTCTTTGTCCTGAGCTCTTGGTAGCTAAGAGTGTTGAAGTGAGAGTTACAGTTACTGAGTAGGCAGATGCAGTACTATGCCTTTCACTCAGTTTATGATACAGCAAATGGTGTTCCTCACTGTATGGTCTGGTCTAATGTTGCACCTGCACCCTCCACCTACGAGATTCAGAGATATTTCCTGTCCAAGAGTATACAGTTTCTTTCCAAGAAACATCTATTTTAGCTGTTAAATTGGCAAGAAAACTGTATTCAGTCAAGGGTGACCTTGAAGCATTTCTTACGGTAGCCACTAATTTTCTTTCCATCTTCCAGGAGATGATATAAACCAGCCTGGATGTTCATCTGCTGTCCACACCATGCACATTTGAGACATTCTGAATGGATCTTCATTGATGACAGTATCGCAACAAGCAGTCAGGGCACGACAAAAGACCATCATTCTTCATTTCACTGTGTTGCTTCACTCAAACAAGAACATAGTGGTGCCTCTGGCTGGACCACACAGTTTATGTATTCTCTACAGCATTCAATCTTTAACTTCCACAACAAGGCAGCAAGCACAAGAACTATAGGTATATCTAAGATGGTTGGGAGTCTGAGCCTATCCAAGCTCTAGTCTCCCTTTATAATCCCGGTAAAGCCATCTGAAATATAAGGAAATACTTTTTAACAGTATTGGCAGAATCACATATCCAAGAAAAACAAGCCCTGAAATTGTCATAAACTCAGTCTGTCCTTTTGCAAGGTTTGCTTGACAAATACTCTTAATTTTCTTCAAGATTATATTAATCCAGAAATAGTTGTAAAAGCAGAAAATCAATCTACTTAAAGCTGAAAGTCTTTCTGAGATGTTGCTATCAGTGTGCAGTCACTGGCATACAAGTGTTACTTTGCACGAGGTTTGGCAATGTTAGAGGTGGTGTGCAATATGGAAAGATTAAGACATTCCTGTACAGAAAAAGTCCAGAGTTTAACCCCATGAGTTGAAATGTTTAATACTGATGCTAGCACCAATAGTACTGCCAGAACTACTGTCTTGGATGTCTCTGTGTTTGATTCCTGTTCAAAACAGGGAACGACAGAGATGAAATTCTTTTGAGTCTATCATAGATATTCATCTGTAGACGGCAAATGTAGAATTCTTCCCATGAGGCTATCAAGTCCCAAGAAACTTACCATTTTGAAAGTTTAATCTCATCGCTTAAGTCTGGGTAGTTCTCTCAATACTTCTTTTGGACTCAGTGAACAGTGCAAACCTCGGTATGCCTAAACTCATTTTTATGATTTGCGAAGTCTATTTCTATGATATATATCACCAACAGACAAGGAGATTCTCAGAGAAGATTTTAATTACCACAGGAAACCAATTGCCATTCAGCCATTTACTACTGTACACTATCAGTAGGACTTGAATATTTATTAAGGATTTTAAATTTGTTTAGATTTGTGAAATGATCTTTGTGCCCCAAATAAAATAAATAAATAAATAAATAGAAAGAATAGAATAGAATAGAATAGAATAGAATAGAATAGAATAGAATAGAATAGAATAGAATAGAATAGAATAGGTGGTGTAAGCTTTCACTTGGAGGATTGCAACTCACTTTGCAACATTTATAAAATATATTATCTGCACACTTTGTCTTATCATCTTCTGTGTTTGCTGTCTTTTGTCAACCTCACATATTCCTCTACAGCTTTACTAAGGCAGCAACAGGCTCTATGAGTTGAACAGTCTAATACACCACCAACAGCTGTTTTGACATTGACTAGATGTTGAAAGTGATGGGCCCAACTCTTTCTTGTGCTTACATACTTCTATAAGCAATACATCAACTGAATTTAATACTAGTTAAATAAAAAACTACTATTAAAAATAACCACAGTCCTCAAACCATTTCCTTTTTGGCATCAGTGATCAGAATTATTTATTACAAGTTTGAGCATTACCCACTAAACCATTTAATCACAATATTTTTGGCACCTATGACAGAAGTAGTCAGGCGTTAAATGTGAAGCTCTCTTACTGCAGTGCCTGGAGGTAACTAATCAATGTGGCAAAGATCTTCTGGGTGCAGGAGATGTATATCTCACCTTCCAGTGATTAGTTTGTCAAAGCCACAAGATCTATGAATATACTTATTTAATCTGTCAAAAGGATATAGTACAGAATGAAAAGTCATCATCAAACCTGATGTAGCAGAAAATTTCTAACTATTGATTAGATTCAGACATTCATTTTAATCTGAACATGTACTTTAGTGCATCAATAGGTCAAATAGATTATGAGTGCAACCCAATAATATTGGAATCCTGAGTCAGCAAGTTAATACACCCCTGAGTACCTCAAATTATTTTCTCCTGGGGTGACTTTTAAAGAGGAAGGATGATCAGTGTAAGTACAGAGTAATAGACTGAGGTTGTGTTCAGCTACACCATCTCTCTTTTTTTTTTGGTCCAAGTCCTGTGTGATGTACCAGGTGCAGGCAGGTATTCCAGGTAATATATTCATTATTTCTGAAACAAAATTAAACAAAAGTAAGACTTGAAACTCATTTATCCATGAAAAAAATCTCAAGTATCAGAATGAACTGTGGAGTGGGAGAGGTTAAAAAGAAAGAGAAAACAAATTAAAATGAGATTTATCTAAACCTGCTGACACTTCTGTCAAGAAAAGCTTAAATGAAAAAGAAAAAAAAAAAAAATTAGACTCTCAACTCTCTGAAACAGCTATCTAAATAATACCCTTGGAGTATTTTATTCTGAAAGGAGGAAAACTTTTCTGTGGCAATTTTTTTTCTAAACAGTGAAATAATGTACCTACTGAGTTCATTCTGGAAAATGCCGTATAATTCATCATGCATGTCATGATCATAATGCTGGATTAGTTGTATTCCTTGTTGATGATATTATTAATAGGATTTTCAACTATTTGGTTAGACAAATTGGTTTAATGTAGGTGATTTATTTTTACTGTACTTTTGCAATATGCATTATTGTTAACAGACTCCTGCAACTTTTACGCCATATAGTTCCTCCTAACCAGACAAAAAAGAATCCATTTCCTTTATTTCCTCACCAACAGTAAAATCCTTTATATGTATTACACTAAATTTCCAGAAACAACTGGAATAGAGTCTTTAGGGAAGTTAAGGAAACTAGCATTTCCAAATCTTTACATACTTGATGGAGTCACTCAGCAGGAAATAGAGTGGTCTTCAAAAACATGAAAAACATAACTTCTACTTATGATTTTATTAAACAGAATGATAAAATACAAGGAGTTATTTTGCTTAAGTTATGTGCGCTTGTTGCACTGTTTTTAACTACAGCCAACAACTATTTTACAGATTATGTAATATGAAAGTTAAATAATTAATCTAATTCAAATTAAACTGGACAATAAGCGTTAGGGGAAGAGAAGTCTACTTATATGTATAAAATATTATAAAATTACCTGTGCAAGAAACAATTTTCACCTGTAGCAAAGTTGCCCATTTTTAATGTTGGATCTAAAGGAAAAAGTATGAAACAGTGGATGTAATTAAATAAATGTACAGACTACTTATCTCACTCAAGAACAATAACTCGCACGCTGTAGGTTATATTTTTTCTCTGTGGGAGGAGCGCAGACAAGCATCCCCATGAACTTTAGCTCACCTTCACACAAGTATGAGAACTTGGTGGATTTCCTCTTACCTGAAAAATCAAACCCTGGGGATGCAGGGCAGTATAGGCAACTGAAGGTAGAATTCATCTCATGCAGCTTTAGACATCTAAAAATCTTTGGTCTCTAATCTACGCATCCATTATCAGTTCGTCCTGCTAGATGCCATGCAAAGAGAGAGGCATCTTCTGAGGATGGTTCTTCTCACCTATTTTAAGATGGGTTGCCTCCAGTTAATCTCACCTATGAAGATGCCTGGGTGTGTCTCTATTAACTATTGCGGGATTCTACTTCTAACATCTACAAATCCCACGTGAATTAAATGCCACTATAGTAGCTGAACCTTGCTTAAGGAAGCTGAACCTTCCTTATGCAAGTCGCTCCCCTAAATTAACTTCCAATCCAATTAATCAACAACCTAGACTCTATAAACAGTTGTCAGACTTCAAGGGTTTAAATTTTCCCTGTTCTGCCATGGCAAAAATGTCAAAAACTCCATTCACCATGTGATCAGCTGGTGTGAGTATAAATCCCACAGCCCCAGGAAAAAAAATTCCAGGAGTAATACAAGATATTCAGCAAGGTCCTACTGTGTTAGTCAGGGTCAAAACCATCTGACATAAAATATGTTGCTATGGCTTCGTTATCCTCTATGCTTTCATTTATGAAGTCTGCAACTACATGCTTCATTATTCCATATAAAGCCATTACACATTCAAGTCTCAAAATGGAACTATCTGTGTATATAAACACAAGTATTTTATGAATTAAAGTATATTCATTTACATATCATATATAGTCATACATATGTATATATACACTTTCATAGATACATACACAGGTGCATATTTACGGTGTGGTGTATTTACAGGTGAATATTTTTATATGTTTTTTCCTACATAAATTCCTGTCCATTGGACATATGCATGTGACTAAATACTCTGTGCAGATCTTTCTTTTCCACAGGTGAAAGAATAACTCGGATCTAAATATGTTTTTTTCTTATATGTCTAAATTTTAGGTAAGAAATAGCTTCCTTTTCCTTGGAGTTGTCTGTAAAGCCATTCTTCCTGAATTACTCTTGCTTTTATGCAATAATAATGCTAAAAAATTGTTAAAGAAGAAAGCAATACATAGTGATTTTTTTTTGTCTTCATTTGATTACTCTTGACAATTACACGATTACTTTTCAGAGAAAATTTTTCAAACAATTTTAAAGGTAGTTTTCTTTTTTTCTTAAAACTTCATGTGACTTTTGCTTCCAAACTTATTCTGTTATTTAACTAAACACACCACTGAAAAAATGTTTTACTGATTGCACATTTTATTGGTGACATTCATTTTAGTGAAAGGAACTGAGTGGGAGGACTATCATGTAACTACCAACCTTTATTCAGTCCCATAACTTTAACTTGCAACTACTCAGGAATAAGCTGCCAAACTAAGACCACACAGTTTGGGCTATATGAAACGGGAGGGGAGAGGAAAAGGGAGTCAAAGGATGGAGTCTGTCTACGTTGATACAGAAAGGAGGTGACTTTTGCTATACCGTGTATTCATGATGCAGCTTCCAGAAAGCAGGCAGTGGCAAAAGACTGTGGAGGCTGCCAGAGGCATTTTGACACAGCCTGTTTGTGAATCAGCTGTGTCTTGCACAGTTGCTTCTGGGAACATGGTCCCGAGACAACTCCAGCCCAAGTCTATACACACCCTTGAATGACAAAATAAAGGATAATGCTGTTCCCTACGCATGTCTGAAGACCCTGTGGTCTAGTGACTCCCTCACAAAGCAGTCTGGCAGTTATAATTTTGTGCCCTAGATGGATTGAAACAGAGCTGTTTATTTATCTATTTTGGGGAACAAATCCTTACAAAGCAGCTGTAGGTTAAACACCAAGATAAACTGCAGGCAGAGGTAGTTGTTTAGAGTAACATCTGCATTAGCATATGTCAGAAGGACTTAAAAAAATAATTTATTTCAACATTTCATTTATACTAATAATGCAAACAAAGGGACATTATTAAATAGAGAGAATACGGATTTCAGAGACTATCAGCTCAAGAGAACTACAGACTGAGAATCTAAACATATTTAGGTCAAGGTTGGATTATAAATTCAGAAGCTTCTTCTTAATAGAGTATTTCCCTATTGATTCCTTTCCTTCTGACTCCTACTGAGTCTGCATCTGTTTCTTCTCTAAGTAGACCAAACGTGGAATAGATGCAAATATGATGCAGTTTGTTGATTAAATTCTTGGCTGTGTTTATTTGTTGGAAGCCTCACCATCAGGCAGTCAATTTAATCAAACAATAATCTTCAGTCAATGATGATCTTTTAGAAAAAATCTATCCATGACACCTGCTGTGTCCTGTATTTATTGAAGATGTATCTCTTTGTGGGTTTTAATGCAATTGTCTAAAAATGATAATCAAGAGGATTATTTGTAATAACAGGCAGTATCAAGTGTAACTTTTTTGTCCTGTCCCAAGATAATATAGCTCTTCTTTGAGAACAATTAATACCCCTCTGGTATAGGCCAGAATATTATTCATTATATTTCTGACATTACCCATGACAAAAGCGTGAACAAATCAGCTCCATTGACAGTTCAGTGTTTTATTCTGATCACTGAGGTTTGATAGTTGAACCAGCCTAAATCTCTTGGTTTAGAGTCTCTGCTACACCCATGATTAAATGTGGGGTATGGCAGGGAGTTTTCTGCCCTTCCCTTTCCACTAAGATCTTCTCTAATCTTAGATAACATAGTATTTTAGCCTTCATAAAAGTGTAGGCAAGTTGATGTTAAAAAAGAGTGAAAAATTAGAGCTGTTAGTATACTCAGAAGTAAACAAACTAGTTTGTCATAATAGTAACAATAAGAGCTAGGGATGAGGATGAATGTGAATTATAAAACAGGTGTATCATTTTTCTCAGACACTTTTGCTTTTAGTGTTATTTTGAGGGCTCCCATCCTCTGGAAGGTCCTTCATATTTGCCCATAGTGAAAGACTGGATGATTTTCACCTTCCTGAGACTGAACAGACCAAACCCAAATTTTCAACTATCTCACTTTGCTTTATCAGGCAGGACATACGTCTGCCTAATCTTTCCTTGAAAACCGCTCAGCAATGAGGGTCCGTGATATGCCCCAGGCAATCTATTCTAATATTTCACTAGCTGTTAGGTGGTTTTGCTAATAGGCAGCTTTGGTTATATTTGCTATAATTTAGCCCGTTGCTTTTTGTCCTACCCCCAGTGATACAGAGAGCAACTGTTCAATTGTTCAGCACACCTTGTACCTAACACTGCTGTCACATCACACATTGGTCTTTTCATCTTTAATTTAAACATTCCCATTTCATTCAATATTTCCTGTAGGTCAGGTTTTCTAGACCTCTCTGGAGTCTCTCCAGTAGTTTTGGAAGGTTCTTGAAGGGCTGCCAAAAACCAGAGAAGTACTCAGCTGAGGTCTTTTCAGTGCAGAGTGGAGCAGAAGGATCATTTGTCTGTATAATAACTGCACTTTTCACAGCAGCATGATATTGGTGGCTCATGTTGTTCTTGTGATCCACCGTAACCTGTAGGTCTTTTTTCTAAAGGACTGACATCAGTATAGTTCAATTTTTAGATCAGACGTTTTTTTTCCATTGTAACTGATTATACATGCCTGAGTGCAGAGCAATGTATTCTCTGTACTGAATTACATCTTTTTCACACCAATTTGCCAAGATCATGTTAAACCCTGTGTACATATTCCTGGCAGTCCTCCCAAACTTGATATGCTCTCCAGATTTAATAATAATCTCTATCAGCCAGATATTAATAAATTTATTAAGTAGAGCTGGACAAGGACAAGTCCTGAAGAAACCAGGTTGGTATGCCCTTCCATATGACACTGAAAACATGTTCTCTGAACATGCTTTTTCTCTAACCACAATGTTTCTTGTACTGTGATAGAATAAATCTGATGAGTTCAGTCTTTGCTCTTCTTTTGATCGGGCCCCCAGAAAGCTGCTACTAGGCATCTGGTTGCACTAGACTATCTCAGGTAATTGATATTTTCAGTAGCATTCATGTCAGACTACAAATTTCCAAGCATGTAAAATGGGGCTTTTTACCTATAATACAATATTTAGTTCCAAAAATCACAGAAAAATATTATCTTTTCAAAAATTACTTTACAGAAGAGGAAATAAATGTAACTTGCCTTTTTCTCTAGAACAGTAAAAGAGATGATATTCACCTACTTCTTCCTTTTGTGTCTATGCAAATGATACTTATAACGGGTACTATGATTGTGCTAATACCATCAAACAGCAGATCTACAAAGACTATAGGTCCTAAATAAGACATGGACTGCATTGTAAGAAGTGTAAAGAGAGCACAGCAGCAAACCTATTGTTCTTGACAAAAGACGTTCATCGAAAATTCCTGCAAAATGTATTTCATTAAGTTCCAAATGGTATTTGCAACTTCATATTATGTAAGAAGGATTTTTTAAGCCATAAAACTTTGAGTGTCTGACTCCATGTTCACTCATTTTATAGACATGCTCAACTGGAAGTACTAGTGTCCTGATTAAATTAGCTGTCATCACCTCTTTTTCTCTAGCTGTAGAAATAAGCTTTTGCAAAACTCAGGGATGGAATAAAAATAAACCAACAGACAAAATGCTTACTAGAGGTAAGGAAAACAAATATATCTGAAGCAGAAGGATGTATGCTTTAAAGCTAGCAGTTTTGTAAGCTGTTTTATTTAGTTTAAAATTTTCATTTGCCAGAGCTGTTGTAGGGCCATGGAAGTGTAGAATAAACAAAGAATTACTTAGATAAATGTAAAAATTGAAGTTCTATTTTCATACTGAGGACTTAAATGTGTTATATCAATGCAGATAATAATAGAATCATAAAATAATTCAGGTTGTTTTGAATGTTATCTGGGTCAACCTGCTACTCAAGAGATAAGAGACAGACCAGGTTGCTCAGGGCATTGTACAGTCAAGTTTTGAAAGTTTCCAAGGATGGAGATCCCACAACCTGTCTGGAAACCTGTTACAGAGTCTAACTAACCTCACTAAGAAGATTTTTTCTTATATCTAATCCCAGTTCACCTTATTGTAGCTTGTGTCCACTGCCTCCTGCACTTTTGCTTGTGCACTTCCAGGAAGTGTCTTGCTCTGTGTTCCCTATAACTACCTACAACTAAGGTTGCTGAATTGGATTCCCCCCTGTCCCCCTGAGCCTTCTCCCAGCTTCTCCTTCTGCATCATGTAACTTCTCCCCCTACATCATTTCAGCCTGCTGTTTCAAAGGCTGGCCTTGTTCTTGATCCCAGTGAAGCAAAAGAGGTTAGCAAAGTTGTACTTTTGCAGAGTCATGGCCATAAACCAGAGAACTATTTCAAAGGAGACACTTAATGAGCCATTAACAAATATTCTGGGCCAGGTTTTCTAAATTTCTTGCATCTAACAGTTTATACTGGCAGCTGTGAGGCTTTGCAACTCAGTAACAAGAGCTGGTGTCTCCAAGCCTACATCCCTGTGCCTGTTTTGCAGACTTGGGAAGGAGCACTCTCCAGTGTGCCAAGGGCTAAATCTGTTCCTAGCTCAGTACGATATACAGAAGGGATTGCTGACCTAATAATATTTTTTTTCCCTTTCATAGACATGACTGTATTTCAGCAACCTATAGGACCACTGGCACCTGTTTGAAAAAATCTCAAGATTCCATCTAGACCGATTCTCAAAGCTGTTCAGGCATTTAGAGATGCATATTTAATTTTCTAGGCTTCACCAAGCTGCCTACAGTCTTTGAAGAATACAAAATGCTAGTAAGCACCGATATCTGTTTATTTAGGCAATTACGTGCTTTGGTGACAGTTCCATGTGGCCTTAATTCTATTTGTACTGCTTAATGACAAGAAGTACATGCAGTATCAGATATAAATGGCACCATATTAGTTTATATCCAAGAACATTTTTTTTCTTTTACTTTAAAAAAAATAATTAGTCCTTTTTTCTGGTGTTGACAGTATGGATGAGAAAAATATTTTCAGGGCTTTACATCTAAAGGAAATTTTTCTAAAACAAGGATCACTTTATATTAGCATGTGTCCAGTCAATGAAAGAAAATGTGTTTAATGACTGCTATTTGGCATTCCTGCTTGAAAAAGAATGAATTCTCTGAAATAATTTCTTTCTGAGTTATCTGTTAGTAGTCACAGTTCACTGCTCTGTTGATCTAGTGAGTAAATCTATCTTCTGCAGGAAAACCTGCAGTTCACACATCTAATCCTATTTCACTAATTGAGTGACCCTTTTTCCTTTCAGACGACAACTTCTGGCTTCAAGCAAATATTGTGCTGCTTTGTCAGAGCCTTTTTCACATTTCTATTGAATGGCCTGTGGGTGTTTGATTCCCATTATAGTCTGGCAATGTATAAAAAGTACATGAAACAAAATTTTTCAGAAAGCCAGTGTTGGACTATTACATTCTGTGACTGGCAGTAATGAAATGCATGTGCATACATTTTTTTTCATTTTTTTTTCTCATTTGAATGCATATTAGAGAAATTATAAAGGACATTCTTCTGAATGTTCAAAAATAATATTGACATAGTATTTTATTCCCTTTCAGACTGAGCTCTAGGAACAGTTCCTGGCTGGATTTTGTAAAGTGCTGTTGCATTGGTAAAGACCAGAATGGATGGAGGAAGATTTCAACCTGTCTAGTTGAATTTGCATGAAAGAGCTATCTGATGTCTGATGTCCTGAGGGCTTTTGTTTGCTTGTTTGCCTTTTTTTATTTTTTTTCTTTTTTTCTCATTTGAAAATGTATTAAGTTTGATATTAGAAAGAAAAATAAAGATACTGAAATGTCTGTTTATGCTGAGCTTGAGAGATGTGAGATAAGTGAGAACCTTCTTCAGATCTGAATTTATCACTATTATATGACCATATCCTGATGGGTTCAACAGACACTTGAAAAGAAGGCAACTCAGAATCGATCCCACCTCACTTTGTCCTGGAGCAGGATTTCGAATCCTGATATCTCACGTAAAAATGTGTTATTCTGGCTATAGTACTCACTCATCTGCATTTTGGGTGCCTTCCTTCCAATTTTTCATATTGAAACTATTTCATTTTGAATTGCAAATGTCATGACAGGTAGAACTTGAACTCAGGTCTCCCATCTTAGTGTCCACCCGGCTGCAAAATCATTCTCCTATGTGGCCTAGCATATTCAGTGTCAACTATCCCATTCACTTTTGCTAAAAGTTTTTGTTTCCGTAAGTACAGTACTCAAACTACAATGCCTACCACTTGTGAGTTCATATCACATAGCTCCAGCTTAGCATTGGGCCAAGATTAGAGAGCAACAGGAAGCCTTGAGAAAGTTTTCCCAGTAAAACTGAAATTATTTAAATTTTATCATTCCTCATGGGTGAATTCAGCATTCTACTAATATTTAATAATATAGATTATTAAGATTTATAATTTTGTTTGAGAAGTAGTTGATCAACACCAGTTACAACAATCTGAGTTACTATCAATTATGAAAAAAATGGTTTAGGTTTGCCTATGTATACATGCAGTCAAAACCTTCTATAATTCATCAGATTTCTATTTATGGCCTAATCTTGCACTAGATTAAAAGTGCAAGTACATCCCAATGAAACTAAATTGTGAGACAGCTCAGTCCTGGAATTTGATATGGATCATGTTCTAACACTATATAATTATTTTATTGTATTCAAAATAAGAAATTGCCAGAGCAAAGAAGCTATTCTTAGGAACTAAATAAAGCAATAAGATATAATAGGCAGATGTCATTGTTTGAGGCTTGTACTTCTTTTTTAATTTTAATTTCTGTAATGTGTAAAATGCCATTAATTTTAATTTAAAATATGGAAGTTTGACAGACTATTACATGTCTTTTTAATAAAATATAAGGAACTTGCTGCTTTGTGAGTTCAAGATTTTTGCTTTCCTTTTAATTTATTGTGGTATATAGCTTCAGGTCTGATAGCCTGAGCTGGTGTTCTTGCAGCTTTTAATGTCACTTGGTGATATTTTGGATTTTTTAAAAAATAACAAACTATGTCATACAAAAAATATCACTGTAATGTAATCTTGTCCTCTAAAATATATTTTTATATTTCCTCTATAGATTGTTCTCACTGGTCTATTACAAAAAAACATAAGTTGTATAGTTTACATTCATGAGTGATTCAATGCATATATGTCATTTTTGATGTTTTCTTTTTTGTTTGATGTTGATATTTCTTATAAAAGGTTTCCATACTTAGGAAAACTGAAAAGTTCATTTACAGTATTACTATTGAGAAGAAAAAAAAGCCTGAAAAACTTATAAAAGTAAAATATTCAATTCTTATACTCTTGTGCTAACTCATGGAAGAAATATCCTTGTGAAAAAAATTGGAAAAACAGCATCACATTGCATGTTAGACAGGTTTTAACCTGAGAGTAAAACCAAGGATATTAGAACTGATGATACCTTTATCTAAAACCGCATTTTAGACAAATGATGTTTTGTTGTTCTTGTACTTTCTCTACCTTTTGAATCAAGCACTACTTTGGAAGACCTAATCTCTTGAAGTAAGCTATCCAGATAAGCAAGTGAAGAAGGCAATGACTAAGTATCAAAATACTGTAATGAAAACTCTACTCCTGTTTTATGGTTATTGTTGTCTGTATTAATAATTTCATTCTTTATCTATTTCTTCTGGTTTGATATGTTGAAACTTTTTTTAAAATTTACAGTAACAGCAGAGAGAGAAACTGACACAAATGTAGAATTTAAATGTCTTTGCACAAGTTTAAGTCTATCTGAACAGAAGAATTAACTATATTACTTGAATTTGTTTTATTAAATGTTAACAATACAAAGGAGTGTGAGAGATTTGCAACAACTGAAATGTTATGCTAAAAAAGGTCTCAACATAATGACAACAAAAACCACTCCCTCCCCCCAAAAATAGAGAAGGTACCATTATGTTTTAGTTTCCTGAATAATTAAAACAATTTAATCTTGTTGAGGGTCCTGAGAATCAGCTGAGCTCAGACATTACATTTTAGAAGATTGTTAAAAGTTCTGCTAAAGTCCTGTTAGAACACTGTGCCTTTCATATTGGTATGCATCTGTTTCTATTTCTCATGTACTTCAAGGAAGATAATTTCCATTAAATCTTCATGTGCTTAAATGCAACAAATCTTTCCATTGTCAAACCACAGCAAAACTCTGTCAAGTATTGCTACAGTTTATTGAATTAGAATGTTCTAAGAGAACATCCTCTGGAGCTTATAGGGGTTGGCAATGGCCTGACTGAATAGGAAAAATCAACTAGACAGTTGACAGATCAGAAAAGGCAAAAGTTGGAGGAAAAAAACATAAGATATGACCATATATATCTTTCAGCTACCCCCAAAAAGATGGATGTGTGCCAGGAAATCAGGACAGTCTGGAAATAAGCATACTGTTCATGTTGCTTAAAGGAATCCACAAACACTTATTGATATATCTGAAAACCACTCTAATTGCTTATTATGAATTCTCATCAAGGTTATTAATAAGTTTCTCATTGTGTTAACACATTTTCTTATTATGGTAATGCTGCCTAACTTTTTTTAACTTTAAATGCCCACCCAGCTGCTCACTCATTCCCCCTCCTCAGAAGGATGGGGGAAGGGAAATGGCAAAAAACCCCCAAGAACGAGAAAGCTAGTGAGTTGAGATAAAGACAGGTACATTGCTTACCAGTTACCATCAAGAGCAAAGCAGATTTGACTTGGGGAAAATGAATTTATTTTACTGTCAACTAAAATAGATTCAGCTAGTGAGAAACAAATGTTAAAACATCATCTTTCCATCCTCCTCTCCAGGATCCACCTCACTCCTTCATTCTAGACATATCTACTCATCCCCAGAGGTGAAGGGAGAGATGACACAGGGAGAGGGCTCATCTCTGTCCTGCAGTGGGTCCGTTTTGGAGACAGTGGAACCAGCTGGGTACAGCATGGGACAACCCCTGGTCTCTTCTCACAGAGGCCATGCCTGCAGCCCTATTCTGCTGTCAACACATTGACACCTATACCCAATACACTCATTGATTTTTACTTTACACTGTATTCTATTTTATACTATTTCACTTTTTTTCCAGAAAGCTTTTTGTTATAGTAAGTACTATACCATCAACACATAATAATTGTAAAGATGAGTATGGTTTATTCCTAGAAAAAAAAAAAAAAAGACTTTGGAAGTAAAATATTTTTAGCCATGTCAGTGTAATTACTCATGTAATATACAAATATTTGCACGTCAGAATAAATCCCTTTTCAATAATGTCAGTAATGTAGATTACAACTTCTGAAGACTAAACCCAAAACTGTTATACTAAAATGCAAATAAATCTGCATTGTGAAAAGTGAAAGCTTTGTGACTATGTATGCATTTACACACACACAAAAACAATGTGTCCGTTAAAAGGGATTTTCTTTTAATGATTTCACAAAGTGGTGTTTCAGAGTTTTAATAATATTTTGGTTTAAGCTTTGGATGAAAGTTTAAGGATGTTTGTGTTTTTTCACACCAGTTCACCTGCCACCTCAAGTCATTGTCTACAAGCTTGGGACTAAAACGGTCTATTGAGTATCTTCCCTGGTTCTCTGGTCTTATTTCAGTTCTTACGCTCAACGGATTTAATTCGATTTTAGGGTTGACTGCCAGTGCTCTATCATTTTAGCTGTTCAAGGGAATACCTCAAGAAATATATTGGAAAGGTCATTTCCATAGTTTCCCTGCAATGATATTGCCCTGCATGATAAAGTTTATAACACTAAACCTGGACTTGCCAGTAACTGTTTTCCTTTGTCTCTGAGACAAATAATGAGATAGGATAATAAAATAGAGGTTAGTTTGTTTTCAAAATGTCTTGCAAGGTTTTAATTACCTGTTTGATGGGTTTTCTTAGAAACCTGGAAGAAAGACACTTTTGCAGTACCTCTAACTACAGTAGAAGACTCCTTGGAAAGGTTTGATGTTATAGCGGTAGAGAATTTCAAAATATTTTTAGGACAAGAACTGCACAGCATTTAAAACAACATGCAACAGAAAGGTAAAATGAAAATGATCATTTAACTTTTTAGGTTTGGAGGGTTTTTTGCTCAGAAGATACTGGTATTATAGAATATTCTAAATTTGCTTCATAAACAAAATTTCCTGACATGTTGAAACACAGCAGGTATTTAACAAAAAATTTATGGCTTTAGGATTGTGACAATTGACACTCAGTGCCAGAAGCAAGCCATCCAATTCTGGAAGAGAAATTCTAGAGTTAGACATGCTCATAGACTCTTGTTTTTGTGCTTTAAAACAGACAACAGATAGAACTTAGTGTCTGCAGCTTTCTGTCTCTAAATATCTATCTCAAGGCTGTAGCTGTGCACCTAAATGAAACTGAAATTAGAATCTGATCTTTCTCCATCAGTTTTCTGTCTAGCTTCTCCTACTGAGTAATAAATTAAAATGTAATGACATATGAGTCAAGAAGGTCAGATACAATGACTTAGTGGTTCTTTTCTGCCTTAAATTCTGTAAATCTGGTAATCCATCTATCTATAGTGGAAGACATGACGGGCAGAAACTATTTTTTTGAAAGTTCCAGATCACTGATGCTGTTTTTCCAAAGAGGGATAGACATTTTATGGTGAAAGATAAAGTGGAAAGGCATAAACATAATTCTTCTCTTTTTCCATTTTCTTTTTGTCCCTTGAATACATGTGTAATGGATTGGTCTCACATGGATTTAGCTTCCTCCTTAGCAGTCCACATGGTGCTGTGCTGTGCATTTGTGGCTAAGACAGTGTTGACAACACACTAATGTTTTGGCTGTTGCCAGACAGTGACTGCATAGTATGAAGGCTTTCTCTTTTTACCCCCCACAGCAGGCTGGGGTTGGGAGGCGACAGAGCTGAGACATCTGACCCAAACTGACCAAAGGGATATGATGTCATGTTCATCAATAAAAGCTCAAGGAAAGGAGGAGGAAGACGGGGCATCTTTGGTTTTGACATTTATCTTCCCAAGAAACAGTTAGACATGCTGAGGCCTAGGTTGCAAAGAAGTGGCTGAACATCGCCTGCTGATGGGACATAGTGAATGAATTCCTCTTTTTGCTTTGCTTGTGTGGGCAGCTTTGACTTTCTTTATTAAAATGTCATTATCTCAATACACGAGTTTTTTCACTTTCCTTCTATTTTCTTTAAATAGATTAAATGAGGGACCCTGTGGGTGCTTGGCTGCTGGCTGGGATCAACACACCACAATTTGTAATTCTGGTTCTTTTTCCCTCTTGTTAGAGTTATTCAGCAGAATAAGCAGGGGATGCACAAACAAGGTTCCCTAGCAAATTTGAACCCTGTTTGGTTGAATTTACTCAGTGTGAAAATATGTAAAGCTATTACTAATCTGATATTATGGGCAATTAGAAGGTCAGGAGAATATATACATATCTCAATCCAATAATTTTACACACTGTCTTTTTTAATGTAATGTGAACAATGGAGGGAAGTGCTAATTTGGCTATTCATGTTCTGTCAGGAAAACAAACTGCACAACATCATCAACTAACAGGAAAACAGTGCCTGAAACTGCTGAAAAGGTCTATCACAGTGGTGTTGTGGACTGATCTGATTGGCAGCCTTTGTCAACAGCTGGCTATAAAATTCCTCAACAGTATAGAGCAGGGCAGGGTGTTAGGTGAGACACCCTTAAATGGATCTCCCACACCATGTAAGGAGAGGCAAGGATCTGAGGTGGAATGGTTACGCATCAGTGTTGAGCCACTGGCACTGCATGTGGGGGGTATCATGTTCCCTGGGCTGACTGGAAGTTAGCCAGTGTTATTCCAATGTATAAAAAGAGCATGAGGGAAGATTCATGGAACTACAGACCTGGTTCCTGGAAAAATTATGGAGAAGATTATACCGGGTACTAGTGAAAGTCATTTAAAGAACAATGCAATCATCAGGCACAGATAACGAGGGTTCACAAAGGGAAAGTCCTGTTTAATTTGATATCCTTCTACGATAAGGTCCCCACCTGGTGGATGAAGGGAAGGTGCTGGATGTAGTTTTTCTGAATTTTAATAAGGCTTTTGATACCGTCCTTCACAGCATCCTTCTGGACAAGTTGTCCAGCTGTGGGATGAGCAGGTTCACGGGGCACTGGGTGAAGAACTGACTGAAGGGCAGAGCTCAAAGGGTTGTAGTGAATGGGTCTACATCTGGCTGGTGACCAGTCACCAGCGGTGTTCTTCAGGGTTCAATTCTAGGACCAGCTCTGTTCAATATATTTATCAATGATCTGGATGCAGGAGTTAAATGCACCATTAGCAAGTTTGCTGATGATACCAAACTGGGAGGTGCTGTTGACTCTCTGGAGGGACAAGAGGCCTTGCAGAAGGTCTAGGTAGATTGGAGCACTGGGCAATGATTAATGGGATGAAGTTTAACAAGCCCAAATGAAAGATTCTGGACCTGGGATGCAGTAACACCAGGCACAAGTATAAATGGGGAGAGGAGCGGCTGGGGAGCAGCCCCGCAGAAAGGGATCTGGGGGTGCTGGTCACCAGCAGGCTCAGTGTGAGCCAGCAGTGAGCCCTGACAGACAAGAGGGCAAACTGCATCCTGGGGTGCATCAAACACAGCATAACCAGCCAGTAAAAAGAGGTGATTGTCCTGCTGTATTCAGTGTTGATGCAGCCTCATCCTCAGCCCTGTGTGTAGTTCTGGGCCCCACAATCCAAGAAGGATGTGACGGTCCTTGAATGTGCCCAAAGGAGGACAACAAAGCTGGTGAAAGGGCTGGAAGGAAAGTCTTATGAGGAGCAGCTGAGGACTTTGAGTTTGTCTAGTTTGGAGAAAAGGAGCCTGAGGGGCAACCTCACTGCTCTCTGCAGCTTCCCAAGGAGGGGAAGCGGAGAGGGAGGTGCTGAGCTCGGCTCTCTGGTATCCAGTGACAGGACGTATGGGAATGGTTCAAATCTGTGCCAGGGGAGGTTTAGACTGGACATTTGGAAGCATTTATTTGCCGAGAGGGTGGTCAAACACTGGAACAGGCTTCCTAGAGAGGTGGTCAAAGTCGCATGCCTATTGGCATTTCAGAGGCATTTGGACAATGCCCATAATAACATGTTTTAACTTGGTCAACCCTGAATTGGTCAGGCAGTTGGATTAGATGATCATCGTAGGTCCTTTCCAGCTGGAATAGCCTGTTCTGTTTTATTTCATTTGTTGTCTTCTTGATCTGATCTGGACCCCTGGCTCAGTTGCAGCATTTTATCAGAGATGCAACCAAAGGAGGTTTCAGCAGGTGGCAGGTGTGTGAAGGTGACTGAGTGTGGAGTAAATAAATGGAATTTCCTGTATTTCAGCTTGAGTTGCTTCTTGTCCTGTCAGTGGTCAGCAATGAGAAGGGTCTGGCCTTGTTTTCTTAATTCCTTCCAATCAGGGGTTTATACACATGGATAAGATCCTCCTGAGCCTTCTTTTCTCCAGGCTGAAGAGTCCCAGCTCTGTCAGCTTTTATTCATATGAAAGATGCTCTAGTCCGTTAATCATGTTTATGGCTTTTCTCTGGACTCACCCCAGTAAGTTCATATCTTTCTTTTACTGCGGAGTCAAGAATGGACCCAGTACTGCTGAAGTGTTTCATTGGTGGTAAAGGACAAGGATCACCTCCCTCAACCTACTGACAACACTCTTCTTAATGTAGTCCAGGATGCTGTTGGCCTTCTTTGCCAAGAGAGCACGTTGCTGGCTTATGTTCAACTTGTCAACCAGAACCACGGGGTCCTTCTCTAAGCCCCCAGCTGTACAGGTATATGGGGTTACTCCTGCCCAGGTGTAAGACTTGTATTTCCTTTGCTGAACTGCATGAGATTCCTCTCAGCCCAATTCTCCATCCTCTTGAGGTCCCTCTGAATAGCAGCACAACCATCAGTTATATCAGCTAATCCACCCAGTTTTGTATCATCTGCAAACTTGCTGAAGGTGTACTCTGTCCCAGCATTCAGGTCATTAATGAAGATTTAAAAGTATAGGACCCTGTATTGAGCCCTGGAACACACCACTAGTGACTGGCCTCCAGCTGGACTTTGTGCCACAGATCACAATAATCTGGGCCTGGCTCTTCAGCCAGTTTTCAATCCACTTCACTGTCCACTTTAACCTATACTTTTTCAATTTGTCTATGAGGATGTGAAGTGCTAAGGCTTGGACAATAGGCCCAAGCCAGAGTTGACCTATAGATGATTCCTGTATATTTTATAACTGATAACCATTGTGCTAACAGGTATTATACTAAGTTATAACAAACCACCTAGTCTGATGTAAAAGGTGGAACTGTTGAAGCCTGAGCAACAAGCCCTGCACCAAAACTGTTAATTCAGTATGTAATCCCTAATGAAATATGCATGGATGATGTAGCTATGATGAATGTATCTTTCCCTTCCTTTGTATATGAATAGAGTAACAGAGTCATGGAGGCAGGTGTCTGTCTCCAAGACCTGATGTGATGAATGTATCTTTCCCCTCCTTTGTATATGAATAGGGTAACACAGTCATGGAGGCAGGTGTCTGTCCTCGAGGCCTGATGTGAGACCTTGTGCATAATCCGATCAGATAAGCAGAGAAATTCCCTTAGTTTCTTCCTTGAGCCCTGGCCAGGCTCTGCGGGGAACCTAATGTGAAATTTAAACCAGATATTTCCGCTTGAAACAAAGGTGTCAGCTATTCTGGCTTGCTGATTTTTAGCATATAAGGCTGGACCCACTCACAGCGACTTTGGGTGCCTCACCTATGGCTGGACGCACCGCGTAGGATTTCCCACTTGCCGGGACAGGCTCTCCAAATCCTCGCTGTAACCGGGGCTCCCCAGCGACTGCGAATCTGGATGATGGTAACGTATGCAAGTGGTGATGTATCTTTCTTAATCACTATTCTCTCTCTCAGGTAGTAATGATTTGATGCATTACCCTGTATTTTCCTATTTGTTTAAGTGCACTATTCTGTCTTTTCTTACTGTATGTTTTCTGTATTATTCTGTTATATTATTTTGTTGTTTCTAGTAAAATATGCCTGCTCTTTTCACTCTGGTGTCTGAGTTTAATTGATATCCCTGATCAGCAAAACAGGATGTTATAGGAGACAGTGTCAAAAGCCTTACCAAAGATGGGATAAACAACATCTACTGCTCCCCTCTCATCCATCAAGCTAGTCACCTTGTTGTAGAAAGCTATCAGGTTGATCAAGCATGATTTTCCCTTCATGAATCCATGCTGGCTTCTCCCTATCACCTTCTTGTCCTACAAGTGTCTGGACATGGTTTCCAGGATTAGTTGCTCCATCACCTTTCCAGGGATTGAAGTGAGGCTGACCAGCCTGTAGTTGCCCAGATCTTCCTTGTCCTTCTGGACAGTTGGAGTGATGCTGTCTACCAGTCTTCAGGAACCTCTCCCATCTGCCATGACATTTCAAAGATAATAGAGAGTGGTCTTGCAATTGTCCAGTTCCCTCAACACTTGTGTATGCATCCCATCAGGCTCTATGGACTTAGGCAGATCCATTTTGCTTAAATATTCCCTGACCTGATACTCTTTTACTAAGGGTAAGTCTTCCTTGGTCCAGACTTTCCTTCTTGTGTCAGACACCTCAGCTTCCTGAAGGCCAGTCCTACCAGCAAATACTGAGGCAAGGGAGATATTAATTTTTCATGTCCTTTTCCATGTCCCTTGTTACTGGAGCCTCTGACCATTCAGCAGCAGGCCCACATTTTCCCTAGTCTTCCTTTTGCTGCTGATATACTTGTAGAAGCTCTTCTTGTCTTTCATATTCCTCACCAAATTCAACTCCAGTTGGGCTTTGCTTTTCCTAAACCCATCCCTGGATGCTCAGACAGTGCTTCTAAATTTCCCTATGAGTCATCTGTCCCTACTTCCACCACTCATATGCTTCCTTTTGATATTTGATTTTAATCAGGAGTTCTTTGTTCATCCATGGAGGCCTCCTACCACCTTTACTTGATTTGCTGATCATCAGGATGGACCATTCTTGAACTTGGAGGAGATAATCCTTGAAGATCAACAGGCTATCTTGTACCCTTTTTCTCTCCAGGCCCTTCTCCCATGGGATTCTTCCAAGCAGATCCCTCAATAAGCTGAAGCTTGTTCTTCTGAATTCCAGGGTTGTGATGTTGGTTTTTTGTCTATTTCCCTCCTCTCAGGATCCTAAAATTCACCATCTCATTGTTGCTGAAGCCAGGGCTGCCCTCAGCCTTCACATCACCTATGATTTTGTTTTTAAGTATCAGGTCCAGCAGACCATCTCTCCTCATCAGCTCCTCAGTCATCTCCATCAGGAAGATGTCATCAATGCAATCCAGTAATCTCCTAGATTGCTTGTGACTTGTTCTATTGTTCTTCTACCAGATATCAGTGTGGTAAAATTTTCCCATGAGGACCAAGACCTATGGACATGATACTTCTACCAGTTGTTAGAAGAAGGTCTCCTCTAATTTTCCCCAGTCTGAGAATTTACAGCAGACAACTACTACAATATCACCCATATTGGTTTGCCTGCTAATTTTGACTAACAAGCTCTCACCTGGCTCATCACCCACCCAAGGCAGAACTCCATGAATCCACACCACTCTCTTATATAAAGAGTAAATCCCCCTTCTCACCTTCCCAGTCTGACCTTCCCAAAGAGCCTGTATCTGTCCATGGCAGTACTCTAGTCTTAAGAGCTATACCACCACATCTCTGTGATCCGAGTGAGGTCATAGTCCTGTAACTGCACAGAGGCTTCTAATTCCTGCTCTTTGTTTCCTATGCTGTGAGTATTGCTGTACAGGCATTTCAGAAAGTCATCCAAACATGCTGATTTCCCAGGAAGGGTGTAAGAGCTTTCTCAGTAAGGCTGTCCCATAGACACTTCCTTATTTACATGCTTACACTTGAGGTGATTCTGCTCCAGCTTTTTTTGGTTGATTGCCATGTTCTTTCTGTTCATATCAACCCAGGCCCTTTGCTTGCTTACCCCATCTACCACTTCCTCACTTGATTATTGAGGAAGCTCTCCCTTCCCGTCATTTTTAGTTTAAAGCTCTCCTTGACAGGTCAGCTGGCCTGTTGGCAAAGATCATTTTTTCCCACTTAAGTCAGGCAGATCTCATCACTGCCAAGAAGATACTGATCCTCATGGAGGGTCCCATGGTCCTAGAAAGCAAAACCTTTCTGCCCATCAGCAGCTACACAATCATCTACCCAAGTCTGCATACAGTTACAGTGATATGAACTAATTGGGATTACAGAGACATGGTGGGATAGGTCACACACAGCTGTGCCGGATCTTGATTACCCTCATCAGACCTGATTCTGAATCCCCACCCATGGGCTTACATCCCAGCCTGGTCTCAGCCTATCTCCATCCCCATTAAAGTGCCTGATGCCCTTGGCCGGGGCTGCCCCTAGCCTCACCCCTTGCCTGCCCTGCTCCCTGGCTGAGGTGGTAGGATGAGCTCTGTCTGGTGAAGCCCTGCCTTGTAGTCACCTTGAGGAGGTTCTACTGCTTCCAGCCTCTGGTCTCCATGATGCTGCCGGCCCCTGTGGTGTCCTGGGGCTGTGACAAGCTGATACTTTATAAGTCTGCACTGGGACCTGTTCTTTTTAATATCTTTATTGATGACCTGGAGGAGGTGAAAAAGTGCACTTTTGTCATATTTTCAAATGACTCCAAGTTGGGGTGACCAGGTGGTACACTTGAAAACATATCTGCCACTCTGGAGAGCCTGGAAAAATGGGCAAACAGGTTCTCATGAAATTCCACAAGTACAAATGAGTCCCTGCTGGGTCCCTGTAGGCAAAGAAGACCCCCTGCATTGACACTAACTGGAGACCAAGATGCTATGGAGCAGCTCTGTGGGAAAGGTCCTGGAGTGGTGATGGGCAGTAAGCAAAACGTGAACCCATGGTGTGCCCTAACAGCAAACGTGGTAAACAGCTCCTGGGCTATATGAACAGGGGTATACTCCATAGATTGAAAGACAAGATTGTCAACCCTCCATGTAGTATTTGTCAGATCATATTTTGAGACTGTCAAGTTTTGGTCCCCAGCACAGCAAAGGCATGGGCAAATGGTGGGGAGCTCAATGGAGGGTCCCCAAGATGGTGAGGGCTGGAGCACTTTCCCCATGGGGAGGAACTGGCAGAGCTGGGCTCAGTTAGGCTGGAGAAGGGATGATTTTAGCACACCAGACTCCTGGCACCTACGAGAAGGTCATGAAGGAGATGGAGGTGGTCTTGTCACAGTGGTACAGGGCAAAAGGGTGAGAGAGAATGAGTGCAGTAGAGGTTCAGGCTGAGTATAAGGAAAAACTGTTACCCCATAAGGACAGTGAGGCAGTAGAGCAGGTTGCCCTGAGAGACTGTGTCACCTCTGTCCTTCATGGGTTTCAAGCCCCAATTAGACCAAGCTGTGAGAGGCCCAGAGCTGGCTCTGATTTGGGCAGAGGGCTGGACTAGAGACCTCCTGGGGTCCCTCCCACCCTGAATTATCCTGTGATATGATAATTCTAAGTATAGCAATATATACAAGAGAAGGGGGGTATATTTTTCATTCCTTACAGATTTATATACTTCATATAGGATTTACATTATTTTCATATTCATATAGGGCAAAGTAATTTTCATTCAATGCAAGAGAGGATTAGAAATCATTATTTTGGCTACCAGAGGGCATAATATTTTTTGCATTATTATTGCTATTCACTATATTTACTTCTTGTCTTTCAAACTTTTGTAATGAAAATCATTTGTTGAAATCTTTTCTGGCAGTATTTATTATACTCACTAAGTTTCAGAAAATAAAACTCCCTTAAAAGGAACAGCAAGAAAATCTAAAACATAGTAACTTTGAGGTTGATGTGTAGATACTACAGCTATTTTGAAGACAACAGATTTGTTTGCATTATGTCATTTCTCACCCAGCACAGCATGTGCCTTCATTACAAATATACTCATTGGGCTGGGCTGAAAATATTCCCAATCTAAGTCAAAATTAGATCCAAGTGAGATCTCTTGAGTGTAGTCAGAACTGGAATGAAGGCCCCCGGCTATAAAGAATATGTATAACAATATCCTGAGAATAATATTCACCCTAGAAAGTGCTAAGAATTTAGGTTTATTATGCCTCACTGGGTTGGCAACAGAAAAGTGGGCAACAGAAAAGAATATATCAGAAATGAAAGCAAAGCTGGAACAGAGACTAAAGAGCTACTGAAAAGAGAAAACATATGTTCTAACAAACCATTCACTGTGCAATATTAACTATTAGGTAAGAATGCTAAAATGACAAAGTCCTTGGAGTATATTTCCAAGAAATTCAAGAATTAATGGATAAGCTAAACCAAAATTCTGTTCAGAAGGTCAATTTTAATTTCTTCATAGTCAGACAGATTTGCACCCTTACGGGCTATTACCCTAAAAATTCTGTCTCCCACTACACAAATTCAAGAAATAAATTGCATGACTGAAAAAATAAAATGTGGAAAATCCTGAGCAACCCCCCAAATCAACATTATAGCAAATTATTACAAATATATACATTTCAGTGAATGATTAAGATTGGCACTGAAAAGCTTATGTACTGCCAAACACACAGACTGATTCCATAAAAGAACTGCATCTATTTACATACATAAGGTGTTCGCATTCACTACATTTACTTAGATGTATAAATTAATACAGGATCACTGGACTGGTAATACCATTTCTTGGAAGCTGCTGAGCAGCACTTTACATGCAATAATTCTAAAAAAAGAAACCCAACCAAAAAACCCTACCACAAAATGGATATATACTAATGTTTTTTGGTAACAGCAACACACATAAGTTGAAAATCAGTAATACATAATGAAAAATCATGCACAGAATTTTGTTTCTTGTGGGGAGCAATTGATTGAAAAAAGTAAGTAGTTGTAGTAGGTAATCACAAGGGGACTATGTATTCCCATGGTAATTCAAGTCTGAAAAATGTAATTCTGAAGAGGTGATAGAGAAGATGCTGCCTGTAATAAAAGGCAAGCATACATGCTACTGACAAGATATCAGAAATAACCCACATACAATTCAAATATTTAAGAAAATTAATAGATGCAGTATGAGAATATAAAAGGAAGGATTACTTGGATGATAAAGGGGATAAAAACTCTAATTTAGAACAGGGAATTAAAAACATCTTGTTTCTTCAGCCTACAAAAACAAAACTCAAGAGGGATATGAGTAACATTTGTAATTTCTTAATAGAAAAAGGATCAGAGAAGGAAAAGAAAACAAATCAAATCAACTTAAATATAGGGAATGTTGGAACAAAAGCCAGTACATAAAACCTATTAATATGCATATGAATAAATGAAAGCTGGACATTTGAATAAGCTTCCAAGCTCAAGGAATTTATGAATAATTTTTCAGATGGAATAGATATAACTCCTATCTAGTCATTGCAAGGATTGTACAATGTGAGGGTCTGCAAAACAGAAGTATTTACACCAGGAGCTTAAGAGGTCTCTTACTGTTCCACAATCTTTAACATCTTTTTACTTAGTGTTTTGATACATAATTAGAATTCCATGGGGTCCAGTAAAGAATGAACAAATGTGCCCTTTAGAACATGTCCCAAAGTATACAAGATAGGAAAAAAAAAAAAAAAAAAAAAAAAAAAAAAAAGGTAAAAATAGATTGTAAGGTATGGTTTCATTACAAATAATAGTGGCACCTGGAGTACTGGTGAAAATGTGGAGAGTATAATACAAAATGAAGGGTTAAACAGAAGCTGGAAATCTCTCATATTTTTCCTCTCTGTTTTTAAATCCTCAACCTTAAATTGCTGCTTCCTCTGCTTTCAGGCCCAGACTCTGAGTCTTTATTCAGTTAAAATCCACACTGATTTCAAAGAGGGTTGACTATATCCTCTTAACAAACATTCTTTGATATTTTTTTTCTAGAAGTGATCAAAGATAAATACAGTGTCTCTCTCTCCTGGCAGTTAAATCCATACAAACTGAAAGTCAATCAACTGAAATATTATTATCAAATGTTCATTTAATATCAGCCTAGTTTCCCTTCTATTTAAGTCATGGAAAATTTAATACTGGTTTCAATGAGAGAGTAATTAATCCAAGAAGGAATGATTTTGAAAGTCTTACCTTTGAAATACAGCAGTGTAAAAGAAACTTCAAAGATAGTTACGGACCTGTCATAACTGAGTTAATATTGCTTAAAATTTTTAAGCAATGAGTTGATTTCTACATTTGGAGAGAGCTCATAAGAACATAATGTTTCTGATTTTGAAACCAATTTTCAACTATGTTACTTCATTTCAAAACTAGAACAGCAGAACAGTGAATCCACTGTGAATTCATATCTTGGATAGATATAGGAAGGGGAAAAATGTAAAGGTTTTCTATGAAGTTTCAGTAAACCCTAACTTCCACATTTCCTAATTCTAGGAAATGATCTATTTTTCTGAAATGCAGTTAGCTACTTGTGTTAATTAGCAAACCATTTTTGATAAAACCATGGGACCATAATGGGGCAGTACTGTCCAAGGTGCTGTATTTCAGAGGAAGTACTTCATTGCTGGGTTGGGTTCTGTAGGTTTTGTTCTGGTTGTATCTCCTAAACATGCAATGATACATCATGTCAGGCAGAGATGACTGTGGTTTCTCAATACATTCCTCCCTGGTTTTCCTTCTATCACTCTTCTTTCACTCCAAAACCAGATTCTAATATCTTCTTAACTTAAAATGGCAACAAGTCTGGGGCAGAAATGCGCACCTCTTATCAGTTCATTAGCAAAGCATGCATGGTGTCTGGCGTACATGATAGGTCCTCAAATGGCAACATGATGGAGCCAGTGATAAACATTTGGTTTCACTCAGTCCATGTCTCCCTCTTTGAGGCTTATCTAAGGAGTTTGGCAATGCAACTGCAAGGGAGTGGGGGTGCATCCTTCGATACACTCCTGCTTCCTTGGGTGACATTCCTTAGAATAATCACAAAGGCCACAGATGGTCCTTGAGGTTTGCACAGATGCAAGCAAGCTTTGAGACAGTCATTTGACATTTCAGTCTCTCACAGAAGGGACCTTAAAAATCATCTAGTCCCAACCCCACTGCCATGGGCAGGAACACCTTCCACTAGACCAGGTTGCTCAGGCACACAATCAATCTGGCCTTGAACACTTCCAGGGAGGGGTCATCCACAAATTCTCTGGGCAACTGGTTCCAGTGTCTCACCACCACCACAGTAAAGAATTTATTCCTAATAACTAATCTACGTCTATGCTCTTTCAGCTTAAAACCATTATCCCTCGTCCTATCCCTACATCCCCTGAGAAAGAGTCCCTCCCCATCTTTCCTGTAGGGTCATTTTAAGTACTGGAAGGCCTCTATAAGGTCTCCCCGGAGCCTTCTCTTCTCCAGGCTGAACAACCCCAACTCTTTCAGCCTGTCCTCATAATAGAGGTGTGACACCTCCTGTTCATGTTTGTGGTCTTCCTCTGGACCTGCGTGAGCAGGTCCATGTCCTTCTTATGTTGGAGGCCCCAGACCTGAACACAATATTACAGGTGAGGTCTCACAAGAGTGGAATAGAGGAGGAGAATCACCTCCCTCCACCTTCTAGCCACATTTCTCTTGATGTAGCCCAGGATACAGTTGGCTTTCCAGGCTGCGAGCGCTCATTTCCGACTCCTAATCAGTTTTCCATCTACTAATACACCCAAGTTTTCTCCGCAGGGCTGCTCTCAATCCACTCATCTCCCAGCTTGTATTTGTGCATGGGGTTGTCTTGACACATGCGCAGGACCTTGCACTTGGCCTTGCTGAACTTCATGAGGTTCACACGGGGCCACATATCAAGCCTATCCAGGTCCCTCTGGATGGCATCCCTTCACTCCAGCATGTCAACTATACTGCAGAGCTGGTGTCATCAGCAAACTTGCTGAGGGTGCACTCAGTCCCACTGTCCATGTCACCAACAAAGATGTTAAACAGTGCTGGTCTCAGTACTGACCCCTGAGGAATGCCACTCATCACTGCTCTCCACTTGGACATCAAGCTGCTGACTGCAACCAGTTCTTTATCCACTGAGTGATCCATCTGTCAAATCCAATTTAGAAACAAAGATGTTGTGCGGGACAGTGCCAAATGCTCTGCACAAGTCCAGATAGATGACATCCCATATCCACTAATGCTGTAACCCCATCATAGAAAGCCACCAGATTTGTCAGGCATGATTTGACCTTAGTGAAGCCATGTTGGCTGTCACGATTCACCTCCTTATTTTCCATGTGCCCTCGCATAGTTTCCAGGAGGATACGCTCCATGATTTTTGAGGCGCAGAGGTGAGACTGACTGGCCTGTTGTTCCCTGGATCTTCTTTTATTCCCTCTTTAAAAATGAGGGTTATGTTTCTCCTTTTCCAGTCATCAGGAACTTCACTGAACTGCCACAACTTCTCAAATATGATGGATAGTGGCTTAGCTGCTTCATCCACCAGTTCCTTCAGGACTGTTGGATCTGTCTCATCAGACCCCATTGATTTGTGCACCTTCAGGTTCCTTAGATGATCTCAACCTGATCTTCTCCTACAGTGGGCAGTTCTTCATTCTCTCAGTCCCTGCCTTTGCCTTCTGTGACTTGGGTGGTGTGGCTGGAATACTTGCCAGTGAAGGCTAAGTCAAAAAAGTCATTGAGTACCTCAGCTTTCTCCATAGCCCTGGTAACAAGGTCTCCTGTGTCCTTTTGGAGAGGGCCCACATTTTCCCTAGTCTTTCCTTTTATCACTGACGTACCTGTAGAAGCTTTTCTTGTTGCCCTTGATGTCCCTGGCTAGATTTAATTCTATCAGGGCTTTCGTTTTCCTAACCTGATCCCTGGCTACAGAGCAGTTTCTCTGTATTCTTCCCAAGCTATCTGTCCTTGCTACCACCCTCTGTAGGCTTTCTTTTTGGTTCGAGTTTGTCCAGAAGCTCCTTGTTTATTCATGCAGGCCTCCTGGAATTTTTACCTGACTTCCTCTTTTTTGAGATGCGTTGCTCCTGAGCTTGGAGGAGGTGATCCTTGAATAACCTACATAAATACTACAACAAAGACATTCTAACATTAGGTGACCAGATTTATATCTGCCTCAGGCATTTTATTTTTTTAATATCATTGACAAATGTAATTCATTGTTATTGACAAAAAACAACCTTCAACTCTCCATAAATAGGTTTCCTAGACAAAAATACCATGATCAAATTCTTAGCTGAACTAGGTCCTGAAATAATCAAAGATAAAAGTTAATTAAGCAACAGATTCAATTTAGATGGAAGCTACAGAAAAACATCCTTTGGCTAGTCTTCAGAATTCTTGAAAGCTTCTGTTAATAATGTAAACTGGGTTCGTTTCTTCTCAACATGGGGTACTTTGTGAATTTTAGATCATTAATGTGCAAAAAATATAGATAATAGTCAACATCTTAAAACATATTTTCCTAAGTGCCAGAAGGTTTGATGCATCTATGACAATGTGCAGTCGTTTAGAATCTGGGACTATATCTAATTTTTTAAGATTTCCTGATGGTAGTAAAGCTGGTAGATTTTTGATACTAATTTGACTAGAGTCTATTCTTTTCTCTTACTGTTATGTCTAAAGTATTTTTCTTTTCTCTTTCTTGTCACATCTGTTTACTTTCTGTTGTCTCTGTGACAACATAAATGGTCTAGGCAATGAAGTGCAGAGAGAGTATATCTCTGACCTTGAATTACACTATGAGGTACTTAAAAGCCTCAGTTCTAGTGTACTGTCAGAGATCATGACATTACACAAGGTGGAAAAGTGATCTTAACTTCTATGAAATAAAAAAAAATCTGAGGATTAAAACACCAAACATCATGGAAATTCTACTGTCTGACTAATTTGCACCTCCTTATCAATCACAGGTCTTTGAGAAACTCAGTTTAAGAGATAACTTCTTCAATATAGAATAATATTTTTTAATTATTTGGTAATTCTTTTAATAATTCTAAATATCCTAAAAATGCCTTTTATTTTTTGGCATAAATCTGTAATGACATCTACAGATCAAAATTCAAGGTAAATATCTTTGCATGTCAGCCACTCATCTCATGACAAAGATAAACTTGTCATATTTCTTCCTATTGTTTCTCTTATGAACATCTATTCTACACTGTATTTTCAAAAGTGTGAAGATCAAATTCCATATATTTCATTTTTCTAATTTGCTCTGTGTTATGTTTTATGACATTTTTAATCCTCCTTTTTTAATTTTCTGGTTTTAAGATGAACTAGGGGCAGGTGTGGATTTGCCACAGGCCTAGGACATTATTAAAGTCCTTTAAAGTACCATGATATGTAGTATCTTCATTTATACTTATTATATACATATTAATTGTGAAACATAAACATAATAAAGGACATCAAGGATGTTTTATTGCAATACATGCCTTCACAACAACTCAGTAAAATTTTCATGCATATATTCCATAACATACCATGCACATACTATTTTTTGTGTGGCTGTGTAATTTTTTCAAAACTTTGATAATGTAATTCAAGCTCCACACAAAAAAAAAATCTTGAAGTGTTCTGTCAGATGTTATGCCAGGTGACTTGACATGTTAACTGCTGCGGTTTTTGGTTGTTTCACTTTTGTAAGTGAAATCATTGTGTAGCAAACATAGAAGTAAAGGATATTCAGTCATTTATCAACCTCCACAAAGCTCTGAACTTTTCTTTCTCATTACCTTATGCAGTCTATAGCAACAGCTGTCTTCCTGTGTGATGGATAGCTTTTATATTGTCCTTTGTTTTAACCTGAATGAAACTATTTTGCCACAAGTCAATATGTACATGGGGGAAAAAATCAAATAATTCAAATTCTGTCCTGATTCCATCTTCACAAGTGTATAACAAGGATTCAAACCTTATCTTAAAACATGTACCATAAAGGACAAAATCACTCTGAATTTGTCTCATTAATTCTAAAGAGGAAAAGAGTGATAAATATATAAAGATCTTAGAGGTTTTATTGTGATTTTGTACCCAGTTCATTTTATTTTTTCAAACTAAGTTCTTGCATCATTCTGAGTCTGAACTGTCAGCTTGCTTTTCTTACTGGTTCTCTGAAATATTCACAAGTACAGAAGCAGATCAGTTTTGAGATTTGCAGAAGTTCTTGTCAATTCACCTGCTCAACTGAGAAGAAAACCTCATGTAACCACATCAAAGTTCCAGGTAAACCTAATGTTCTCAAGTAATGTGGATAGGTATAATATCTTTTTTTTTTTTTAAAAAAAATGGTAATTTCTGATCCAATAAAGCACACCAAGCTCTTCATTTTACCTTAATGACTGATTTCAGTTTTTCACAGAGCACTTCATCAGTGCTGTTCTATAATTTAGCAGAGCTGAATAGCAGTAGGAATTTGTCTTTTCAGTCTTTATTCAGGATAATTTTTCAAAAATTGTTTGGGATATAAGAGGTCAATATTCTATACTCAAATATGTTGCATATAGCACACACACTTTATGAGGAATTACTGTATGTGGTACTACTTATCTAGTAAAAATAATCTATATATGCATTAATCCCATTCAGGCATTGGAGGAATACTGTCATATAAAGGATAAATAGTTGTCTATAAATAGCAAATAAAAAATACTTTTTCCTTCCAATATTGACCAATTCATGCTTACCTTCTGGTGATATTAACCATGTCATTGTTTGATTAGTCTGTGTTTTTGTTATAAACGAAAGTTTTTCCACTTTCATTATATGTCATATAACAGCAGTCATACCATATATCCAGCCTTTTCTTTCATTCTCTCCCCCAGTATCTTCAGTTTTGCCAACAGCAGTAAAGCTGAACCTTCTCTCACAGAAATAGTAAGCAAGCTTTTTTTGTCTCAAGGAGTAAAGTCAAAAAGTCATTACTCTATTTTTTGACTGTAAGCCACTGGTCTATTTTGACTTAAGTGTTATAAGGACAAGAAATAAATACTCAGTGCTTAAGGCTCATGGATCATTAATCTTCTGCTACAACTCTGTCCAAAGCTTCTATTTCAGAATTATCTTAAATGTCACCGGTTACTTTGTCCATTTCACCAAGCAGTTGCATGACTTTTCATGCATCTTTTTTAATGAACTTCATCTTGGTATGAGTTGTCTGCTACAATGAACAGCTCCACATCCTGCATTGAATTTTAATTGAACACTGGAGATCGAAACTGGTTACTGGAAGAGCCTCTCAGAAAAGCTAAGCTGCCTGCAATCATTTTTCAGATACTATGCAGAGACAAGGAATCAGACAATATGTTCTTCATTTAGAGAACAAGTTTTGACAAAGGTTTTGTGTGTAACATCACTACCAGGAGAGTATTAGCAGCAGGTTCCAGCCCAATCAAATATCAATTTCTTGTACTGGTGGAGAAGAAAGCAGGAAAGGCATCTTACCTACCTGCTGGAACACACAGAAAAATCATGTAGACACCACTTTCAGAATTTCACCCCCTAAGTGTCTATTTCTTTATTAATTACAAAAGAAATCTAGGTTGAACAGCTTACATACATATATGCACAATAAAGCTACTTAAAGTTTGTTGAAATATTTCCTTCCGCTTGACGTTGGAAAACTAAGATGGTTTGTCTGAAAGATGGTTGCTTTTAGAGTGAATACTGGGAAACAAGCACTTCTAGGACACAGTCTATCCAACTTTTTTTAGACTTGCATACTATGATTTTGTCCTAGAAGTGATTATGTTTGCTTTGAATCTAAAATCACTCTAGATCAGTAACTCAGAAATGAACCTCTATACTTCAGATGAATCTTACCTGCAGAGTCTTTGAAAGTGGCGTTAAGGAGAACTACTGGAATAGCTTCCAGTTACTATAGAAAACCCATGGAGAGGAAAAGATGGAAAAGAAGGTGAAAGAAAGAGATAGATACAAAGGGAAAAAGGAATTTGAAATATTTAGGCTTATTCTCTATATAACAATATATTTCATGGCCTTCTGTCCATTAAGGCGCAAGAAAGCAAGTTCACCTATCCAGCTTAAATTACCCAGTATTTTATTTTACTTGTATACTTCAAAAGAATAATCTGAAAGACTCAGTATATAATTCTGCTACACTAATGGGGTTAAAATAATATTTTGTACTTCGTGTCAAAAAACACCTAATCCCCAAAAACTGCTTAAGAGAACTGTTTAAGACTAAAATACTTCAGGAAATAAAAAGTTTTCACTCTGGTTGGTTAGTTAGACTTTAGGTGTTCCAAGCATATATGAATCAATCCTGCTGGCTTGCTTTGCTGTGTTTGTTTGTTCTCACTTACAGTACTGTTCTTATTAGCTTTTAAACTTCAAGGTTAATCCAAGTTCAAATTTTGTTGAAGACTATACAATGAGTATATATGACAACAAAGCAATATGAATTCTCAATGTAATGTATATTTTTTGGGTGGAATATCATGAGAAAAATGGAAAGTCAATCATTGGTAACAGCTGGGAAGCCTTTCATTATTGGCTTCAGATACATATAAACATGTTGAGACACTACTAACATACATTACCAGTCACATTTTCCAATCTGGATATATTTAAATGTGTCATATGTTTTTATGGCCTAGTTTATACAAATAAACTACAAGATATGCAGACACGATGGTGAGATACACCTATGAACTCTTACTGGCACAAAACACTAACATACAGATATAAAATAAATACTTGAAAATGCAGGTGTTAATTTAAAGTGGATAAACTTTATATGCTTCACACAGTGCCCTAAATTGAGAGACTACTTTTGGTATGCCTTCAGTATAGAGATGGAGATTCTTTCAGTGTAGCAGTTCTGAATTGCCTTCAAGAGGGATTTCCTTCCTGCATTGAAAAAGGAGGACTAAGAAGACTGACTCTCAATTTAGGAATGCAAATCAGGTGCTTAAAATTAGATTTTGTTAATAACTTCTTAAATTGTTGTGCATGCCAGAAATACCTCTTTGGTACCTGCACAGACTCTTAAAATTATATGAAAAATATAACATTCAAACACCACTGAATATATGAATCAATAAATAAAATTATTTTAAAACCTTAATTTAAAAGAGAGTTGCACTTGCTTTTTTTTCCCAGTATAACTTTTTGTTCTTCCTGGCAATATTAGAGCAGTTGGAGTCTTCTAATCTTGTTTCCTCACAGCTCTCAAGAACTGCAATTTTTCATTTTCAATGGTCAAGAAAATCTATTTCTTGTCATATTGCCTTTTTGTGCTTGACTTTTTTAGTAAGTAAAAATGAAGAAATTCCTAAAAAATGCCATGGTTTCTCCAAGGTTTATACACTTAAAGCCTGACAATACTAAGAGAAATATTTTAAAGTTGATGAAAAATGTTCATTCATGTTCATTTCCCTATAATATTTACTCATATAGGGCAAAAGTACACAGATGATTAATTTCTGTTCCCTGAATCCTGTTATTCTCTGACATATCAACTGGATTTACTTATTTAATAAAATAATATATGTACTAAACCAATTTAAAAAAAAAATAAAAAACCAAACCCAAAATATTTGTGAATGTATTAAATTTCCTGAAATTTCAGCTTTACTGGAAAATTATATAGAGACAATAAAAACCAACCAACCAACCAAAACAGGTCTGTATGCTTTATTCTCAGTTTGGTATATTAATTACTCACAGTCACACAGAATCTCATATTTAATGGAGGTTTTCTGTTTAAAATAATGACCTTTAGACAATGATATGAAAACTTTCAAATGTTTGCAAAAATTGACTGATTTACTCAGTTTCATTTATCCTTTATGTATCCTTTCATTTAACTGCAGAAGAGTCATCTTTTAAACTGGCTCAAAGTGATTTATTTTATTTTCTAGGCTAAGGAACATCTATCTTACATTTCTTAACACATCCTGCAAGATTTCATAAGGAATATCTATTTCATGAAACATACAAAAGCCCTTAGGAACATATTAAGATTAAAGGATCTAGTCTCTGACCTTAAAAAAAAAAAAAAAAAATTCCATTTAAAAAAATGTGCTGAGATGTAAAGAAAATTACTAATAAAAAAACCTATGTGCACTACAGCTCTGAATGATTTGCCACCCCACTTTAAAAGTTAAACATTTGCACTTGTGGTCAAAAAGAACTTTTGATTCCAGCTTCCTACACAAATTAGAGAATGCAGATCTGTGTAGCTGTATCATAGAAAAGAAGTAGAGCAGAATGTACATCTATACTTTACAAGTCAGAAATTACTTCAGGCTATCAGCACAAAAAGATAGGGGAACAGTTAAATTCGTAAGTCTGCTTTGTTGTAGATATCATTTGACAGGCTTTTACTTTCTCTGGTTTTGTGCTTCCTCATGTAAGATGTGATCATGGAACTCCCGTATGGTTTTAGTCCTTAGGAAAAAGCAACAGCACATTGGGTCATATACCAGCCAGGATTTTAATCGCTTTCCCTGGAATCTACCAGGCAATGTCTGATTCACTGAGAAGACATCCTCCAGAGGAAGAAATTGATAATCACAGAAGAAAATGAAACTCTGATAATACCTCAAATAGCATAAGAAAAAAACAATCAAAGCGTAAAGATAAATACCACCTCAAAAAGCTACCCTCCAGACTGCTGTCGGAAGTGGGTGGATGAGCAAGAATCCTGCCAGAATGCTATTTTCAGAGAAGTATAATTACAAAGTGATTTCCTCTGCTCTTAAGATACCATCTGGGCAAACTTTTCAATCTTGAAAAGCAGTTCAAAGGACCTCTCCAAGGAAGTACAACACTTCAACACAAGTTGAAGGAGCAGCAAGAACTACAATAATTCCAGATAAGCGAACAAGGTATCGTTAATAGGGATTTCTAAGCAATCAGAGAGGGTTAAACACTTCTCTTGAAACTGGGTGAAACCTTGGTCACCATTGAACTGCATGAGAGCTTTGCAATTGCCTTTCAGTGCACTGAGGATTTCACTCATCAGTTTGATTCCTTGTTAATAGACTACAGGATACAATCAAATGGAAATGCCAACAAATTGGTTAGTGCATTCAAGGAAAGATGTGAAGGATACAATGCTCTAACCACTTGAGGGAGTCTCCTACTTTAGCAAGTTCTACAGGTTTATTATACCAAAGAGTGATACTTCCTTTGAGATTGAATCCCTGCCAAAGTACTTTCTAAATAAAAGATCCCGGTTTCAGTAGTCCAATAATCAATACAGAATCGGTCTGGCTGGTTGAATGAGAAATGATTGAGAGACTTTCCAAAAATTATGTTCTTCCTTTTTATACATCTATACTGCTTAAGTATCATACTGTGTTTGCACTATGATTGAGACTGCTTGTAACATCAGAAGTCTGATAGGTCAAATGAAATAAATTAGTGCAGCTACTATTGACTTTAGAAATATATTGACACCTATTTTTTTTCCTATGTTAGAGAAATTATCAAATACATTACAAGTGATGTTGCAGAAAAAATTTAAAATAACTTTTACTTATTCTGGTAATCCTAAATCACTTAATCCACTCTGATGACAATTTGGAAGTAATATTTTCTTTCTATGACGCTTTTTCATTATTTAGTGTATTTCAATTACTAGGGATAGTTTCTACTTATACCACTTATGAATAACAAAAACCAAACCCAAAAGTAAAAACCTGTATTAGGAACATGTAAATATCAGCAGTCTAGTTCTATATATAACCCATGCATTAGAACATTAAATATTTCTTAATTATGGACACTCCATGTATTGCTTCTATTCCAGGTATCAGAACCACCTCAATTACCTGTTGGCACTTAGATTATTAGATTGCTTTATAGTGTGATCTCTTACTGACTGCAGCTTTTTAATAGTGATATGAATCCGTACGCTGTCATATACTTTTAACAATGAGCCAGTACTGAAACATATGATTGTATATGTTTTTTTCTCACAATCTATGCTTTTGATTCAATGGAATTTACAATTATGCAGACTGTTTACACATATAAACCCATGTCTGAACAAGTGTAGGGTTATCACAAACACTGGATCAAGGCATCCACGGGTATGTCAAGCTGAGTCTTGAAAATCTCTAATATGGAGAGTCCACATCTGCTCTAGGAAAACTGAGCCAGTGTTTCACTACTCTCCTAGTGAAAAATCTTTTTTCCTAACCTGAAATTTCTGAGCAATATATGTGGCCATTACACTTCCTTTTACTGTTTACAATAAATGAAATGAGTTGTCTTTATTGTATACATAACCTCACTCCACCTCAAGTACACACATCCCCTACATTTTAACAAGTCTAAACAAGTTCAGCTCCCCGAAAGACTGCTATTAGGTTGTGTCTCCCATGCTCCTCACCATCACGGTAAGCCTCCACTGGATCCTCTTCAGTGCCTCAGTGTCCATCTTGAGAAATTTAATCTCACTTCTGTGTTTTACCAGAAAGAAAATATTTGTAGAAAAAACTGTCCTTTTATTGGTTGGCAATGTTTTGGGACCTATTTCTAGGGAATCACGTTTTCCAGGACGTAATTTTTTTTGATTGGTGGGTTGTTTTTTGTTTTCCAAGCCCATACATCTGAGGAAAAGGATAGTACATAGCTACACCCATCAGGCATGGCCATTGTTTCAATACTGATTTCTGGTTGCAGTCTTCAGCTTTATTTCCACTTATTCAATCTGGGTGTCAGGGCATGAATTCAGAAGGAAAAAACCTCTTAATTCATCAGGAAATAAACTTTGTAAAATTATATAAGATTACTACCTCTTGTAAGCTCTGGCACAACTAGCAAATCACAGAATCACAGAATAGTTGAGGTTGGAAGGCATCTCTGCATGTCATGCAGGCCAAGTCTGCTCAAAGCAGGTCCAGCTTTGGGGCTGTATTTGGTCAGGTTTTTAATATCTCCATGAATGGAGAGTCCACAACCTCCCTGGACAGCCTGCCAGATGTTGCCACCCATAACTTTGGTGCATTTTTAAATGATGTGGTGGGCAGCCCAAGTGCAGTGTTGAAGCATATGTAGGGTGGATTAAAGTGTTGAAGTGTGAGCTACTTCATCAAGGAACTAGATTTTCTTCCTCCTTTTCCTAGCTATCCATCTCCTGGGGACTGAACTATACTTTGGCTACTGGGCTATATCATGAGACTCAAATTACTTTGCGTTTACCTGAACATCTGACTTCTTTACATCAAAGAGAGACTGTTAGGAATTAAAGGGAAAGAGAGGTTGCAGAAAGCAGATTTTTTTTTTTTTTTTTTTAAATAAGGGGCTGAGATGATTCAGTTAGTACCAGCAGAAAGGAACTTCTTTGAGTTTTTTAGAAAGAAATAGTTGCATCTAACAAAAGGTAAACAATATTGGTTTATTTTAAATTAAATTTATAATTGCATATGATTTTGATTTTACAGACTAGGTCATATAAGAGTTTCTGACATTGATACTTGTTAAATGAAAATAAAACAAATTTTGGCCAGCATGCCAGACTTAGTAAGACCCTGTTATGCATTACTGATATCCAGGCTTTGAGTTTTGTCCTGAGGTTTTCAGAAATACTCTTCTTCTAGCCTCTTTTTTTCCAATTTATGGCCATCTATTGGGCATGTGATGCAGATACCATTACATTTTCCACCAAACACTGTCCTTAATAAAAACCCACTTGTTTCTTATATCTGAAACTCTTGGTTTTTGATCAATTGCTCAGTGAAATTATTATGTCAACAACAAATGATTTTGGAATTTGCCCTACTAAAACCTGCTAAAAATAACAACACACTTTTCAGATACATATTTATTAAGTAGGACAGTATTAAAATTAAGAATCATTTATACATCAGTCAGTAAGAGCTCCTTTTCTCTGATTTTATTCTCCCTAGTCTTTCATAGGATTTGAGTGTTTTTCTCCAAGTTCTTTCTCTTCTCCTTTTTGACTTAAGCAGCCTTCTCTGCTGCCCTTATAGCTCTAAAAAATATCAAGATTGAAGAAGATCTTGGGATGATATAACTGGGCAGGGGGGGCATGATTTTCAAGTAACTGATTGTAGTCCTTTACCTTCTCCCTGAACATAACAAATTTCATAACACAAAAGCTAATAAAAAAAGCTTCAGAATAAAATCATAGATTCATAGAAACATAGAATGGTTTGGGTTGGAAGGAACCTTAAAGACCTTCTAGTTCCAATCCCCCTGCCATGGGCAGGGACACCTTCCACTAGACCAACTTGCTCAAAGCCCCATCCAACCTGGCCTTGAACACTGCCAGGGAGGGGGCATCCATATCTTCACTGGGCAACCTGTTCCAGTGTCTCACCACCCTCACAGTAAAGAATTTCTTCCTTATATCTAATCTAAATCTACCCTCTTTCACTATAAAAATATTACCCTTCATCCTATCACTACCCTCCCTGATAAAGCGTCCCTCCCCATCTTTCCTGTAGGCTCCCTTTAAGTATGGAAGGCTGCTGTAAGGTCTCCCCGTTGCTGTCTCTTCTCCAGGCCGAACAACTCCAACTCTCTCAGGCTGTCCTCATAAGCAATCCTCTCACCTCCTCCATCTAAGTTTTTTAGCTATGAATCTAATTGTGACATTTATCTGAACAGTTTCTGAATATTACTGACAAGTATCTGAAAACTTAGTTCCTAATTTTTTGTGGAAGCAAAGTAAAGTAAAGTTGCTATATCTGAATTAAAAGTAATATGGGTTATTCTATATAGATATCTGGAGGGAGGAAGAGGAAGGCAGAAAAGTAATAATAACCTAATAGAATCTAATATTACATAGAAATCTACCTGTTTCAGTGGTATAGAATAATTAACTGTGACTTAGATATGAAAAAGGTGGATGCATAACTTCTTATAGACAAGGCAGAAAAAAATACTGTATGTTGTATGTATATACATAGCATATCACATACATATATAACTATAATTAATTGCATTTATATGCAAATATATATGCTTCACTTACATAAATAAAACCTAATGTCCTCCACAAGAGTAATTTCTTTGGAAACAATTCTGATATTTATGCTATTTAAGTATCCTTTATTCATATCCACAGTCTCTCTGATATCACAGGAATTGTTTTACAGTTAAGTCTATAAGACATGGTCTTAGAGTTTACTCTGTGTAAAGAATTTATTATTTAGATTTACTAATATATTTGTGTATCAACTGTTAAGTCTGGAACTGAAGCAAATATGACTGTCTTCAATTAACTTTAGGAAGAACACTGCTTTCATCCTTGGCATTGGAGAAAACAGAGAGAAGAAAAGTGTGCAATTTTACAATTCTCTAAAGTGCTTCTCTAAAGGACCTTCTAAACTAAAGATAAGTTGAAAGATAAGCAGCTACACATTCAAAATACAAGAGCATGAAGTGAGTACTGTAGAATCAGTGGTGTTGAAGACATGCATAAGAACAGATGGTTCCAGTTCAGCTCTGGGCTTGCTGCTGTTCCTCCTTCCTTCTGCTTTAATGCACCATCTTGGTTCACCAAGTTTCCTTTCAGAATTAAACAGTAAAGGACAGAATATTTTTACAACTGTAAATGACTGGCACAATTTTTTTTATATTAATAGCAGCAAGCAATCACACTACATTTGGTGTGAAAAGTACACATAAGTTCAATTCATACTTCATAAAATTATTTAAAACTCTTATTTTACTCCACTAATTCTGTTGCATACTGCTGCTCAGTTTACAGTGGCCTTGACACTGTTAGAACACAGTAGGAGTTGCTTTGATTTACATCTATTTTTCATCTATGAAAAGATGAAGGCACAGACAAAGATTGACATGAAACAAGGAGAGCAGTCTCTTTTTTTGCCTATTATCCTGGCAACAAGGAAAATATGAGAAGGAATGCCTTCTTTTAAACTGTCTGGATGATTGCCTTAAGTGAGGCAAACTGCCTCCTGTGACATGAAGTCCTAAAACATGGTTATATTATCCGGCTGAAGCTTCCTGAAAACATCTGTATGTTAAAGTATTTGTCTCAGACAGCTTAAGTTCTATTTAGACATGCTGCAAATGACAGTGACACACTACAAATGAAATCAGTAGGTATCTTAATTTGTGGTTACGAGTCAGTTGCTTTAACACAGACAGAAAGAGCTATTTGGTGAGATCTAGCATATGTCCCCTGGTCTCCAGCTGTTACTTCAGAACTGCATAGGTCAACTCTTCACTTCGTGTCCTGTCTATCAGCCCCTTGGCAGTGTCTCAGAGACTCTAGGTGATAAGAAATATTTCTTAATGATGATGGTTAGATGACTGGCTCTTTCCCTCCCAAGTCCCAGGTGTAAAGGTGGGATACAGAGAGTCTATTGTCCAAGTTCCTTTCATCAATGGGACAGATTTTTTCTGAATCTCTCTTCATGGACAGACAGACACTGCAGTCTGTACCCTATGACATCTGTGAAAATAATTTTGCTTTAGCATACATATAAGCAATATGGAAAAAAACCTAACTCAAAGCTTGCTAACACTTGCAACTCTGAATTTGTCTGCACTGAGGCCTGAGACAATGCTTGGGAGAACCTGACTGTCACTGCTTTTCCTAGTAAGAAGATAGAAGAGGTATAAGCAGTGTTTCCCAGGAGCAGCTGCTAACTGCCCTGGATTTTCAGGACTGTGGCATACAGTAAGGACACCTAAAAATCACACCCAAAGGATGCTGCAACTCTACATAACTAACTGCTTTTCTTCTGAGCAGAACCAGTCCAGGATTCAAAAAATAAATAGGGTGTTGACACAATATCAGAAATCTGTTACCAGTAATAGTTTTGTTCACATATTTAATTTGAGAGAAATTAATTTTAGCCTTTTTTATTGAATGATTTCTTATAGTGACTGTATCTAGGCCAAACTGTATATGACTCGTTATTCCAGCTCAGAGCTCAATAAAAAAGGTGTTCTTCATGGAATGGCTAAAAAAGACAGTTTTAAAATAAAAGGCCTCTCTGACAGTAGAATTGCTTTTAAACAATATACCATATTCTAATACAAGTGTCATTTTCTGACACTGAGAGAAGCAAGGGTGTCAAGATTCAGAGTTGAGGGGTGTCAAGATTCAGAGTTGAGCTGCACAACTCTGCTTCAGGTTTCTACTTCCACACTTTCTCCAAGTTCTGACATGTGAAATGTTAGGGTACTGAAAGGACTCATTTTCATTTTTGTCTCATGTCACTTGTCACTGAATAGATCTCCATGAGAACATGAGTCATGCCAAAGGCAGGAGGCCCTTTTTCTTACCACCATCTACCATCCCTTTATCCTGCCACTGATAGACTCCTTTCATTCCCATTTACCCAAGGACTTAAAGTGGACAGTGGGAGTGATGTTAGAAGAGTGGAAAATCAATGTTCTATAACTAAGGAGAAAAATGAGAGCGTATTTGAAAAGCTGTAAAATAATGTTAAATTAAAGCAGACCAAAAGAAATAAAAAATTATAATATGCAATTCACTGCTTCATCGTGTCCGGTCTATCTCATAACATCATGTCTGAGTCATGACTCACTGATGGCAATGCCTCACACTTACTGTTTTAGAAAGATGTAAATGTTCCCTGTGATGTAAAAGACAAGCTTTTAGACAAGATATTGCAAGTATATTACTTTGAATAGGGAAAGATTTCTTCCCTGACCCCAGGAAGTGACCATCATATATAACAAAGCATGAGACTAGATTCTCATAGCTTCTGTTACTGCAAATGTTATTCATAGTCATAAATTTATATAGACCTTTTTAAAATTTAGCTATCCAGTGAGTCAAATGCTTGTTAACAAATGATGCACTCTTTTTCCTGTCACATGAAACAGGACAATAATTTTTTTTTAATTTTAGCTTAATATTTTCTTCTGCTATAGGTCCTATACAAATAAAAATATAGATTAAATCCAAGTCCGCTTTGACGACATAAAAGCTTGATATGAAAGATCATCCTTTTATCCTTTATAATCTTCAACTGCTATCCCATCAAATAAAGCTCTGCATTTGAAGTCTTCGGTTGAATCAGCATTACACTGTTTGTTACTATACAGACAGTCATACAACACATTCATGTAGGTAAAATAGAATAAAATCAAGAGCATAAGTTACCATTGTGCTCTATATGGGGATCAAGCAGCATGTTGCAATCTAGTTACCCTTTAATGCACACCAAATGCCTGTGCTGTTCTACCTCTAAGCACTTTTACTGTTTAAAAAGCAGTTAAGGTAGTCTAATAGAATTTGTTTTTCATTTGCATCTGTTTTGAGCAGATGATGCGAAAGATAAATGCTGGTTTTTACTGATTTATTTTATAAGAACATTATGGAACTTGAAATCAACATATAATCAGGAAATCCATGATATAAACATTTAATGACATCAGATAAGTGCATAAAACCTAAATATGTTGGGTTTTTAGAGAAGATTATGCAAGGGTTTTGGTGGTCATCAGTGTAAATTTTTTTTCAAGTTAAAACCTACCATTTCCATTAAGCTTAAGGGTTTACAGATAAATTAGACCACCAGTCTGTAACTTTGTGATATTTTCACTTTATTTTATTTTTTTAATGGGAAATTAATTTCATAGCTTACTGATTATTTCTTTGAAGGTCTGTCAGATCCTATGTTTGCTCATTGCTTGAGAGTATCTATTTGACATTAAAGGAGATCAAATATCCAAAATATTCACAAAACATAGACTGGGAGAATCATTTACAGCAGTTAGGTTTCTCTGGATTACTTTTGTATAAGTGGTGCAACCAGCTTTCCTCACCATAAATATTCATTGTAAGTTATTGTTATATTTCCTCAGTTCTGGTATCCATTGCATGCCTTTTGCACTCTATGAAGCAAGCTGTAATGCAATTATTCCAACTTCAACTTGTTGCAGGACAGAAAGGCAAAGAAGTAGACTAGTATGACCTTGCCCAAAATCCTTATTCTTTAAAGTCCTAGATTTCTGTGTTAAAGGGTAAGACAGGATTTAATCAATTTTACTTGGGGTTTCTCAGAGCTGCCCTTTTGCAGGGAAAGAAGGGTTATGGCTACAACAGCTATACTAGTTTAGAAATCATAGCTTACCATGTTAGCAAACGTATAATACCTAAACTTGCTACCACTGAAGATAATAGTGCAGAGACAGCATAAAAAAAGAATAGAAGTGTATTACAAGTGAGGAAGAGAGGGAGGGAGGGAGGGAGGGAGGGAGGGAGGGAGGGAGGGAGGGAGGGAGAAAAGGAAAGACAAAATTGTCCATATTCTTTTGAGGGATTTAATTTTACATGTTTGTGAGGGAAATACAAGCTAACAGCATTTTGGTGAGATAATAAAACTCATAAAGGACTCTAATGGGAAAAAATATATGCATGTATGCCTGTATGCATGTGTATACAGCCTTATACATACACATATATGAACCAAAAGAATAGTTAGCCAGACTTTTGAAATTACCTTTTCATTAAGAAGTGCGTACATGCTCAGATACACACATACTCTCAGATATGTTGAGCTGAAGCTCAATTTTAAAAGGGTGTATTTCTAAAAAACCAAGACTTTCCAAGAGCCTGGTATTTCAATCATTATCCATGGCAAAGACTTTGAGCTGGCATGGTAAAAAAATCTATTGCTCATTTGCAGAGCTGCCAGACTACAAGTCTTCTGTGTACTTTTAAATGAATTGATGAGTGAAAAATTAAAGAAAACAGCATTTAACTATTTGCGTGTGCCATGCTCAGGATGCAGCAGCAGAGTATGAAGATGAAATGGTGCAACACTCTACAAAAGCTTTTGTTTGTGTTCAAATGTATATTATACATTTATTTGTTAGATAGTGCATAGATGACACAGAACACTAATGGCAGTTGTTATTTGTCCACCATCAGTTGCTTTAATGTCTGTGAGTAAAATGCAAATTCCACTGAGGATTTGACAGATGTTTGTATGGATCCTTAGTCCATACTGACACTAAACAACTATTCGGAAGCTCAGGTGCAGCACCATCAGCCTAGTGTTTCCAGGTCAGATGCTGTTGAAAGCACTTGCTGACTTTTCATTTGATAAAACAATAATTCAGAGATGACTGAACATGTCTAGCTGATGAAGACAGATCAAATATTCTGCTTATCTCTGAGATAATTTTTCTGACTAAAGAGTACAATATTTGTACTAAATCATATTTTTCTTTTATGCTAATATGATCTGGAAAATTCCATAAACCTAGTCCTCAGTATTACTCTAGCAACAGCTGTTTGATTTTTCTTTTATTTTTCTGAGATATATATGCTTGTGAATGTCTGGCTTCGACTTTCCAAATGTCTTCATTTAAAAACCCCACAATTAATCAAGTTACCTTTCAGATGAGATAATTCACAGTACCGACTTCCTCATAGCTGCTCATTTCATACTTTTATTGAACCTGAGAGTGCTCTGTTGAATTCCAGACTGGCTCACCAACATACATATACAAAGTACATACAAAGTAAATGTTCATTCACCATCTTAAACTTATATCAGTACTGCTCTTCTCCTGACAGCAATTTGCTATCTTCTGGTTAGTAGTTCTTTAAGAGTAAATGACAGGAGCATCTATAATTAGTCTGGGGCTATAGAAGGTAGGGAGGGGAGAGCTAAGAGTGTCTCTGAACCATCTTCTGTGCAGCAGAAAGGAGATGCACATGGAGCTGAGGAGGTGATAGTTGCTTTTTTAAGCTTTTCTCAGAAATATCTAGAACCTTGTTCTAAGATTTACAGAAGGTACGTGATGTCACAACTATTCTTCAGTCCTTCCATTTCTAATCTGGAGCCTGATTCAATACAGTGAAGGAGTTGAAGCCTTTATTCTTTATTTAAGATATAATCTGTTTTTACCACGTGCTTTATTCCCAGGTGTATTCCCAAGAGTATAAAACTGTGAGAAAAACAGATTCAGAGAAACAAGAAAGGGCTCCTAATGTCTGGTGACAATAAAATGATAGTAACGCTAAACATTCCACACTAAATATTCCTAAACTTGAAGAAGCTTCCTCTTTGAAAAGGACTGCCTCCAGAAGTATGGTCAAAGATTCAAGAACAGTATCAAGAACCAGTTAAAGTGAGGGAAACCATAAATGTTTCAATGTAGTTTATCTTTAAAAGAACTGAAATAATATATCCATATCTCTTTACAACCTTCATATTCAATTAGACATGTAAATAAATTTAAAAAATAAAAAGGAAAAGAAAGATAAACCATATGTTCAGTTAAAAATACATCTCTCACTTCAAATGAGAAGGACAAAAAATGGAACTCTTTTATGGTGGGAATGTCTTCAAATCAAAAGGAAACCTCTGCAAAAGGAGTAATTCAAAATGGATTAAAAACGTGTTTTTCTGTGTATACAGATTGACCTATACTTTCATGAGAAAATGAGTAGTAAAAAATTGTCTCAGACACAAAATCTTTGCTAAATTAACACCTTGGGCTGGACTTCTTGGTTTGTGTTTCTCCCTGGCTTGATCTTTCCATTCATGTTATCTTAGTTTCATTCATATCTCTCTCTAGCTACAGAGGCTTTCACAGTGTTGGCATCATTGGAGTCAACTTGTTATTGGCCTTCAGAGACCCCACAGTCCTGGACATGGAGCATGAAACTGACAGTCAGGAAAAGAGGGCTGTACTTCACTCTTTCTTTATATTTTAAGACATCTCAGTCTATCAGATCCCTTTTTCTTTAGGTATAGTAAAGGAATAACATTTATTTATTATGAGAAAATACTTTGGGAGTGATAATTTTAACAAGTAAAGATAGGAGCAATATTCTCATTATCCATTCTATTTAATTTATATTTTTCTCTCTGTTTTCAGTTTTTCCTTTGCTCTCTTTACCCATAACTATTTCAGGCCTTTGGCTTTCCCTGTTTTGTGAGAATATTTATTTTTGACAACAACATATACTATGAAATATTCTCACAGCCATTCAGAAATCAACAGTTACCACTTTCAGTGAGCAGAAGACCTGAAGTGCTGAAATTTATTTGTGCAAATATGAGGTGCATTTCAGATGTCATGAAGCACTTAATGTTGGAAACTGTTGAGTAATGCAAAACAGTACACAATTCATACTGCAAATATGTCATGCAGCAGGCAGAAGAATCTAGATACTCCAATCTACTCACACTTGATCTGCTAAACTATTGGCACTCAGGTTGGCTGTCTGAGCAGAAATTTAATGGCTCCTGAGACTGAATTATCCTTTGTATTTCTGATCTGGTCTACCTAACAACGTGTTATTAAAGCTGTTGAACACAGTGTAAAGGAGCTGATTTAATTGACATGATGTTCCCCAGGAATTCTAGCTCATCATAAACTTAGTAAAATCATATTTGACACTACATAAAGAAACTACTAATTGAATGGCTAACCATGTTGTATTTTATTCACAATTGGTTGATGGGAAGATAAACACAATTCATTGTGCTGACCTTGAAATCTATCCAGACTATTCAATAACAACTCACCTTATTTCAAAATAACATGTAATACTGTGTAATAGCTTTGTTAGTCAGCTTATACAAATGAAGGGTAAATGCCATGAGGAGAACAAAAGTTTCCATCAGCAGCATCTTAGTGTGTCTGATCTGTGAACTATAAATTGCATCATCATTGATCTAGTGTCATTCTTTTCCACGATAACTTAAATGTATTTATAAAAAAAACCTGCTTGCTGTTTTTTTATAAAAATACGTAGTGGACAATAAGTATATATAAGTATGTATAAAAACAAACTTCCAAAGTCTGAGAAACATCAGACAAGACAAAAGAAGATAAAAGACATTTGAATATATCCATAATTATTCTTCATAAAGCAAAAAAAAAGAGTCTTTATTCTTAGCTAATTAATGAATACATCACCAATTTCAGGCAATGATCAAATAGACTTGCTTGCCTACATCCAGCTACGTGTCATGTTTACAGAGATGAATGTTACATGGTGGAGTAAACAATGACACCCAGTGGCCACATTGACTCAAGGCCTGTTTGTACTTTTCCGGATTTTCACAGAACTATTTCTAATTTTTAGGCGAGTTAACATTGTTATTGTTTTGACTTGTTTGTTTGTTTGTTTTCCTATGGTACTAACAACACAATAGCTGAGTTTTCTTTGGAGCCAAATGATGGAACAGGTTTGACATACAGAGCTTGATCCCACTAGCAAGAAAAATGATGACCAGTTCATCAATGACAAGAGTCACACATAAATTTATACAAATCATGCTTATTAAAGAAACTGACTGCCAAAAAATGTTGGAGCACAAGATGTACTAGATTGGTATGACAAGGACAGATAGTGGATATTCATGCTGTTCTCCACAGGATGAAAGCTGTTGAATTTTTGTGTGCCACTTTGTTAACCTCAGGGAAAAAAAAATAATCCTCCCCACAAACAAACCAAAACCAAACACCATCAAAGCGGAGCCTATATTAAGGATAAAAAGGATTTTCATGAGTTATGGTTTATCAGGAGATATGAGATATCTGACTCTAACTGAGACCAAAGCAAAAGCCAAGAGTAGCTGACTAATGAAATTGGCTAGAAGATGCAGATCTGGAATGTGTTGTCTGGTTCTAACTTGCGTGCTATAAAACCACAAATTTATTACTTCTGGCTTCTGCGGTGCATCAGTCACTGAATGATCTCTTGAAACAAAGCTAGTATGTCATTTCTGTCATGAGCTGAACCCACGTCTGATCTGATTACAGGCCTTCTCATTGATCTAGAAATTTTTTGAATAAAATGTGTCTCAAAATACTGATTTTCTGAATGATACAATTGTAAATTGGGCTTTCCTCTTTTTCTGCCCTTAATGTCCTCTCTGTCTGATATCACCATATAGACATCCCAAGGCAGTGAAACATAAGATGAGTATGAAAATTATTTTATTTTCCACCCCAGTGCTCAGGAAAAACAATGCTCCTAATGATAAATGTAAGCCAATACCATGGTGCATAGGTCATGGTAAAAAGTTTTCAGTAAGAACTAAACAATGTCATGTGGAACTGTCGGTGATAGGTTCAACCAGAATGATGATGTTCTAAGACATTTTACAAGCAACGGCAAAACTTCATGCCTGAGGAGCACAGATAAGATTGCAGTGGCTGCTACAGATGGAAGGTGAAGGTCTCCTTCAACAGGTGGTAGATGGGAGACCCACAACAGAAAGTAAACCTAGTAATTCTTGAAAGACAATGAAGAACTGTTGACAGGCAGACCCTATTACAGACTCTGTTCGGAGTTAGTATCACTGGCAAGGAGCATGGCTGGTCTGTGCAATCAATCCCCAGTGCATAACGCACGTGTCATCCTAGATACAATAAAAGTAAATAAAAAAATAAGTGTGTTAACAGGTGAGTAGGTATGGAGGGACAAATTATTCCTTGTGGGTGTTTGTAGTATAAATGATAAATTAATATTAGCTGGTAAAACTTTTTAATACTTTATTATAATACTTTTCCTCTCAACTACATTGTACCTATATCTCAAAGTCTGTTTTAAGATTGACTCTATCTTACCAAATTGACCTAGGTAATTTCAGTATCATTCTCTGTTTTGACAATTTCTGTTTCATGCAATTTCTGTTGATTGCCAAATTTTCCCAGAAATAGAGCATCTAGAATGCCTTCCATCATGGACCTTGCCCAGCCATCAGTCTAAAGATCTATGACAGACTGTCATTATAAAAAAATCCATTAGATTCCAAGATAATGGAACCAATGTAATTATTAATTATTGAAAATGGTGAAAGAGAAGAAAGATTAAGATTTTTAATTCATGCTGAGAAACTGTTCTAGTGAGATGATTCCTGGGTCCTTATGAATATCTGTAAACTCATTAATAATGATGCCTGCTGAAAAAAATCTAGTGATATTTCTATTGAGAAATACTATCACAGAACCATTCAAGCTGTGAAAGGATCTCAGAAGGTCTCTAGTTCAAGCCCCTGCCCAAAGTAGAGCCATCTCTGGGGTCAGACCAGGCTGCTCAGGGCTTGCACAGGTCAGGGCTTGAAACCCTCCAGGGATAGAGATGGGGCAGACTCTCAAGATAACCTGCTCCACTGCCTCACCGTCCTTGTGGGGAAATAGTTTCTTTTTCTACCCTGTCTGAATCTCTCTTACTTCAGTTTATATCCCAGATAGTACCCTTGACTAACAAAGGAAGATCATGCTCCAACTCAAATCAGTAAAAACTTTGTGATTGATTCTCATAAGAATGTAGTATGTCCCTTTTGCTTCTTTTCATTAATGTGATTGTCCGTTCTATACTGAGAGCAGGTATCCATGGCCACAGTCTTCCTCAGAGTGAAAATTAATCAGATGAGTCTCTGAATTCATATGCCACTGTCTTTGTTTATTCTGCTTTCTTTACAGCCTACTTCTACAAATTAGACATGAAATACTCATGACAGTGAAGACTGGGGAATTCCAAATTTTCAGATTAATTAAATTATATCTCCTGTGGGATACATTGGACAAGCTTTTCATTGAAAAGACAAGTGAAATCAAACTGTCAGTTCTGTTCAATAAGAACCAACTGAAAAACAGCAACAATGACAACAACAAAAAGTAATCGTAACAATGACAGCAGCTGTCTCTTCATGGGGTGCTCCTGAGACACTGTACAGAGCTTTTTTCAACAAAAAAAGGAAGAAAAAAAACTGAGGAAAAAGCCCCAAATCCAACACTAGAAACAAGTTGTCTATAAAAGAGCCCTTATTTCCCTCCCAAATTGCTTAAGGGATTTGTGAAACCTACTGCTGCTACAGCTGCAACCCACACTTACCTTTTCTCAGTTGGGGAGCACAGCTGAGACCTTCATCTCTCTATACAGCCCTTCCAGTCATACCATGTGTTGATTTACTTATAGTATCACATTGATGCGTACTGAGAAAATGCTCTGCAACTGGGCAGGATGGCTTTCACTCTGGGAGTAGGAGAAAGCTTCATCTCTCATGTGGATGGCATTTTTTAAAAGATTATTATTTACTGTTTAAGAATAGCCTACAATTACAATAAAATAGCTTACTAATTTCACAGGAACCCATATGTATATATGAGTGCACATTTAATATTTCTTTTAATGCACATAGTTTTGTTTTATTCATTTGAAAACAGAAAGATGGAAATGTCATCACTGAGTTTTCCCTTCCTTTTTTTCTTATGATTCCCTTTTCTCATCCAATACTCCGCCCCCCTGGATCTCTTACAGCCACCATTCTTGCCAGCATGAGACAAGTCTGAGGTTGAAAAGACAAAAAAACCCAACATTTCATGAGATATGATGAGGGAAAACCAAAAAAGCAGAGTCTTGCAAGTAAGTCGCACAGGCTTCTGTGCAAAGGCTAATGTACTGTAGTCAGGGAGTTTAATAAAAACACTGAGAAGGCATGAGAGCAGCATGAACAGAACTGTGTGTCTATCACCACTCCCAGCTGGATCCTCCAGCCAAACTAAATTTAGAAAGTACATATTTTGGCTTCAACAGTGAGTCATATGATAATGATTATTTTCTTATTACTCAAAATTTGGAGGCTACGAAGACACAGGATAAACAAGAGATAGTAATTTTCTTTCTTTGCTGCAAAAGAATGCCACATGTTTTGATATAATGCCTTCTCATAAATATAAATCTTGATGTTATCAAGCTTCAGAAAATGCCAGAATTCTAAAGCTATCTGGAGTGTTATTTTTTACTGGGTTTTTTGCTTACCTATGGTGGTCACCATTTTTCTCTTCATTGACACAATTAATGTATATAAGATGCGATACATACCGTTCTACAACCTGACCATAACAACAATATTTATATTGCAGACTCTGTTCTATAACATCAGCTTACACAGCCTTGTGATGTTATGATGAGTCACCACCTCTTCTCCTTTTAAATGAGAAAATTCTAAGATTTTATTTTGCTCCAATAATTTAATCTGTTTCCTTCTGCCATGTTTTGTATTGCAAAAGACCTAAAAGATAAGGTCAGTTTATAGCAGCTGGGCCTGAAATTTGTACCATATTGGCTTCTAATATCTTTTTACTGCTAATTCTTTAACTATGATTCTAAAAGACATATTCAATTTCTCAAATATTTTAATTAATTTAATTTTCAAAAAGTTTTAGCTACCCAGAAGGAGAGTCTGAAGTTTCTCAAGACTTTAACAGTTGTAGAAAATCATCTTTTAAAACAGTTCAGGATCTGGTATCTCAAAAAATGAAGCATGCAAATAAGGGATTGTTTTGGAAAATGTGGGCTATAACCATTCCCAATCAGTAAAATGTAGATAAAGATTTTTATCATGCTACAAGGATGATGTGAAAATTATTCTTTTAACAAGGACAAGATAATGATTTTGTCAATTAAGCATTATGAAACACTGATATTATTTTGCCTGTAAATCTTTTCAGTAAGATCCTCATTCATTATCCTGAGATGGAAGACCGAAGTTTTTGTGTTAATAAATCTAGGAGAATCTCTCTAGTTCTTCACTGGACTTTTTCAGCGGAGTCCCTGTCCTCTTGGCTAGGAAGAATTGTGTTATCTTTGAAACGTTAATGTAAATTTTTTAAAAAGCTGTGTCAAGCAAACTTTAGTCCCAATGAGATCAGTAGGTGTATCGGTCTCATATATCATCTAAATGTAGGAGATAAGAATGAGCATCTCTGGAAATCCCATTATGACTAGTTTCCAGGCTGATTTAAAAAAACAAAAAAATCTCTTGGTTGGTTTTTCATTGGTTCCCCTTCCCCCAAAGCTATGTAATTCCATGAAATATAAGATGGAAGAAAATATTTGTTTATAGGAGTTCTACAGGCACAGATACCTGTATGTGCAAATATGTATGTAAGATTTCACGGCAATGTGTGTTCTTGTCTGTGATTGTACTCACACACGTACATACACTCACACTTATATGCTAGATACTTTCTCAGTCCCTCCTCAGTCCCCTTTTGTTCAGTTTTAGATATTTGGTGTGGCAGTGATGGAGTAGAAATGAGTTCATCTGAGAGAAATGAGGTCCAGTTTTCGATCCTTGCTCCACATGAGTTGAAATTCTTAAGCATTAAACAGACACTAACACTCACTTGTCTCAGGTCCAGCAAATACCATAACTTCTCGTGTCCAAGCCTCTGCAGATCAGTGGACTTATGTGAGCTGACAATTTAAAGCTTTTAATTCACAGCTCACACATGTCTCCTGTATTTCAATCACATGAAGTAAAGACATGGACAGGGACATTTTCTCAAAGTCTGATGCAGCCACATTAAGTTCAGGATCAAACCTGTAGGTGTGAATGCCGAACTGGAGAAAGACATTTCCACCTTTCCCCACAGCCTGGAGTCTACACAAAGGAACTTGGGTAACCTGCGGATACCCAAGTGCCACTGGGTAATTGTCAAAGGACCTTCCTACCCTCATAGGCACTCTTGTCCTTAGCCACCATAATACTTCACTTAAGAAGTCTGACCTTTAAGAACACCTCCTCTACAAGTGTTCAGACAAAGCTCCTGTGGCTCTGAGGATCCTGCCCTATTAGGCAACTGCTGCCTTCTTACACATAGTGATGCTGAAATCCTTGAAGCATAACTCTTAATTGCAGATCCTGATGTCACTCCCTGAAAGGGACTTTAGTCAGTCACTGATCCTCACCATTTGCTTCTAGGTATTTTTAAACAACTCTCTGCTCAACAATCTGGCTCCCATGGATTCCAGTTTTGGTCATTATTCTCTCCATTCACTGCAGCCTGTTTATCCATCTCAAGCTAGGCAGCAAGTCATTTAAAAGTTAATCAGTGCAGTGCTCAGCATTTCAATAGCTGTCTCCTTTTATGTGTCTAGACATTAGTTGAGGAAACCAACTCAAAGAAATGAGCTATAGTTGCTGTCTGAAACCTCGTACCTCATCCTTTCTGAATTTCAGAAATGGTTCATCAGGAAGTTTGTGTTCCAGACCTTAAGTTTATTCTGAGTAAAATGCAAAACCAAAAGAGATCATTTTCCATGCAGTTCACGGCAAAGCCAGTCTCAGTAGTAGAGTTGAATTTATAAATTTTCCATCACCCACACCATAAACCAATTGTGTATTATTTTTTCCCATTTAGGATCAAAATTTTATGAGAACTGCTGTATGTAGGATGTTACCATTAGATGACTTACTAAACTGGAACTCTAAACATTTGCCTAATCCTAATCAGTATGTAGATGTGAGCATCAGCAGACTTATTTTTAAACAATGTTTCTATCGTTAACAGAGAACATTAAAGAGTAAATAAGCTCTCGAATTTTAGACTCACATGCACATGAAATGTATTCAAAAAAAGGCATATAAAACACAAACAGTGGTCTGTTTGCCATGTCCAGTCTAAGCACGTAAATCCAGTTGACATCTTTGGGAGTTAATTAAGATAATAGAAATTAGATAATGTTTGTTTTTTCCTGAGGTAGAAAAATGGTATTCATGATGTACCTCAACGTTGTATTTCCTAAGTATTTATTAGTTATTGCTTGTTCCTTCACGTGTTTGTTTCTGTAGCTCTTGCATAATTGGTGTGATTGCTGCATAACATGTTCATTTATAACTGTTTCCAGAAAAATTAAGCCCTGAATTTAATTTTCTAAATATATGTTTTATTAACCAAGGTAATTATATCAGAAAGTATTAAATTCTCCAAAGAAGCAAAATCCTCATTTCTTTAATCTTTCTTTCTCTTTCTCTTTCTCTTTTCTTTTTTCTTTTTTTTTTTTTTTTTCCAATGAACATGAATTAAAGCTGCAGCAGGGTGGAAAGAATGCAGTCTGGTGTGCAAAAGCTCTCTATTGAAAAAAAACCAAAACAACAAAAAGGCCTCCAACTCCTCAGAACACAAGAAAATAGTGTGCATAAAATCAGTGGAGGCATAAAACAAACAAACAAAAAGTATTTTAAATGCTAGCTTTGTAGAAGCTCACAAAATTTCTTTCTGTTTTAATTAGTTACTCTCACTAATGGGGGGAAAAAAAAAAAGTACTTCATTGTCAGTCCCTTAGTTAGGGGAATATTAGCAAGGCAGTATTAGTGCACTGTTACAGTTTTACTGGCTTAACCAAGTGACCAAAACAGCAAACTCCAACATTTTTACTGTATTAAGTGGAAATCCAGGCCATAACTCTTTTTTTGGCTACATCTCATTCTGAGAAAGAATGCTGCTTCATAACATCCCTGATGATATTAAACAATAGCCTGAGCTTCTTCCATTCTCAGCCAGATTAAACAATAGTCTGAGCTTCTTCCACTCTCAGCCAGTTTCCCTTATATATATTCCACCATTTACAAGAAATACATGCAGGTAATACTGAAAATAACCATTTATAATTACTGTGTCACCATTTTTATTACATATTTATATCTGTTAAATATTTTACTTTGGTTTCATTTTGTCATTCTCTACATGTGATTTTCCTATGATAGGAAAAAAAAAAGCAACATTTGACTATGCTTTCATTTTTCAAACTCTGTAGAGGGAAATGTTTGAAAATTTTCCATGGGAATGTTTTCATTTTGGGAAATACTGTTTTCGTGGAATAAAAATAGTTAGTTCAGAAAATATTAACTAGAATACTTTCTTCACTGAAACACCAAATCATAGTAGTTTGTTACAATGTACTCCAAAGCAAAATTGGTGACAATTCTTTCAACTTTTTTTGCCTGTCAAATGTGTTCTTTATAAAATCTGAAATGTTTCACAGGTAAATACAAATTCTGATGAAAACAACATTAAGAAAGGAAGAAAAAAGTTAAGTAAAATACCCAGCCTTTCAGAATGGACATTCTGCCACAATTCTTTGGAGAAACATTCAAAAGGTTGCTTTTATTCCTGTACAACATAAAACCCCTCTTTTCAATATTAATCTAAGATCTCTGGCCACTTTTAGTGAAAATACTTTCCTAAAAACAAAGAAACAAACCAACCCCTCTTCATTACAAATATTTTATTAATGTTTGAAATACTGTCACAGAATGAGAGTTTCAATCCTTTTAATATTTTTTTACTATTCCTACATAGCTCTAAATCTGGGTACAGTTTCAGGTTCAGACTGGAGTTTTGTACTCACTTTATTACTTTGTTCTACTTTCTCTAAATTATTTCTAATTCACTTTTTCTTTCTGGAGTGAGGTTATCTCAATTTGCTGTACTTGGGAAAGAAGGCATTCAAACAAAAACCCATGCTGAAGCAAATTAAAATGTTGAAATGTAAAATTTATTTACTAGTACCTGCATAATTCTTACCTGTCCAGCATTAGCTTTATGTTTAATGAATAAAGTGCAAGACTGGCAAACAAGGACATTTAATCGTGATTTACCGAAAGGCACATGGTGAGTAAGAGTTCTGGCTGCTTTCTCAGCGTACCTCAAGCAAGACCTGGAAGGACCACCTCCAAAGATAACACAATGAAAATTGTTTAATCAATTTAGTAATTGGCTTTTCTATATGAAAGTGCCAATCTCATCCAGAGGAACAATTCCTGGTTTTTAAGGCGGTGGTTTTAGCACATAAATATGTCTACTAGGAAATGAGCCGAGCCCAAGGAGTCATTTTTCCAAGGTAAGATACAGGCATTACACATAGCCAAGCCTACATCATTCCTAACTGAAAATGGGTAACAGAGTGAGCAGACATACGGAGAAGCTCTTTACTAAGTCAAGTTGTTTGTCCTGGTGTCAGTGTAAACAGTGGTACAGAGCGGGCAACAGAGCAGCAAGAAGAAGAAAAGCCACACTGTGCAGAGTTCATTGGAAGAGTTAAAGATGTTTTAAGAACAATATAGCACGAACTCATAGAGGTTACATGAAAGCAGGTCTACACTTGCCACTCAAGCATGTCCTGTAAAATAAATAATCATCTCCCACCTTCATGTACTTGTTTGCTTAAAAAATAAATTAAAAAGATTAACAATTTCAAGATGAACTATCAGTTCAGAATCTTGGGGAGGTAACATGGACAGTTCAGGAGATTTTCTGGAGATATTTAGGAAGTTGTAATTTTCATTATTCTACTTCCAGGCTGAAATTCTGATACCACTGAAACCAGCTGCAGTTTTGGCATTTGCTTCTTTAGGGTCAGATCTCATCCATGGCAAAAAGATACTTACTACAGTCTCCCTAGTTTTATTTCTCATTTAATTCCCTGTGATTGTATTTCTACAGAAAAATATAAACTTCAGACCATGAAATCTGTTCCTATTAACACCAGGTGGAAGGTGAGAAATAGAGGGATGGTGAGTCTTGCAGATACATTAACTTGAATTTTAAACCAAACACAGCTGTAGAGAGGTAAGAAGATCTCTCATGTGTTGGAAATGTTATTATTTCACCTCTTATTTATCTATGACCATTTACACAAAAGATTAAATAAATCTTTGTCAACTTATAGATGAGCTCAAAGGCTAAAATCAACAATTTAATTTACAACTTTTTCCTAAATCCATTTTCTGCCAAATATTTTTACAAGCTGGTGCCTAACTCAATTTGTGAAAATGCCACTTAGCAATGGGAAAACTGAAGTTGCTTTTGGAAAATTCTATTGAATTAATTACATATGGAGTCTAGTTTTTTTCTGTTATGGAAATTCTAGTATACATTAGTCACTTAAAATGTGTTGCAATGAAACATAGTTTTTATTTTTTAATATTTAAAATGCTTGGTACTGAAAAGATGTTCAGCAAAACCAGCTTTTTCTCTGGCTTTATGGGCATAGCAGTGAACATTGCATTGGTATTACTATACTTTTAAAACCTGCAAACCAATGTGTTAAGCATAGAACAAAAGACTAGGGAATAAACTGGAAAACTGTTCTGTATTTTCCAGTGGAATCTCTTGAAAGTGTTCTTTTTTTCCTTAAGAAACTAGAGGTTAGAACAGGAATGCAAAACCCAGAAGCTGTGAACTGGGGTAGAAATAAACCCCATAAGCTTCTCTAGTTTAGATTATGGGTTTCTCAGTGTAAAAGACTGTAACAAAGTCCAAATAATGATCACTTCCTGTGCAGGATTTATAATATAAATTCAGATAGCGTTTTAGATGAGTGATGATTAAAGTTGATTTTTTTTTCCCCCCACATGATACTCTGTTTTGGCTTTAGGATTGCTCCTGAGTGATTTACAATGTGTTCTGAAAGGCAATCTCAAAATTCAGTAGAGAGAACAAAACTACACAGAAAGCTCTGTCTTCAGATCTGCTCAGCCAAGACTGTTCTAAGGGAAGCAGCTTTCTGGCCATTGCACTGCTCTCTGGACCAGCCTCAAAGGCGCCCAGCCTTTCATCACATTCTTCTTTCTTCTGTTATGTCATGACTAAGATGAGATGGCTAGAGAAGAGTAAGCTTCTTCCATTTTTTTTATAATTTTTTTTACCTATGTCCTAAACAGCTGGTGAGAAGAACAAAAGCCTTTAAAGAACATTTTCTAGAGTCCTGGAAATTCTCTTACAGGCACCCTGGGAGACAGGAGGACATAGCCTATCAACCTAGGCTAGAAAAGAAGAACCTTCCACAGAAACGTTCAGTTTTAGAAAATTTTAGATGTCCTTCCTGTTATTTCTGACAATGATCATGTGCGTATTTCAGAACCTTTAGCTATGGCATTCTCTGTCCAGAGAATCACCTTTGTAGATGATAGCTTGAATTCTAAACAAATAAGCAATTAGTTTTTTAGCAAACATTACATTCTTTTCCGCTTGAATATTTTCCCTTAGTTATAGTGCATGCACTGAACTGAGGAAGAAATGTAGCATGAGCCGAAATATTTCTGACTATGTTTAAGGTTGCTCTATAATGTCAGCTTCTCAGGGAACATTAAGCTACATTGTTGAACAGGCAATATATATTTGCTTAATCATTTCTCTGTAGTTGCAGCAGCTGAAGTTATTTTTGCAGGATACTTCAGAGTGTGAAAGATTTGATGAACCCAGAGACTTGGCATGAGTCTGATGCTCTGGAAAATGATTAGAAAACTTAGTGTATTATTTCATCTGTGCCTAAAACATCTGCAGAGTTCTGTGAAACTCATAAACAATGCTGTGACCTGGGCCTGCACTTTATTGATATTTCTAGGAGAAAATGTTCTTTCGCTTATTTCTGATTGCATTCACTTTAAATCAAATTTAAAATAAAAAGAAAGATGAGGGAGAAAAACAAGAAGGAAAAGATCCTCTGCCATTAAAAAAAAAAGTATTCAAAGTTGTCAGAACATTTTCAAAATGAAGAATACAGGAGGACAACTCCTAGTATATAAAACCTTTAATTTGAAAATAGAGCTACAATAAAAAATTCACTATTTAAGATTTTAAATTGTTTATCTATGGAAGCCTTATTTATTATACAATAATTACTTCTAATAAATTGTATTTGATTTCTGGAACTGAGGTAAAAATGTTTGAATTAACAGCAATTAAATTTTATAGTGAAAATACATATTCTATATGCATTTAACAAATGGTTTTGATAAAACTTTATGGTGCCACTCATTATATTGCCTATGTTGTTCTTCAACTTACAAGTATGGGCTCAGAATAGTTCGGCTAAAGTCTTTGGAAATGGCTGAAAAACAGGGCAGAGGGATTTGAGATGTGGTGAAAGGAAGACTAGTTTTAGAGATTATGTAATGTAAAGCAAAAACTGTTGAAGACAGAGTTCGGTCCCTTAAGTGTAGATAATATTTGGTTGATAAGACTCCAATTAGCATTAATCCATCTCTTCATTTAAAATGAAAGGATGTTTTCAAACATTCATCACGTTTGTTCTGGAAGGCGACTAAATACGTTAGTCATGAAGGAATGTGAATTTTATGTCAATGTGAAACTGACATTACTTTTCTGATTTCTGGAACAAATGTGCATAAAAGACGCAACAAAATGCGATGTATATGACAGTTTAAGAACAGATGTGATTTTATTTGTAAATAGCTGTATTTTATTAGTCAATAGCTGTGAGGTCTAACTGCTTTGCTTATGTGAAATAAAAGTGTAAAAGCACTTTTCAGCAGCATGGCTGTTTAATGTCTAAATTAAAAAACAGTGACTTTTTCTTTGGGTTTAGATTTGTAATTATCCAACACTGATTTTTGTGGCAGGTTATTATTTCTTTTTAAACTGATGCCAGCAAGATTCATTTCAGTGACTGACAATTCTTTCCAATACAAACTGTCTGAAAAATAGCAAGGTTTTTCCATGTGTACTTCTTTTTATCATTTGCCTTTATCATCTTATGCAAGAAAGATATTCTACCTCTCACATCCCTCTGTTTAATTACCATGACAAGTCTAGATGTTTTTTAGTATTCTGCTCTTGTTTCAGAGATAAAATTTATTACAGGCTGTTTGCTAAATAATCCAGTCGTATGTGCTTGAATGCTCATCACATGAATGGAAGCAAACAATCAGCTAAGACTACAATTTGTCTGATCTATACTGTAAATGTTACTGAGTTGCGGAATTTAGGTGACACTAGGGATGAACATTATCCTTTCTCATGGTGAAAAATTACATGGGGGACTTAAGGTCTGCTCTGAAGTTTCTTCTCTCTTTTCTTACTTTGTCAGATGAAAATCCATGGATTTCCACTAACTTCAGTGTAAGTTTTTCCCTTCCTGTGATTAAGTGCTGGAATCAAATTGAATTTTTAGGTCTCTATAAGCTTCGATAGGCTATTTCTGAAGCTAAGAAATAGGGAAATAGAGAGTGATGAAGAATGTATTTAGTACTTAAACCTTGGGAGCACTACTCACAGCATAAATCACAGTTCAAATCACTACCAGTGATTTCCTTTTAAAGCTTCATCTGCTTTACTTTCCAGGGGCCCAGTCATGTTGCCTGACACTCTCATTTTGGCTTCCAGTACAACCTATTGCTGTGGCAGTTTTTGAAGTTTTTATCCTTTTGGAAATATTTCTTTAGATGGAGTTTAAAAAGACAACTACAAACTGCAGGGGGCTCTTCAGAACCTGATGCATAAGCAGGGAATTCAAGGTAGATGAAGAGAAAGACTTCTGTTTTGAAATTGTGTTTTAAACCATTATTGATACTAAAAAAGGAGAGCCAGAAACTTCCTTTCAGGCAACGGAAAAAAAATCAGCACCATAAACTTTGGATAAGAAACATTATATATTTCTAAGCAGTATTAAAAATATTCTAGTAATATTAGTTATTTAGTAGTCCCAGTTAACAACTACTGTTATACAATGGATATATGAATAACACAATTATTTTTTATCTTCTGTTACTTGGCAAATAGTCAATAAAATCAGTACTTGGATGAAACTTTCAGAAACTTACTCAGTGATATATTTCCCTTCTTCCTGGCTGTAAAATTCTCCTGCAGGGCTGATGTGATGGATTGACCCATTTTCCCCAGCTATCTTAAATAAGATCGGTTCTGGATGCTTGGTGCCCCCAGGCTGGCTGTCTTTTCCTCTTGTTTCCTTGCTGTCACTTGGGCAGCTAAAATGAATGTCTTCTCTGCTCTTCTTCTCTTGTATCTTTATTAGGCTCTGAAGGGTCACTAGTGGAGCAAGACCACAAGCAAAATACTAAGAAGGATCTCAGTGAAAACACTGTTGTGTCTTTTAAGGGATAGTCAATTTTCAACATACACATACACAACATACACATAACAAAGATCTGTACCGGCAGAAATAAAATTACTGTTAGACTACTGTTATCTCAAACTGTCTAATGAATCTCAGATAAAAATATTACCTGGAAAATATCCATATGATAGTAATACCCAGAGATATCCAGGATCTACTGTAGAGGAGGAAATTGATATTTGTTACATACGGTAACTGAAAAGAAGCAGATAATTACATATAAAAGTGAAATCCTTTGTAAAAATAATGATTTTTATTTTGCATTACAAAATTTTGAGTCTTATTCCCAAGTGAAGAAAAGGAAATGTGAACTATGAGTAAGCAAATACAGAAATGTTTGCTTGTTTTAACTTACAACTTTAACTTGCAAGATTTTCTGAGTTATTATTCACTTACACAAAAAAGTAGGTACAAATTTAGGTCACAAACAAATATGTCTAGCCTCAATATAATCTCCCAGACAACATTTTTAATATATAATTAACCACCATAGAAGTTAACTTCTAGACAATGTGTCTTTTTAGCAGAGAGAGGCTGAATATCAGATGAAAATATAGTACTTGATTCTAATAAACAGTTTAAAACCTCTGGGGTTTGGGGGGGGGGTGGGGGGTGGGGGGAGGTGTATTTTTTTTCCCATCAAACATTAAAATTTACCTAGACTGTTTTTAGAGTTACTCCTTAAGAAAAATAAATAATTTTGGAATAAATATTTTTTTTTACAAATGTGCCAGTACTCTTTTTAAAAAACTTTTCACCTTATATGAAGTATAATGTTGTTCTGGCTTATCTCAAGACTAAACTCTAGGAAAGGTCTTTTGCTCCAAGGAGAATTGAATTTTACTAGTATTTAATGTAGTTAAACTAGTAATTTAACTAGTAATAATTCTGGGACTCATCACCAGGCCCTGACCATAAATAAGTTTATGAAGAGACTACCTGATCTAAGATTTTAAACACCTGCCAGTTAATGTCTTACTTGTTAGTACAAATGTCAGACAGTACTGAATTATCTCTGATGCTGTTGGTATTTCCTGAAAATCTCTGTGTTTGCAATTGTAACCTGAGAGTTTTTAAAGAAAACATGTAGTCTTTAACAGGCATTGGATTCCAGGTCATTAAATTTTACATTCTGAAGTCACTGCTGTTTAATTATCAGCTAATACTGAGACTTCTCTGCCTGGTTTAATGGGATGGAGTGCATTGAAATGTATTATGAGTAAAGCACAGTTTTGCTTTTAGAAATCAAGTCTTTTTTTAATCAAAGTTGAAATTGGCACTAAAAGAAATTTTAAAAGAACAACACAGAGGATATATAACAATTTGCTATCAGAATTGTAAATAATTCACAAGATTATTTAGCTAAGTAAAAAAGTGGAATACTCAAAATATTAAATTGCTAATATTCTAAGATTCCTATATTGTGTCAGAAAAAGATGAGAAATTTGGCCTATATGGATCATCTGGTTCTGTTTTGCTTGACAAGTTGCAATTAGATGTTGTTTCAGATGCGCACCAAAGTATGGAAATGTCAAAAACTTGTTGATGAAGTTTTGTGGCATTGTGCACCAGATAATAGCTAATCTTATGTAATTAGCTCCTCCTCCTCATCATCATCATATCTAAGCTACTTCCTTTAGAATATGAAGCAAGATATTTGACATCTGCCATATAGTTTTGTTCTTGTCCTCCTTTTCTCTCCTGGTCTGCACGGAGCGAAGTATTGTGCTTTTTTTTCATTAGCAGTTTACCACAGAGAAAGTGCAGACAGGACATAGTCAAGTTTAAGATGTTCCTTTTATGTTCCATCTCATTGCTTTGAGACAAATCACAAGTAATTTTTTAATGTGCTTTTACGATAGAAAGTTTCAATATGTTAGAGAAATGGAGTTGTTCCAGCACAGTGAACATAGTCAGCTCCTGGGAAAATGTTCAGATAAGTATTGTCAAAAATATGGACATGTTGAAAATAATAAGTAGCTGAAACAAAAAATTTATTTGAATTTGTAGGCACCATTTAAGCATCTATTTTACACTATTTTTGAAGTAAATTAATCAAAGATATTTGAAGACCTGTGCTGTAGATCCTAAATTTGAATTAATAGTCTCTGTAAAACCACTGGGAAGAGCAAAGGTGCTCGCAGTATCCCACTCTCCCAAGCAACTATATTATTGCAAACTTGGACTCTCCTAACCCTGGTGAATTCAGTCGCAAATTGTTACAAAATTAGAATACAGATTGGACAAAACAAAAGCGCATAGAACAGAAGCCACATTGTCAGTGTGAAAGTGAAGCTCTCAAACAAGAAGTTGTCCCAGTTTAACCTCAGGTCAGGGAACAGCAGTCTGGTCAGCATGAAGAAAATTCAGCAGTCAGACTTCTTCCTTTTGGAATAGTATTATTATGTGCTTATGTGTTAAAATCTAAAAAGCCCCCCCAAAAAGCAAAGGCAAGGATGAATTCCTGCCTCACATTGTGTAAACTGAACCTGCATTTCCTAATTTTATTTTCTATCAAAAAGTAAAAAGGCGAACAAGTATAGCCTAAAAGTACATGAGTAGTGGACTGATAATCCACAAAACTGTAGGACTATATGGGTGTCCATTCCCATTGATTTCAACACTTGATTTATACAAAATTACATACACTGATATGATGAGATTGAATTGTATCAGAAGAAAATTATCAAATTAAATCTGTTTATTTATTTTCTAAAATCATTGTCTAAAATCAATGAGACAATTATAGAAGTTCAACTTATTCCTAAATAGTAAGAGGTCTCCATTTCTTCATAAGTAAGAGATATAATTTAGCTAACAATTAGTATCAACAATTAATTCAACAAACAAAACTGATCAAGTTTTTATAGTTTTGATGAAATATGCTTATCAACAATATTATTACTCATTTACAATACATATTTTAAATCCTAAAAATATGGCCTAAACAGCAATTTAATAGAGAAAATTGATGCATTAATGTGCAGTAAGGGGTAAGGTATCCATTAATTCATGTTATCTCAATCAGTTCATACACATCTGTAACAAAGAGTGAGCAAAAATTGTTTTGTTCACCTCTAACAGCTAGAAACACTGTAAATTAATTCACATAACAGAGAAGTTCTAAACCCTTATGCAATATAATTTTTAATACGATGCATACACCCAGTTTTATGTTATAAAAATACTACTCTTGAGGGCTGTAGTAAAATCCTGAAATGATTTGGGGCACTCTGAGATGAAAAATCACACAAAATGGTAATTTAGCTACCAAATAGACTCAGTCAGAGGCTAAATGGTGTGGATTAAGCCAGTCTGTTCCAGAGTGAGTTAGTTCACAGCACTTTGGTTGTAAATTAACTATGCTATTTGACTTTTGGACTAGCAGCTTGTCCTTTGCCTTCTTTCTGTTAGCAGTATAACCTCAGCAGCCTACATATCTGCCCTTCACCTGTGAATTCCTGAAGGATGATGAATTTTGAACAACTTCTCAGCAATTGTGTTATACCCCATGTGTCTGATGTACCCTACTCAGCAGTTATAGGGCGGTATGTGAATGACTAGATGAGTTTGGGGCCTCTTGGTGCAAAAGACACATTGATAAACTGGAGACGGTCCAGCAAAGATCTGCTAACATGGCTGGGGGATGGAGCACATAATGTGTGAAGAAAGGTTAAGGGAACTGGGCTTGTTGGATAAGTAATTTTTTCCTCATTTGGTTACATACAAGAGGGTATTAAGTCAAGCTAGTCCAAAATAAATAAATTGAAGTAGTTTTTCACACATGTCATTATGCCATAAAGCTTCCTGCCCTACAGTGTTGTGCATTTTAAGTCTATATCACTTCAAAAAATGATTGGAAGAAAACCAGAAAAAATTCTCTAACAAGGCCATTAAACAGAAAGATGCATTTTCTGTCTCCGAAAGAAATCCTGATTTTCAAATTGCTGTAGACTGAAAAATCCTGAGAAAGTATTCCTATATACTTGCTGAAGCCTTTTATTTTTCCACAGGCATTTGATATCAGGTATCATCAGGAACTAAGCTAGATGGACCTTTAGTCTGATGTGGTACAGTTGTTTTTAAGTGTCACCTCTTTGATAACCAGAATGACAGGTGAATGAGGAGAGGGGGTCCAGATCATTCTCAATGGAAAGGTAAACAACTCATGTGTTTACACTCTGCTCCATTATATAAGAGTGAAAACCCTGATCATTTTGAGCAAAGGCAAAGAGAAGAAAAATTTCCCTTGAATCAACCAGGCAGCTGAACAGCCAAGTATGTGGGTGAGCTCTGAAAACTGGAGTTGTTTATGGAAGCACGTCATTACAGCATACACAGTGCTGACTGCTGAAGTACCCCTGCTGGGCTGGGGTAGGAAATTCGATTTTCCATTCTCCTGCTGCAGAGATGTGTCACTGTTCTGCATCAATATTCTTGTGTTTGAACCATCTAGGTTGGAGGCTAATGAAAAACAAACGGCTGATAATCGGTGTTCTTAAAATGCAATAAATTAAAGAATGACAAATTGAACAGAAACAGTTGGAGGTTCTTTGTATCATTCTTGACTAAGAATTTGATTATCCAGCCAAGTTATGAAAGGAAAATAAAATATTTTCCTGACAATGTTACACTCTTTAAGAGTATCTAGAGATTAAATACTAGACATAGTTAAGGAAATAACCGAACACTGATTAAGTTTGGGTGGACTATTTGGAAGCTTAGAGCCAGAACCACCATATTCCATTTAAATTTATAATTTGTATATAAATCTTATTTCCACATTTTGATTTACATTTAAGGATAGTTTAGAAAAAGCATTCAGAAATGTGGTGAATTATAATGCTGCACAGATTCTATAATGTCTTCATGCTCAGCAGGAGACAAGGAATTTGCAAAAGAATTACTGGCACTAATACAAGATAACTGGGAGATAATAAATTCTAATGCTTTGGGAAAAGGAATAATATACATTAGATGGCTATCTGCAAAAGTATCTCCCACCGTTTTTCCAAATCCAAATCAACCCAGTTTACAAGGACATTGCTTTCTCATGCATAATAAAGAGTAACTAGGGAGTTACTTAAGTTGAAGGACATTGTTAGATTGCTATTATGTTACTATTATTATTATATACTGAGACTAATACAAGCAGTGTGCTATATAATGATAAGAATAAAATTAAGCAGGCCATTATTTCCTAAGTTCTATTATTATTATTATTATTACAAACAGTATACCGACATTTATCTAAAAGGCAAATGCTATTTGTTATTAGAGATCAAAATAATATTTTTAGAAAAAAAAAACCTGTTAAAGATACATCAAAGAAATTGCTGCTGGCTGATGAATTTGATTATTTTTTTCTATAATCAATTAAATTTTAATGCTGGTTTTGGTTATGCTCATATAAAACACAGATAATTAACAAAACTCTGCCAGTTTTTCACCATGTTTAATGACTTGCGTGCTTTTTCTGCTCCATACCCTCTCTTTGCTTTCCAGCTTAGGCAATACTTTATCTATTTTTGTGTATTCAGAACAAGCCCCAGTTTTGATTAAAGCTTTGGGCAATTGCATAAAATTGTCCTCCACCAGCCGAATGAGGTCTTATAAAGTGTTTCTTTGGCAGTGTCTTGCTGATGACCTTACTGAATTTTCTCTAATGAGTCAAATACCATGCAAACCTCTGTCTCTAACCTTGGCAATTTTTTAATGCCATTTCCCCTTCTAATTTTGCCCTACATGAAGTCAAGGGTAAAAAAAGCCTCTTCCAGGAGACAGTCTAATTCCACTTGTGTAACTGTGCATACGACATCTCCAACTCCCTCCATTCTCCTTCTCCTTTTCAACAACAAACTGGCTTACTGTTGAAGTTGCTTTTCCCCAACATTGTCAGTCAACACAGCCCACAAGAATGAGAAGAAAGAATGGGCAAAGACAGTCTGAAAGTACTGAGTTGTTTAAATAACTCTTACCATTTTCACTGTAGCTACCTCCTGCCCAGTAGCACTTCCCCACTCTTTTCTTCACCACTGCCCTCCATCCTTCCTTCAATTAACAGTGCTCTCCACTTGTATGTAATTTTCGTTATAATGAGATGCCATTTGGGATGCAACAGGAGAATGGCGAGATCTGCAAAACCATTAAATTTTAATGGATTTTAATTGGTAGGATCCGAAGCCTCCCTGGCATTCAATGAGATTGGAACATGAATCATCAACAGAAAAATGAAGAAACAGTTACAGTTTAAGGCCAAAATTTTTAGACTAGACAGTATTGCTTTAGGCTTTGTAGTTCTTTACTTAGGCACCTGCATATGGACTTCAGACACAAATTTTAGGCACCTGCTTTTAAAAGACTTGGACTAAAGTAACTTCATGTTTGTGATGTGCTGTTCACTAACACTGTTTGAAATTTTTGGTTGACATGTGTTTGACATCCTGTCTAATTAGAATATAGTCCACTTGAAAAGCTAAGTACTTGGCTGGTTGGAAAAGTATATGGAACAGTGTACCAAAGCAGTGATTTTGGAACTGTCAGACCTGATCAGGACAAAACGCAAGTATATATTAAAACAGGATATAACCTTTTTTAAAAAAAAATATCCAATACAATTATTTTCAAAAGAAATGCTTATTTTATTCTTTATTTGTTTTTACTTGTGCTTGAAGCACTAATAAGAATATTTTTTTCCAGTATGAATGGAAAAAATGGGAGACCTGCTGATTTGGCTGTTAGACTTCTAGACCTATAATCCTATCACAATGGGTAGGAATCTATTGGGTGGGTGGTAGGTAGGACTGCTTATCAGGTAGAAAAGCTGGAACAATTGCCACTAGATATGCACAGAAAACCTAATTATGTATCCATATGAATATGCTTATTTTATAATGTGTGCAATATTAAGTCAATCTGTATGTGTGTAGTAATGTGTTGGACCTTCATCTGAGCAGTCAACATGCTGTACTGGGCATGGCTTTCTAAGAATCATCAGTTTCATAAATTAGACGTGAAGCAAGGCATGGCAAAAAAAACCCCACAAACCTATTGGTTTTAGATCTGTTTTGTTAAGCAAACTTGACTGAAGGACAAGTTTTGGTTCAACTCATCTGGCACAGGAGCTGTACTTGCTTCGATTTTTAATCCTGTGACAAGACATGGCTTTCTTTAAATTCCCAGGTACCACACAGAAGTAATGTCGGTCACATGGAGTGTTCACAAAATGACTTATCAATTTACTCGCATCATAAGATTTAATTCTCACGAATGACCTGTAATTCCAAGTACTCCTCCAGTTACTCTCTTTTTGAAAAATCACTGATTGCCCCACTCAGGAAATTGAGTATTTTTAAGATAGGCATGCCTAAAAATGCCCAAATCACTAGTTGTTAGAAAAACACAGCTCAGACATGAAAAAAATAGGAGAGGGATGAAAATCAAGAGCAGCCAAAGAAAATTTCCAATACCAATGAAAAAGGAAGCTTAAAATAATAAAGCTTATTTTAGAAGATTTCTGTGATGCAATATCTCATCTACAGTGAACACTGAGGAAAATATATAAAAGAGGAAATCAAACTACTATAAAAATTACAGATAAGATATTTTCTGAATGGTCTTCCATTAGGATTATTTGTTTCATACAGTAATAGTTAGATACAGTGGGTTTTGCTTTACTTTTATGGACTGGATTATTTTACAGATTTCAGAAATACGTGAGCAAGATAAAAAAATAAAAAATAAAAAAAAAATTTTAAAGTTTTCTCATTCTTTTTGACAGGCAAGGAGATAAAATGAGAACACACTCCTCGGTAAATATAAGGAGGAAACTGTAGTTCAGGATTTCTGCTGAGTCTTTTGGTTCCTTTAAGTTAAGTGTTTAGCTGCTACTTACATTTAACACAAAATATGTCCTTTCTCCACAGCCTAATGTGAAATGTACATTTCTGATAGAAGTTGCTTTCTACTTAAGCAGATATGAGTTAATTTATTACTTGCATAAGGACACGCACTAGATCAGATTTGAAAAGGGTTGTGCCACACAGTGTTTTGCTGGTTCCCCCTGCCCAGGCTAAATATTCCAGGCATTTTAAGTTTTATTCCATTCTTGGTCTTTCTAGAAAAGAAATTGGCAGTCATGGCAGATTTTGCCAAATTTAATCTGTTTTCTCGTCTCAGATAAAGAAAACATAAGAAGACAAGGAAGTTTTATAGAAATGATAATATATATCTTTTTTTTTCAACATTATATTCTATAATTCTTATTTACTTATTATTACAGTAGTACCTAAATGTCACAGTTGAGGGTGTCTGTACAAAGCTGAATATTTTACAGCTATAAAACATAGAACAGATTCTACCTAGAACACCTACAGCTGAATGTAGCTCCAGCTGATGTAAATGGGACACATCTGTTTGCACTTGTGGTCTGGATTTTTCTACTCCAGTCATGCTTCTATAGTCAGATCCATGTTTTGAAACCTGGTGCCAGAATAAATCTGTGCAGATCCAGTTGCAGATTCTGGGTACATTTACATTTCTTTGCTTTTTATCAAGATACTGATTTTGTATCAGCAATTGCTTTTGCTACTAGAAATGCTTTTTTTTTTTTTTTTTTTTATGAATCTTAAAGTATCCATATCCTTCAAACCTACAGTAGGCATTGACTGCTGGTGCCCGGCACTTAGATGAAAAGAGGATTTAAATCTTTCAGTCCATCAATCATGCATTGTTCCCAGCCCTGAAAAAAAGAACAGAAAAAATGAATGACAGTGTAAGTCCCACTAAATTTCACCACTAAGAGGTACATTGAAAGCACTGTTACTTTTCAGGAGAACTTGCAAAGAATAAGGATGTTCACCTCCAGCAGCGTTAAAAGTAAAGTGCAGTTGTACACCAAATTATCCTGGTCAGAGTGACTGACCTTGGGACTGTAATGAAAACTTGAGTGACAGGTTGGACACAGTAGTCTGGGACTCATCCTAAACCTGAAACCCTTTCAAAATTCCTCTTCCTGCTTCTTTGGTACAGGGCTGTTTAATTCCTCCTGCTGATATGTTCAAAACCTTCACTTGCCTTGAAGGTAAACATAGCCCTGGGGGGCCTGCAATAAGATTTAGGAGCAAACAAAAAGTTTAAATTGCCATCTTGTTGAGAATTTTAAACCCATGCTTGCAATTTGCAAGTTGCAACCCTCCATCTAAGCCTTGTGGCAGGGACTAACACAATATATTGAATTTTATGAAGAATCAATAATCCTAAAAAATGTGATTTCACTTCTAGATGCTGATAGGATACAGACAAAACTTAAACTCTGAAGAATGAAGAATTACTGAAATTAATAAGATGCACCCCTCTGCACTCTGACATCCAAAGACATAGAGGATTTCTGTTTGTTAGAGTGCAGTAGTCAAAATAAAGGTACTAGAGACAAAGTTAAGGTAGAATAGTGGTATAGAACCGCCTTAAAAATCAAGTAAGCAATACTGGGGGGAAAAAGTATAGGCCACATCTTAAGTTTCTAATCATGACTGCTAGGATCCAGGTGTAGATTATTAGTTCTTAAAATATGTATAATGTGATTTGTGATTTGCTTATGGTCACTATATTATACCAGGGATGCTGTAGTTACCTGAGTGCTCTCTTCTGCCTCAAGACTGATCATGCACAGCTAGGCTGGGCTTAATAAGACAGAGCTGACCTCTGTGGGAGTATCTTCAGTGTGAGACAGAATTTACACAGCATTTAAACTCACTACCTCAAAAGTTAAATGCTAAACTCAGCATACTCTTAATTAATTGAAGAATTCACACCTATTCAATTCCACTTAGTTTTTTTTCTCTCTACCACACAGCTAAGAAAACAGGCAGTCAGATATATCAATGCTCTTTCCATCCTTGTTTTATAGACTTATGTAGAAACAAATAACACTTTACAAATTTTTAATAAGTTTAATTTAGGATTTGATTTGTCAATATATTCCTGTCATATGTTGGTAGAGTTTAATTGAAGTTGGTGGACCTTTTTTGACATAAATATGGATCAATACATGATGAACAAAGCCTTTTAACCATTGTTTTCAAAAAGCACTCAGGTGATTCACATCACTAACTTTTTTTTTTTTTTTGATGTTATTCTCAGAAAACTTTTCTCCTTATCTTCTAAAGTCGAAGGAGAGAGAAAAATCCTCAAGAGAATAAATCAGAGTACCTAAGCTTGGGCCTCTGCCCTGAACCATTCCTTTGGTGGTGTTTACTTTTCACCACTGGCCATAGATTTAATTTCTTCTCCTTAAAATCAGTCTTCAAATGCACCACCTTAGCATTGCTGCTATCAAAATCAATAGAAGTATTACACCAACCCTGAATACTTTTGAAAACGGTACTTTTTGTATCCAAGTTGCTTCTTTTCCATGCATTCACAGAGTCTCTTGAAATTACGTCATCTCCTGTTTATTTTCCTTAATGCATCTGCTTTTGCAGCTATACTGCAAGCTTTTCATGCACATGCAGTATTTGCAGGGAGCGGCACCAGAACACAACTAATCCACCACATCAGAGTTCAAATATCTCCTACAAATCAGTCAGATCCTGTTTACATAATGCTCTGTTGAGTCCAAGTGTGAAAGACGGACAATTTGCATGAGTTTTACTCATGCAAAAATACCTGCAAACACTGTAGCCATCAACCAACTCATCTTGCTTACTACATTTAAATTTTATACAAAAGAGTCCATTTCAAGAGCCTTAGTAAAGTTCTGTGGATCCAGTTTATTATTATTTATTATTCTTATTATCATCATTATCTTCAGCTTTGCAAAATACCATCCGTAAAATGCAACACGTAAGAGTCTTTCATCATATTCCATAAATGCCCAAAAACATGTTTAGAAGTCCCTTACAAAAGGTACTTTCCCATGGTTAGTGTCTATGTCAAGCAAACTCAAGCCTGAGGAAGTAGATGCCTCAGGGCATGAGGCAGTATGTGCACACACCAGCTGGAAAGGCTTCTGGGCACTGAAGCAGTCATTGAAGAAAAAGCTTAGGATATTAGGAAATCTAAAGACAGGTAGATAGATCCTGTATGGATTTCCCAGTAGCCCTTAACTACTAATGAATGTTAGTGAAATGAGAATTCAATAATTACCTGATTAATATAAAGTTCCATCAAAAGATATGAACCTGCTAATGCTGATAATGATAAATACATGCACAGACGTTTTCAGGGTCAGGGCTATATCAAACCATGCAGTCTCTATTGGAAAGCAGAAATCAGTTTTGCAGACATGAATTAGACTGTGATTCCAGTTGTTCTCATGTCAATCCAGTCGCTTCAGTTGAAATCCCAGTTCTGTCTGAAACGACTCATGAAGTGTTCAGCTAGGGCACAATGTGCTGTGCCGAAAATGCCTGAACTACAATCAACTCAAGCCCAAAAGCTGCTCTGCCTCTCATTTTACTATGGAAAAACTAAATTTCATTCTAACATTCTGTAAAATGGAAAATATAGATGAAAGTATAGAAAATACTTGTGATGTATTTCTGTTGCTATACTGTAAGATCATTCACCCACATACTGAAGCTAGTTTCTCTGCATACTGTGAGATGAAACAAGAAGTCTCCAGCACCAGTAGCTCTAGCTCAGATTCCACATCTGGAACTGCTTAGTAATGTATATGTAAAAATTATCTTGATAGACAACACAATATAATCCCACTCAGACAGCATTGTGCTCCTAAGTAATGTTGCTGGCTCAACTCAATAATCTAACACCATTGCTAGATATAGATTTTCTACTGTTATATTTGCCACATCTAGTTCCGTTAAGCTTTAGTCAAAGACTGGAGGCATTGATCACATAGAAGGACACATGTAATGTAGGAAGTGCATCTTTCTGCAGATTAATTCCTCCTGCTGGTTTATGAATAGCTGATGTCCCAGTATAACAGAGAAATCCAAGCAGCTGTAGCAATTAGACATGACAAGACATTTTCCACATACTGTTTTGTCTAATGAACTGTCAGAGAGTACAGTTTCCCTGACTTTTAATTACTGCACCACCCACAGTTACGACAAGTTCACCTACCTCTTCTGTCTGAGATTTAATTTGTCTTCTCAAAGGCATCCTTATTAAAAGTGATGGGTCCCAGTTTGGACTTTTGCTAAACAGTGTAATGTAATATAAAGGCAACATTATGGTAAGCAGTATCTCTCAGAGCAGCCATTCTTTTTCGCTTAGAAGGAACATTCATTTACCTTGCTAAGGTATCAAATTCTCTGCCTTCTCAAATCAATGAGAGTTTCCTCATCAAAAGTAAGTTCAGGCTTTATTTGACAAATGTTAAGCATTTCCCTTAGAATATCTTGGATAAATTAGTAGACTGAAAATGAAAAACACCTTGATACTGTCCTGTATCTAAGATCCTAAGGAAATTTTCCTTAATAATTTTGTTATATTTTATAAAGCTTTAATTTTAACTATTAAAAAATAGGCATTTCATTGTGACTATGGCTCAACATGCATTAGGGCTGAAATCTGACAAGTGTGGGAAAAAAAACTTTTTACGTAAAATGTTATTCCAAGAATCTGACACACAAAGCTGTTTGCATTATACTTTTTCAAAAATATTTTCCTTATTATCTTTTTCTGTATTTGCTATTTTATTAACAGGATTCTCATCAAGATGAAAACCACAGTATTTTGTATTCTTTTTGCCATCTATAAAAGTCTTACATGATACAAAGGATGTTTTTATAGTTATAATATATACAACAAGAATATTAATGTTGAAACAAGGCCTCTGCGCCCATAAGCTATAAGCATAAACTGTGTATTTAGGTAACTACAGTGCTCCAAGAGACATGACACCAAAAAAATAAATTCCAAACTAAAATATTTTCTTAGAAGATTCAGAACAAGAGAGTTTTCTGCTAGTCTCCCATAGCACATACTTTAGTTCTAGGACTAAATCCAAAGCAGGGTCACTGCAAACCTTCACACTTAAATGATCTCTAGTCACTTGCTTACTGACAGGCACAGGTTAAGGGAAATTTGGGAAACCCTACCAAACTTAACCTTCCCACACTCACAAGCAAGACCAATTATTCTACAGGATGGAAAGGCCAGTGATTCTGAGACAAACTAAAGTGCAATTAAAATTATTAACAGGAAGATTAAGAGAGCATGAAGTGCTCTCTGCAAGAGTATTTCAGGCCTGTGGAACCCCCTCCAGAAATTCTTTATAAGGAAACACTTGCATTGCCTCAGATGAAAATGCCAAATGATGACAGATATGAATATGTGTGTGTTTTCAGATGAGTGGGAGGCTTGCATAAGTGGTATGAACATTTGTGGTTGGTCATGGATGGTAAACAAAACCATGGTACAGGTAGTCAAAAGGAGTCCAGGAATTCCCACTGATAATGCAATGTGCTGAAGGAAATCAGACTTCAGCCTGAGGAGTTGTTCTTGTAGCTGCCTGAACCAACCCCTTAAGCAGTATGAATCAGTGGGAACATTAATCTGTTCTTTTAGTAGTATACCAAGTCATGCTTGATGAGGAGGTCTGGCATAGGGAAAGAAAAAAATACTTGGTGGCAGGAAAGCTGACCGATAAGGCTAGTTCTGCTTCAATTTTTATTTTTAAAGATTATTACTACTGGAGGAAAATAAGACTATTTGAAAAAGAGTGATTAATGATGCATAGTTTTGCATCTCCTGTAGGGTGAGAATTTTATGTATATAATATAAAAATTAGAAAGGAGGTCACATCCAATATAAATTACCAGAGGAGCTCAGATGCTACCTTGTGTTCAAGGTGTAACTACTTATTTTTGCAGATATAGACCTTCCAACGTTCCAACAAAGCAAACACTAACCCATCTCATCTCGAAAAAGAAGGAGGAGTTTCCTGCATTGCCTTCCGAGCATTTTGGATCAGTGTGATACTGAGGAGGAAAATCTAATGTAAATATTGTTTTTAAAGGGGCACTAATCCTATGACATCGTATTTTATGAACGCAGAGAGGTTTTAAACAATAATATAAAAACCTTATTGTTCCTTATTTCAGTTTGGAAAAATATCTATTATATTTTCAGTAAAGTAAAAGTCAGAAGACTTGAGTGCCAAAATATCTTTCTTGCTCAAGAGAGACACTAGTAAAAGATGTAATGGGATTAAAAAATCTAAGATTATGTGCGCTGGTTGAGTGATCTTGGGTCTTTATTACATATCATATACTGAAACATGGAAACATTTGTTATAAATTGTTAGTTATAAACCACACAAACAGTCTTGATCAGCAAAATACTTTATAGCTGACAAAGAAAATTAATTCTGCAAACTATGTGGCAAACTGGGCTGCCAGCTACAGTAAATCTAGGCTAATCCCTCCATGAAAACTTTTGAGACTACATTACTTTTTTAGTGTTGGTCTATAACTGTACAGGTTCTGTACTGAGGTCCATTGTGAATACAACTAAAACTATGTCCTAAAAATAATGGTAATTTATGCAGTTACTAATTCATTTTCACACTAATACCCATATAAACACAAAAATTCACATTTCATTAATTCTGGTGAAAGAGAAGAGGATATAATTTACAGTATTGTAGGGGTTTATTTTTTGTATTAGTAGGAAATTCCTTATGATATTAATAGTTTCACACTTTTATATTCCAAAGAACTGAGCAAAATTCTGCCTTGCATTGCTAGTAAGAACATCTCAAAAAACTCTTGCATAACTTTAGGCAGAAAGCAGCTGCTACGTCTTTGCTCACTTTTTACCCCTCTGACTATGCAGTTCTTCCAGAAATTAAGGCTACACCTTCATGATAAAACAAACAAACAAAAAGTCTTAACAGGGTGGTTGGTAGGTCGGTTGTTTAGCAGGAAAAGAAGACAAAGAAAAAATCAGACCTATAGTTTTTCCAGGACATATTTAAAGAGGACTAGGAACCATTTTTCAAAGACAAAAGAACATTGTCTTTTAGGTTGATGCAACAGTTTGACAATTATTCTTTATGAAAATTCTGAGGGGTTTTTCCTTCATTCTGAGATGAACACATTTTTTTCTTGACTAACAAGAAACTTAGATTTGTGCCAAAGTGATCGTAAGAGATGGTATTTTATCTTTTTACCTAATTACATAATTTACTACATCTTTGTATGTGCATCACTCTTGCTAGTAAAAAAAAGCCCTGAAAATACATGTTGCTTGATGACTCACAAATCTTGAAGAACTTGGATGCTGTGATTTATTTTACTGTCTCTTTTTTTTTTTTTTTTTTTTCCATGGATTTGGTGTTACCTACATATCTCACCATTTATCACCCCATATTAAATGAACTGCAGGTGGGTAAAAAGAAGAAATATAACTCACTAACCATATGTTAGAAATCACACATTAAGAGTACTTAATTTTATATTTTTTGTTATAGTTCATTACTTGCTTGTATCTCCTTATGGGTGCCTACCACAATAAAAGCACGGTTTCCATACTTAATGTTTTTCATACTAATCATATTTTGCATACCTAATTAATGATATACAGATGAGAACTACTATACAAATATTACACATCCCTAAGTGCTTGTTACAAGAATGTAAAGCTCGTTTTCATAGGAAATACAACTGATAGCTGGTTTGCATTTTCCCTCAAAAATACCAGTACACATCTGTGCTATTGTGCCATCAAAGAAAGCCATTTAATGGATTTCACAGCAGAACAGCAAAGGCCATGCATGTGGCACTGAAATATATACTGCTGGATCTGTTACATCGGTAAGATACTTCAATGGCTAGTATGACTAATTTTCCCATCTCTGTTTCTCTAAGACCTCAACTCAGTTCCTGCCACTAAACCTTTCGTCAATGAGGTGAGAAGCCCATTGAGCACAAGTTTAGGGAACAGCCATAGTCCTGAGTAAGATTTGGCTACAAAGGGAGGGAGGGAGCAGATGACCTCTGTCAAACTCATGTCATCAGAAATGGTGAGCCCTCAACAAAGGCACATTTTCCTCTTCAGAAAAGGAACATATTCACATATTTACAAACCTCAGGGAAGACTTCAGTTAATGGCACACTTGATAGATGTGGAGAGCAGTAGCAGAGGAGACTAGTGCCAGTTCCACTGGAAATGACCCACCTGCCCCTTTGGAAGCCCCCCACAGAGTCGCTCAGAGCAGCCTGGCTTATCACTTGGGGCAGGGGCTGCTCTGCAGAAAACAGCATAGCTGTGACTCACCAAGCAAAGCCTGCTATAGATCACAAAACAACAACGTCTTGTCAGATTCCCTTCAGTTCTCACAAATCCAAGATTACTGCATGTTGGAGATGAGTGAAGGCAGACCCCATTAAGATAGTTTGGAGAAAAGAGACACCATCTGCATCCACAATAGAACATAGTTTTGAACCTCCATATCATCACAGCACAATCTGTGCTCCTCTTTTAGACTAGCATGACTCATATGAGTATGAGCTAGTCCTGGTCATAGTCTTCAAACGAAGCTGCTAGGAAATGGTGCCACAAATGTATAATAGAATTATATACTAAATCGAAGACATGAAAAACTGTAACTGTAAATACTTTAAAAAATGCTTCATTAAAAAATGAGTTGGCTTTTTAATTAACCAAGACACTGACCCAGACTTCAGTGAAAGCAATGGTCTGCCCTGTTCCCCTCACCCCACTCCAGGAGAAGTTAATTTGTCTAAGCACATAAACTTTCAGTGATATTTCAGATCTTCAGGGTGTCAGACATTCACATAGGACCAACAGATGTGATAGGTCTAGGAGACACCCTTACTCTTCTGCAGGTGGAAGCCAGGTAAGAGATCTGCAGTATGTAAATGTGGCTTACATACTTATAGTAGGAGTATCAAATTTCCACCACCTTGGAGAGAAGCCTGTGAGATAGAGTTTGCTATGTTGTCACCTCAGATTGATAGAGAAGCCAAGTGATTCTGATATTCAGTCCCTGGCGGGAAAAAATTGCAATAAATCCCAAAACTTTGGACTTCTATACAAATTGTGTAACTGCCTTTGACAGTTTTCATATTAAATTCTTTCCTAGACATGAATTTTCAAAGCCATTTAGTGCAGTACTTTGTAAGAACAGTGCATACAATATTTGGTAGATTTAATGGTTTATACAAACTCTACAAACTATATAATCATATAGCATAGAAGTATAGGATTTTGTTTTATGGATAAATAAGTGTAAAAATATTTTATTTTGTAGAGATTTTAAAGACTAAGATTTCTGAATCAGTGTGGGAGAAAGTTGTCTGTTCAGGAAATGCAGTGATTTCAAATTACATTTGATCAAAGGAAGCAGCATTCTAAATCAATTTTAACTAATAGTTAAGTGAGGGCTGTTCAAAGTTTAGAGTGGAAAGGAATCAGAGCTGCAGTTAGATGATGGGGCCACAATGAATTCTTCTCATAGCAAGAACTTAGGTTTGGATTTTTGCCATCTCCCTCTCTGATTGATGTTTTTTTATGTGATTTCAGCCTTGCGTGAAACAAGCAAAATTAAAAAAAAAAAAAACAGATCCTCTAGGAGTAGGTTAAAATCCGGAATTTTGCTTGACATAGACTAAAATTTAAAAGTATTGACAATGGAATCTTCAGATTAGTTGGGAATATCCAAGTTCTCTTTGTTCTAACTACATGAAGGAACCACTTTCCTGACTATGGGACTCTTGAGAATACTGTCCTCTGAAGTTTTGCTCCTGGCTTGGGGAACAAAGTATATTGCTTAATAACACGTGTGATGCCTAGTGGCTGAAAAAAAAAACTCATTCAGTTTCAAATGACTGAGAATGGATGGTTGTTTTCCATTTATTTCTTCAAAACACAATTAAATTATATTATTTGAAATTACATTTTGTATGAGGCAAAAGGAAGACACAGATAAAATCTACAATAATCTTGTTCCTACACAGCTTCTCCTTAAAAAACTGCACGAAATAATAAATATATAGCTGAAATTGAATATATTTTTGTAATCTTTGTATGGAAAGCCAAGGTCACATTAAGGTGGAAAACAGCATAGAAATTGAGATAGAAACATTTTAAGAGTTTAAATTAACGTTATAGCCAAGAACAAAACTAGATTTAGGGTCCTTCATCTACAGTATCTATATTTCAATCTTATGTAGTGTTTTCATTCAGAACTCTCCCAGAGATATTCTGTGGAAACATCAAAAAGTAGGTAGAATGTCCACAGCCATTTAATAATGAAGGAAAGCCTTTGTCTTTCTGGTCTTTCTCTACGTGATCATTTCTCAAATGGTTGGGGTGTCATGCTGTTTACATTTAAGTCCATTGACACATGGTTCTAATGAATTTTAATGAATCCTTAGGAATTTGTTAACATTAGTCAGTAGTTTGTAGTGGTAGCACATATTGTGCATTAATAACAGACATATTTCCATTTCCAAGCCAGCTACTGAACAGCATATATTCTTTAAAGAATAGATTGGGAAAAGTGTTTTACTAATTGCTCTGAAAATAATAATAAAAAAAATACGTATCAATGGCAATGCAATTGAGTAAAAGGCAATTAGTTACTGAAGCAAGGCCTTAATTCAGCAGTCCATTGGTAGAGAATTTCAAAGTCATTTGTATATGAGAGAGTATATGGTGGGTCAGACTTCATTGAGGTTACAGTCTAAAGAGAAGGGGTGAGGAAAAGACACGTGTTGCTACAGAAGTGATGGGACTTATTCTCATTCATTAGAGCATCAGTCTTTCTCAGTTTAAAAGCAGACATGATCTATTGAAGTGTTAGTGAATCCATCTGGCTATGACCACTGACTGATTTTCAGCACTGATCAGAAGTCACCTGGACGAAGTCAAGCCCTATATCCAGTCACAGGCAGTTTTAGATGGTAAGACAACTTGGGGGGGCTGAATGTCTTTCAAGACATGATGTTCTCTCCCCTTCAGTCACAGAGGATAATTTTAGTTAGGACAGCTCCAATCAGATCAACTAGTGTCCTGTTCTAGACAGGTGTCTCTTGTAAGAGAGAATGATACCAGTCTTTCCTTAGACCCCGTGGTTGGGAGGCCCATGTGTTTTTCTCTAAGAAGGTCCAACTCTATTATCTGACATGAATTAGGGAAGACCTCTTCCTACCTATTCTGTTGCTTTTATAAGAAATATGACAGTTTTAGGGACTATCTAGTTTTTGTTCTTTTACCATGAATGAACTAGAAATAACTCAATGCAGTGTTTCACAGCTACACCACTATTATTATCATCCATTTTTTCTGCATTCAGTAGACTGGTATGCAAAGGACCTTTTACTGATGTTCAATGACAATGATGTACTGGGTCAATAACAAGAACACTGTCAGCTGTGGGGGAGCCACATCCCATGTGCTCTGGACCCCTGAGAGCCTCCAGGGAGGGGCTGCTCCATGAGGCGGATGAGCTGGAAGCCACAGTGACCCAACCAGCAGCAGGGCAGAACCCTCACCAAGAAAGGCTCAGCCCTGTGGCACCTGAGCACAGCAAGCAGGGTGGGGCTGATGACAACAACAGGTCGTGTCAGCAGTCCAGTGACCTTCTGACAAATTCAGAGTGACAAATCAGGTCCAACGTCCATCCAAGAAGTCCATCCAACAAGTCAGAAGCAGCAGAAGGCAGACATCGGTCTGGAGGTATCAGCAGCACAGCCTAAACAGGGAATGGGGGCCCAGCCTGAGCTGAAACAGGGCTCCTGGGCCATAGGCAAGGGAGGGGGGGAGGTCCCTGGTGAAGCCAGTCAGGGCCATTAGGACCTTCTTACTGTAGTAAGGAGGAATCCATCCTTACTGTCTCCAAGCCCTGCACCTTATCCCTTTTAACTCAGGCATTGCTCACAGTCAAAGCAGAGATGCAGCAGGTATGAATCAGTTGGTCTGCAGTGTAGATAGCCAAGGGCCATTATCAAGATCTATTATTTCTACTACAGGAGCAGTTATGGACCAAGGCTCCACTGTTTTTGGCACTGCAGAACAGAGCTCTTCCACACATAGGTCAGAGCTCCACTTCATAAGGAAGGTAAGGAAACAGGGGCATAAAAGCAGAGAAAGATGGGTGAAATGTATAATTCTGTGCAATGAACTTTCACACCAGCTCCTATTTAAATGGTTAATGAGAACTGCTTAGTGTTTCTTTGCTTGCTCCCTTCCCAGCCTGAGGTTCATAAAGCCAATGGTGGAAGATCTGAGCGCTTGAAAAGAATCCAATTAACTCTCATTTTTCTCATTTAACTTGACAGTTTAACTGCTTTCACTGTTTATAATGTGCATGTTTACATATATATGTGTTTATCTCTACGTACTGGTGATGTCTTTAAACAACTGTACTGAATTGTTTCTTTTGGCATTTAGTTGGTTGTTTAGGTTTTTTTCCCCAGTAGATTGTCTTTCTGATTTCTGGTATGAGAAATCTTTTGGATCATACAATGTAATATCTCTTCCAGAATGTTCTTTCTGTCCTTGAGTGCTAAAATCTAGTAAGATTCTCATTACAAGGTATTTCCAAGTTATTCAGGAAGTGGGGGAGAGTAGTGATAATCAATTACCAGGACAAAGTAAATGTTGCCTTCTGACCTCTTATTATAAAAACATAACTCACATCACCTCCTAATTTTTATGACTGACCCTTTCCTGCATATACACAGTTCAATTAATTGGATATGACTACCTCAGAAGACTTACTGTCTTCTTATGACAAGCTCTAGGTTCAATTAAATTAAAATGACTGTGTTTGTCTTGTTTCATTTACTTTGCAATGCTCAATTAGGTTGATAAAGAAATAATGTCAGTCTGCATGAAAGGTATCTGCATGAAAGACATTGATACTTATCTATATTCTGTCCCTGTGAAGATATGATTTTTGAGTGGAAGCCTGCTATTAATTCTCAACTTTCAATATGGGACAGATTGAAATCCATCTATGCTCAAAAAATTTTAGCCTATTCAAGCATTGGCAGCCAGAGCCATTCTGAGATGAATTACTGGTGACACTATTACATTTTAGAACACACAGAATTCATTCTGAAATGAACAGGGAACAATGAAACCATTAAATTGTTAAGCTTTGTAGATCATTAAACATGTCTATAGGCCACATGCTTGGGAAATAACCAGAAATAACTTTTTTTTTCACCAAAGAAATGCCAGCATCATTTATCTATATGCAAAAGTAGGGGGGAAACAAAGGCATAGAGCAAACTAGGGACAAATCATAGGTGAAGTCTGTCGCATACACACAGAGCTGTAAATCTTTTTGGTTGCTTCATATGTAGGTATGAGGTTTGAGGGTAAAAAGACATCATTCTGATCATCCCTTGGCCTTAATCTGGGGACTTCCAGAGCTAGCAGAGTGAGCCAATGTAATTCTAGTTAAGGACAAATTCATCTCAGTGGGAACTGTAACAGTAATATGCATCATAGATAACATGAGAACATATATGTATTACTAAAATGAACTTTAGTGTGACTTTTACAGTTTTCAATTACTGTTGAATGAAAAAAATGTGTTCATATAAATGTTCATGGATAATTAATAACAAAGATTGGAGGCATCATGTAGTGAACTGAAAGTTACTAGCCAAATCAAAGTTGGCAAATACATTTTTTTCTAGAGGCTACAGTACCTACTGCTAGCTAATAATATTAGTTAAAGTACTGCTAGTAAAACACATTGCTAATTAATAGCACACAGTGAAACTTCAGACCTTTAAAATGATGGCATAACTCATTTTGACTTCAGTATGGTTAAGATTAATGAATACCTCTTCATGTAAGTAGCAATGAAATAAATACATAAATAAATAAATTCCCTATTATGTTGCCAAATCTTTGTTAAAATTCAGCTGCACTAAGCAATAATTTATTATTAACTCCTCTCTGTATCAAAGGAGGCTTCTGTGTTAAAAAAATGGGCCAATTACTGAAGTCACTGACAGCAACCACTCATATTTCTTCATGTTTCTTCATCAGTGAGTGTGGAAAATTATTCCACTTCTTAGTGGTCTGGCATTCAAACAAATGGTTAAGCTGTAACCTTTTTATAGCACTTTCAATGCACTGTTTTCACCAGACAGAAGGTTCTGCTATATGCCTCACACAAAAGGGGGAAAAAAAATCACCATTTCCACCTCCTTCTTTTTTTTTTTTTCTGCTAACACATATGTGGTTGTATGTTGTGGCCAACATATTTCGTAATTGACATTCATATAGATTTAACAGGCAAGAGGGACTAGCTCATTGGTAAACCCTGTCTCATTTATACATAAATTTATTGATCTGAGAGGTCACCTAGCATATAAATTTTAAAATGCTGCAGCATTAATTTCTCTAAAATGCACAGAAACCTCCTCCTTTGTGCTTAAGTAGCCATCTGAGGCCACACAGGAACAGCCATGGTGTGATTAAGTCTCCTGTTATTCCAGCCTTGCAGAGGCCGTCTTGTGCTAGATGGCTAATGCATTTGTTTCACTGCAATGGATTAAACAGATGACATGGAGCTGGGAGCCTGCAGAGGGTGCTTCATTAGACTAAACCCCTCACATTCTCACCCATGCCATAGGTAGCTCTGACAAAAGGTTAGAAGCACAAAGGTTTAGGTGCTCCTTCAGGATGTGAACTTATTACCCGTCTCAGGAGAGAAATGCAGTAAGAATATAATACTTCCTAGAACAGCACCAGGTCAGCCAGCATGGCCTTGAGTGTTATGGTGAAATCTTAACCTCAGTGAGTGCAGAAGGAATGTTTTCAATAATAAACTCAGATACTGGGTTTGCTAGAGGAACTGATGCTGGTTTCCTCATCTCCAGAGATCTTTTTCCCCTTGCATGTAATCGCATACAGCATGCAGCTCCCTTCCTCCCTCTAATACTGATCTCTGGTACTAGGAAAGGAGAAAGATAAATATCAATTTTCAAGAGGGTTGCTTGCCTCTTTCATACAGGCCATCACTGTCCTTTCCAACATCTTTCATCATATGATCTGACACCTGTCTGGAAATAGACCTGACTATCCCCCTGTGTCAGACAGGGCGTCAACACAGACAGAGCCTTTTAAGAGAAGAAAAAAACACACTGAGGAAAAGGAATGATAAATGCTACAGACCTAGAAGTATCCATTCAGTCAGTCCATTAATTTCTTGTCAAATCTCATCAGGGAAAAGATTAACCACTTCAGAAATCACAGCTGAAGAGTCTGAGTTACTATCACTCTCTTTAGAGAAACAAGGCATGATGTTAGTCTTTCTATGTGGTAGAGGACCACACATATTGCCTTCCCAGATCCAGCTAATGATCCATCTAGTCCTGTATTGCCTCTCTCATAGTTCCCAGATATTCAGAGGCAAAACCCCTCTAATGATGGCAATTTTTAAACAGAATGTCTATAAGATCTTTTTTTCCCTTAAAAATTCATTTATTTCCAGAAACAGAATCTTCCAAAAGAAGTGTGGCATAAATATTACCATCACTCTTTCCCAGCAGCTCTGTAAAAACCTAATACTGAAATAACAAGGTACAGTAGGTGGTAAGGAAACATTACTTATTCATGACAAGAGAAGGTTTGAAATTTTAAAATTTTCTTCTTGAACAACAATTTGGGGGTAGCCAGCTGTTACTGTATACTTTCTTATGCCTTGTTTTCAACCTGCCTGTAGTTTAAGAATTATTGTAGCCAGACCTACTGAACACCATAAATCATTCAATTTCATCCAAAAAACTGTACTATGTCCAAACGAGTTCACAAAGCCATTTGATTATTCGATGGACTCAGCTTCACATCAGTGATACAGATGAGACCAGTATTTGCCTTAAGTCTTAAGAGGCAGGCAACGGACATGTAAGGTACAGGTGAAGTGTACCCAGACAACCTCGCCAAGATCTATGATATAAAGAAAGCCAATCAAAAAATTTCTTAGCTTTCACAACCCTAAATCAGGTGATCAGTAATCATTTAACACTAGTCAGTCATCTGAAAATTAGAATTCTCTGTAACTTCTCAATGCATGGGGCTATGCTGTTAATTGTTTCATCTTTGACAATAGCTAATATTTCATTCTCCGGAGGAAAGAAAAAATGACTTTTCAACAGATTTACATAGGCTTCTCTGCATCTAAAGATGGAGAAAGGAATCATTGTTAACCTTTAGAAAATTATGTTTAATTGTAATTGCTAACTTTAAGTGAAGTGTTATTTGTCGTGCTGTACAGGTGCTCAGATCTGCATTAATACTCCATGAAGATAGGGGATGAAACTCACAGATTTTAAAAGCAAAAGGACTATTCCAACAACCCTTCCTTTCTTCCCTCCTCTTTCTGCCCTTGATATACTCATTCAAACACAACTACACAGAACATGCCTTTAAATAAATTATCTTAAAATTTTATCAGATCCGATTCTAAAGTCCCTAATGGTAAATGCAGCTTCTCTCTCGATATTTGGTGTTTAGTTACATTGCTACCCCTATGCTGCTAGGAGACATCATCTTATTTAAAGTTTATTTTTTTGTAACTTCGACTTCCAGCAACTGTATTTTGTCATGTCTTTATCATCAGACTTGAAAAATCCTTCACCAGCAGATATGTCAACTTTCAGACTCCTTTTCTATGAATGGAAAAACTAAGCTAATCTGATTTCAAATAATGTTGTGAGCGTCCTTTGAATTATTGTATTTTAATGTTCTTTAAGACTGAGCATTAGACTTGGACATAATGTTGCATAGAAAGGCAAGATCATTTCTCTTCTCAGGCCCAAACTTACACTTATTTTAATCCCAAATTTGAATAAACCTTTTTGATGCAGCATTACAAAAATATTTTCTCAAAATCATTTTACTCTCATTTCTAAAATACAGATAAATTACATGCTTGTTTCATAAGTATTTTTGAAAAATCAAAAATTACTACAGACTCATTGACTAGCATATTTTTTTTGTTGTTTGAAATTTTTATTTTTTATTACAGTTATTTCCCTACTAGGCACAATGGTGACTGTGCAACCATTGATAGTCTTTTTACAACACTCAACTATTTTGTTATTTTATAATAAAAACTACAATATATGATTCAACCACAGGGAACATATGCACAGGCTTCGAAATAAAGACATTAATATAGGAATGACATACTGTACAATACTGCATTTATACTTTAAAACGTCATTGCAGGATATAGAGATTAAAAAACAAAAAATGTGATCTGATCATTTTAAAGACTCTCTCTGGAACAAAGACTCCAATTTTAAAGACTCCAAGAAATTATGAATCCATTGTCTGTCCAGGTCAGACAATAATGAGAGATTACCTTTAACTCCAGTACCTCCTTAATTCTTGATGGATTGGCTGAAAAATGATATAAATGCAGCCTTTCTTTCTTTGGGTCTTTTTGAAAGCAAAAGTTCTTCAGAGAAAACGTCTTCCATAATTATATATTTATGGGTACGTTCACATATACAGATAAAAATAACAGAACTACTATACCTAAAGAGTGAGATTTATCTGCCCTAATTTAGTATTCTAAAATTTAGCTACCGCTAAATTGACTGATTAGTGCATGGCCCCCAAAAGAGACACATACACTTAGTTTATTCATTCACACCTCAATTACAGAATCACAGAATTGTCTAGGTTGGAAAAGAACTTGAAGATCATCCAGTCCAACCATTAACCTAACAATGACTGTTCCCAACTACACCATATCCCTAAATGCTAAGTCGACCCTACTCTTAAACACCTCCAGGGATGGGGACTCCACCACTGCCCTGGGCAGCCCATTCCAACGCCTAACAACCCATTCCGTAAAGAAATGTTTCCTAATATCTAGTCTGAACCTTCCCTGGCACAACTTGAGGCCATTCCCTCTTGTCCTATGGCTTGTTACTTTGTTAAAGAGACTCATCCCCAGCTCTCTGCAACTTCCTTTCAGGTAGTTGTAGAAGGCGATGAGCTCTCCCCTCAGCCTCCTCTTCTCCAGACTAAACAACCCCAGTTCCCTCAGCCGCTCCTCGTACAACATGTGCTCCAGACCCTTCACCAGCTTCGTTGCCCTTCTTTGGACACGCTCGAGTAATTCAATGTCCTTTTTGTAGTGAGGGGCCCAAAACTGAACACAGTAATCGAGGTGCGGCCTAGACTAATTAATTAATTAGTTAATTAATTCACACCATCTGCTTTTATTACCATTATCTCCTAGAATTTTCACCTCTCAAGGTGCCCAAAGGAGATGACTGGTTGCCTGGTTCTGAAGTAGCTAACATTTCAGCGTACACATCCCCATACCACTGTCCTAGGATGTAAGGGTAAGTGAAACAGATGCGTAAACAGGTGTGTTCTGCAAACAGCTGTTTCCACTGAGACAGTCACCACTTGCCAGCTGTTTCCCAGCTGTTCAACACACTCTTTTGCCATTTTGTTGATAATGCTCCTTTACAGAGTTCAGGTGAAACGAATTAGATTGCTTGGATGAGCTATTTAAAGTGTCTAATCTTATTTTGAGTGAAATATGTTAGGGATCCCCAGGGTTAGGGAAAATGAGCTAGTTTAATTTAGGCAGTTTAAAGAGTAAATCCTGAATAACTCAGGATACTGTAATAACCATATCCTGGGGTGCATCAAGAGAAGTGTGGCCAGCAGGTCGAGGGAGGTGATTCTTCTTCTCTACTCCACTCTCATCGGCCCTCACCTGGAGTACTGTGTCAAGCTCCGGGGCCTCCAACATAACAAGGACATGGACCAGCTTGAGCGGGTGCAGAGGAGGGCCATGAAGATGATCAGGAAGCTGAAGCACCTCCCCTATGAGAACAGGCTGTGAGAGTTGGGGTTGTTCATCCTAGAGAAGAGAAGGCTCCAGGGAGACCTTATAGCAGCCTCCCAGTACTTAAAGGGGGCCTACAGGAAAGATGGGGAGGGACTCTTTATCAGGGAGTGTAGTGATAGGATGAGGGGGAATAGTTTAAAACTGAAAGAGGGTAGATTCAGATTAGATATAAGGAAGAAATTCTTTACTGTGAAGGTAGTGAACATTGGAACAGGTTGCCCAGAGAAGTTGTGGCTGCCCCCTCTCTGGAAGTGTTCAAGGCCAGGTTGGACGGGGCTTTGATGGTCTAGTGGAAGGTCTCCATGCCTATGGCAGGGGGGTTGGGACTAGATGATTTTTAAGGTCCCTTCCAACCCAAACCATTCTGTGATTCTATAATTCTAGATTTTGACGGAAAAGGGGTGCATAAACAGCACAAATAGGGGATCAGTCACTGTTATATTCCCATTTTAGTTGCAAATGAGACAGAATAAAGACAGGTAATTTATCATTGGTACTAAAGCAACGTTGGTAATGCACCTCACAACTGTGAACTCCTCATCTCCCTCATCTGACAGAGGTCAAAAATGTATTTGAGCACTCAGGCACAGAGCTGACACAGCAGTTCAGTGATTATTTACGATTAACCAGGTCAGGAATTTGGTCCTTCTTTTATTACCTCCTTGCTGTAAGTGCCTGGCCTTTATAAACCTCATCAGAATTAAGGAAGTCTGGTGTCATGTGGGTTTGTACCTCTCATCTGGATTCTCTGGTGTTTTGTATGTTTCAAGTGTCAATCAAGGTATTCCCAGCCCCTCCCTCAGGTGTCAGATTAGACACTCCCCTCCAGAGGTGGCACCAGTAAGGTCGCACTTTCCTCTTCCAGAGACCTTTTCCATGATGTGTATCTTTGAGGCATCTGAGGCTGTCACATCCTGTTGCCGATTTGTTCAAAGAGCTTTGGGGTGTGGATAGGTATGGATGCACTTACATATGTAAATATCCCCAAAATAATGTTCACATATGTTTTGTTCTATTATGAAAGTCCTGATATATCACCACAACACTAATACAATTCACTAAGAGCAAGAGTTTAAGTTGCTTACATGAAAGTGCTAAAAAATGTACATGATCCTTTGAACTAGCTGCAAGCATGATATAAGCCTCTGCCTTTGTAATGACTTATATTTTATTGGAAAAAAGAGCATTCATCTTTAATCCAGTGGATTTTTTTCAGAGGTTTGGGGTTTTTTTATCTTAGTGTGTGTAGCACTTCTTGCAAAAGATTAGTGTGTACTTTGCATTTAAATATTCTGTACAGATCAGCAACATTATCAGAAATATCTCTGGGGAAATACTACAGATTATGAAAGGACTGAAAGCATTTTTTAGTTTTACTTTAACATTCATTTAAACTATAATATTTTAATGATGATATACCATAAAAGACTTTTGCTTCATAGAATTCAGGAAAGAGAAGACTGTAAGAGATTTATTATAAACAAATGTGTGACTCCATCCTTTGTAGCAATATGCAGTATGTCTCTACAAGGTCTTATCTAAAAATTAATAGTGCTCCTAAAATGACTGTTTTTCCTCATTGATTATAATTATAATCTACAAGAATAGGTTAAATATATACATCTAAAATTAGGTGACAGGAGCCTCAGACCCAGAGTCCTGAAAAACAATCACTTTTCTACACAGGCAAAGCTTTAACAGAAAGGTAATCTCTGAAGATGTTCTTATTTTAGTCTGAAGTCATGTGAGCATTTTAGTATCAACCGTGAAACCAATGATCACTCAAAATCCTTGCCTGATTTTATGTTTATGTGCATTTGTTATGCAGGCTAATGAGTACAATAGACACGTCTGTTCAGCCAAAACAGGTGGTGAGCCTGGACACAGGAGTCCTGATCATCCACCCTGCTAGATCTTAGCTCCCTTGCTGTTCTGAAAGACAATTCCAGTTTATGGTTTTGGAAATAATTAACTCTGGTGACTCATCCCAAAAGTCATTATGGAAGAAGAAAGACAAAAGCTGAGTTTGATTCTGTATGAACCAGCAGGGTTTGCCCCCAGATGCATTTATGTCACACAGGACCTCATGTTATACCACTCCTTGATTTCGTGCTATAGCAGTATCACTGCTACATATTCTTATATTACATCAGAAACTTTGAACTAAAAAAAAACCCCACAGAAAAATAGTCTGACCAGAGGGAAATCCCAGAAGGAAACTGGGAATTAATTGCAAGGCAATTTAGCATAGAAGAGGCTAGCTGTCAGCAAAGTGCAGAGAAGCTTGTCTGTACCTCTTGGCTGATGAGCTAGAGACCTTTTCCTGGTGTTGATTTGGTTCTCTGCATAAATGCAGGCATTGGAAATGTGCCTGATAACACTGGTAAGGATGAAGATCTCCACAAATTCTACCCCAGTGCACAAGAAGCAAAGCTCTGTTGTGCGGAGGAGATGCCTTGGGGCCAAGCCTGGATGTCTTTGCTGCCTCACTCCACTCCAGTGGCTACCAGAGTCTCCCCCAGCAACACCTTCTCTAGGTTTCCTTCCAACAGGATGGTGATTAAAACCCAGGGGGAAGGCACATCTTTCCTCACTGATCTTATATGATGTAACCAGATTATCCCCACCCAGACCTTCTCATTTCCTCATACTCCAATGAACAAAGATTTCTCTCAAGACCTGGGAAGAAGAAATCCTCTATTTCCCTCTATTTTCTGTGCAATAAGAGAAGATCTTGTCTAGAGTGCCTCTGAGGGAAAGCTTCAGACCCATGGAGGATTTGCAGATCTCTGCTGATCCTCTTCAGGGTGCAAATATATTTAGCTATTCAATGTTCTTTACTGGCAACAGAGGGAAAGTAGCTTGTACCAAACTGGGATAAACAAGAATTGTTATTCCATTCATGTTCTGATTCTATTCTTTGGAAAAATTCATATCTGTGCAACAAATCTCACAGTCTTTAAATCAAGTTTGCTAAAAATCTAAGGTTTTGGGGTTTTGTTTGTTTGTTTGTTTGGGTTTTTTTTAATATTTAGGGTGCTGTTCTAAGTACTGAAGCTTGCTCTAGCCTATAATCATGTATTATAATCAAGCTGTCAAATGTTTTCCTACAAGCTGTGGTAATTTGGGAAATCTTTCTATGCACCATTTATGGTCTCCAGCTGATATCTTGCTATTAAATTGACATATTATGAAATTACAGTGTGTGGATGTGACTTTTGATGCTGCGGTACATGCTTTTCCTTTTCACAGCAGGGCAGCCCATGGGGATTTTTGTGCCTAGGCACTGAGCTATAAGGTCCTGACTTCACAGAAGGGTGTCAGATGTGAGCTGTGCACTTGGAGAGAACGTGCCTCAGAGTCCAGAGGTAGAAGCAATGCTAGCACTGTACTTGGGCTCCAGAGATTTACAGCATATGAGATCCCATAAAATGTAATGCTAACACAACCGTCTGGAGAGCATCCAGTCAGGGAGGGAGCTCTCCTGGAGCTGTGTGCCTAACACAAGCCAGAATCAAACAGTGAATACTAATTTTGATATAATTTGGGTTTCTTTTTTTTTTTTTTTAATACTTTATCATGTATTATTAACACACTGCCTAAATAATCCTTTTAATTATACTTAAGACATTGAAATAACCTGAAAGATCCTTCAGCAAAGGGAAGGCTGAGAACAGCTTAGAGGTATAAACAGCAGGGCAGAACATGAGCTGTTTAAACTGTATGAGCTGTTTAAACTGTAACATGGGTACAACAAACTGAGAGGTGATGGAGAGAGAGTTTTTGCACAGCAATTATATGGACAAAATGTATGCCAATTTTCAGATGATGACGATTAATTTATGAAAGGGACTATAGGACCTAGGGACCATAGGACCTAGGGACCTGTAATAACCCAGGTTCCTGGGGAGTTGAACTGTTTAGTCATGTTTCTGCATAGCTAATTGTGCTTTTGACTCCTTTGAAGAAAGAAAACAGAGTAATGTACTGCTAATGTTGGAGTTTCTTTTGTGGGTACTTACAAACTAATCACTTCACTATTAACAGTTTCTCCTCTCTGGTATAGCACATATCCCTCCCACTGACTGCAACAATGAGTTGGTTGAGAAAGACACAACTGATTTATTTTTCTAAAACAAGCTATTCCTTTTTACATTTTGGAATATTTGAAAACTTTCAGTTGTTCTATAAAGTGGCTGGAAAGTATGGCAGAACTCATAAATCTTTTCTTCCCCCCACCCCCAAATATCTGAAACACATGTGCTTCCACCAGGTCTAGTGAACTCACTGGAGGCTAGTAAGAAAAGATTCTCATGAGCATGCCTGGCCCCACTCCACAGTGTGCAGGCAGCAGGAGGAGAGTGAGAGAGGCCATGCTTTCACCCATCCATGCAGCGCTTGGGTAAAAGTGTGCAGGATAAAGTATTTGCTCTGTATAGGTGCTAGAGAGAGGAGAAGGAGACAACACAAGCATAGCTAAATAATGTGTCCTTGAAAAAAAGAACTGCAGCTTATCAGAGCATTCAAATACTTCGCATGGGAAACATGGATGTTGCAAAACTTTAACACATAATTTGGCAGAATCTGGCCCACTGCCGGAAGCTTAAGTGTATATCACTAACACATTTTTGGGACAATTTTCATTCATATAGTACTTGTGAACTGTAATAGTATTTTTACCTAAATGTTCACAGGTTGCACATTTTACCAGCAGAAAACTGTAAAACTCTGCAATATCTTTTTGGTCTTTAAACCCTTTAACTCCCGTATATCACCATATTTACAGAGCACAATACTAATTTCTAAGCAGTATTTGATTATTTAAGACCAGCTGCTTCCTGACCCAAAATGCCATTTAAGCAAGTAATCCTAGCTCTCTGACAGCCTTACTATTTGCCCTTTCAGTAAACTTTTTTTTTCTTTCTGGTATGTAAGCCCTTGCACTCTCACCTGCAGTTCAGATCAGCTCCTCGTACCTTGGAAGGCTACTGCTTTGCTGTGAGGGGTGTGATTGTAAAAAGACCCTAGATTTTATTAGCAGTAGTGGTCCTATTCACACCCCCAATCAACCCCGAAATTGATATTCTTCATCTGATCTGCATAGGTCATCTGGCAGGTCACTGCCTGCGTTACATTACACCAGTGTTTTTCCACTAACCCTGTTAACAAGGTTAAGTAGAAACGTGACAGACAGAAGAGAGAAGCTGGACACATGGCACATATTATTTGGCTTAGAAACTAGTCGAGGTATCTCTCTGGCAAGAACATATGAATAAATGATTTGTGACTCGGTCAAAATAATTTTAGATTCTTGGGTTTTTTTCTGAATGTCAAAACTCTTGAGAGACCCAATCATGTCCCTCTCTACCTTCTCGACTACAGCAAACTCATCTTGAAATAAACTGTTTGCCTGAAAGCAAAAAAAAAAAAAAAAAACCCAAACTATTTCACTTGCTGGCAAGACTTGAGAGAAGAGTTTTACAAATTTAACTGCCAATATACCATCTGCCTTTGCTGCTCCTTTGAGCCTAGTTCTTCTAATTGTGTCTTTAACAGATGATAAAACCCCTACTTTCCTCTTGGGCACTGTAAAATAATAACAATTAAAACATGAATAATAATAATTAATGAAGCACACATGGTGCAGTAAGTCTGCAGTCTGAATAGGCTGCTTATTCTGCAGGAAGTCTCTGAGTAATTTGTCTTGAGAGATAACTTTTAGCAGGCACTCCACTGGATGCCTAGAGCTGTGGCCACCGGTCTTAGGAGGGCAACTTTGCTCTGTAAGTGATACACTGCAGCAAACTCTATGTTCTGCATCACTTTATGCTTTTTAGTTTCTACTGACAATAAGCAATTTTAGTGGGTGGACCACCAACCATCAGGCTGAGCAAGCTGTGTTTTAGACATGAAACTTGTTTGAGGATAGCTACCCTTATTTCCACCTGTTATGGTCAACACCTCAAAAGCCAAAGTGAAAAATCAGTTTGCTGCAGTTCTTAGCTGTGTTCCAGTTAATTTTTTGCAGTTCTGCTAGTTTAAAGCAACATGTTACTTCACACACTTGGCAGTGGAAGTATCAGCCTTATGTAACAGATCTGGGAAAAATCTGCTGGGAAAGAATTGATGTCACTTTTCCCAGCTGTAACATATGCTGAGGGAACCTGGGTTATGAACTCCAATGATCTCCAGGTGATCTTTGAGTCTTTAGGATAACTGGTATGCCATATAAGTAAGAATAAGCCTTAGGCCTGTTTAACATATACCAGCAGGCTGGTCCAACTCAGTTAGACTGTGGGCTGTTGCTCAGTTATGGACCCGCTCCTCCAGTCCATCCAGCATGGCCTGTTTGGGCTGTGAGTGCAGCCACGGATCAAGCTGTGTCTAGTGTCCAGGCCTGCAGCAGAAGACTGTGATGGTTAAACTTCACCCTTGTCCTAGTGCTAAGGCAGAGAACACTCTTACAGAATTTTTCTGAAGAATTTTCTGAACCTTTAGAGGCTTTTGTATCTTAATTTGTATTTTTAGTTTGACCCTTTCAGAGTGTCCAGGAAGAACATTTTGGGGGGGAAGGTTAAAACTTGCATGCAAACTGCTAGAATTGTGAGTAAGAGTACCCCAAACTTCTGATTAACTTCATGCAGTAACCCCTGTGTTCATAAATTCAGTCCATTATTAACGTTTTCCACTTTGGCCACAACTGCTCAGTGAAGATGTTGGCTGTTTTTCTTTTCCCCGGTTGGCTGTGCCCCAAAAGGTATTTTGTCATTTTAACACTGAACACTGCTTTTAGCAAAAATATCCTCACACAATATGGAATTTTCTTTTCTCTTTTGTGTGAAATTTAAGCATGACTGTGAAATACTTAGTTTTCTGAAAAACTGAAGATACTAATTTTCCTAACTTTCCTGATCCCTGGTTCCTGTTTGGTCCCCAAGTAAGGTTCATGGATGAAAAAAAAAAAAATGCATATTTGTGTATATAGCTGCATGTCCATTTAATTGTCTTTTCCAGCTGAGATGTAAGCAGCCATGAAGTTAAAAAAAAAATATTTAAAAAATCCTATATAAATTGAGAAAATAAGGTCGAATACAACTCCAAAAGTGCCTCCAGATTACTGACACCCAGAATTTCCTCAGCTGGCATTAAAACAATGAACATTCAGGTCTCATGGTCAAATGTCTTTTCCTCATGGTTTTTTTTATTTTTAATGCTGACTGTAATCTAACAGTAGAGTGAAACCCAGATAGATGATGATTAACTGCTTTCCAAGCCTACTCAGCAACTTTTGTCTGTTGCCTGAAGCTAATGACTTCTGAGTTCAAAACACTAGAAAATGCATTTTGTGTAAGAAGAACACTTATTTTTTATATTTATTAGAACTTATCAAATATGTGGCAACAAAATGCAATGGACAAAATTCCTTTTACTTGTTATATTCAGTTGTTTGACAGCTTGTAATCAGTGAAGTGGATTAACTAAGCCTCATGATTTTTATTGTAGTTTCCTGATTCAATAATCAAGTGAAATTTGTAGTATGAATAAAAATAAATGTAGAAACATATAATTTGCTTATAGACTTCTTCATGATGCAAATTTCTGTTGCCGCATTCATAAAGCACTGAGCTACATACTAAAATGCATTTCATTTAGATCCAGGATTTGCCATGGATTTCTAATCTTCCATAGTTCTAATCTTAATGATTTCCCCAGCTACAAAAAAATGAATTGGTCTGTACCTGAATTTCTCTTCATTATGCAAAGCAACTTTGCATTTAGCAGAAATATTTAACAACCTTTTTTTGTTAAATGATTATAATGTAATAACTACTTATTTAATCAATTTTTCTGAAGCCTTACTTGTGTGGAGATCTTGGCACGAGCTGTAATCAGATTTCTGTTGAATGCTGTAATAGAACATTTGTTTTCAAGATAACTTTCTATTTGCAGTTTTCAATGTCTCTATTTTATATGGGGAAGAAAGCATATGCCTGCTTGCAGCCAATTTAACAACTAAATTTCCCATAAGAGCCTATGTAGAAATAGTCTTAGAAAGGCTTTGGAGATCATGAAAACACTTCTAGCATGGTAACTGTATTAAAGTGCCTAAGCACTCACTTTCATGGAGTTACAACAAAATACAGTACATCTGACACACCATTTATCTCGCTCTCTTCCGATAAGTGCAGTGAGGTTCACTTCACTCAGATAAATGCTTTAGCTGGTGATATTCCCCATCTCATCCAGGGCATGAGAGAAGTGGCTCCCACATGGCAGCAGTAAAGAATAACTGTCTGATAAAAACAAAAAGTAAAGAGCTCAAATGTCTTCTTCCAGGAGCCTTCACCAGAGGCTGACCCAGGCAGGTAATAAGAATTTATAATACCAGGCCAGGCATCCAATGGACCAGTCAAGACAATTAATTTTATCATGTGCTCCAAGCCTGAGTGTTGACTGGAGGAAACAAGTCTTACTGAAGAGAATCAGCTTGTAGAAATAAAAGAAAATATAGTTCCCCAGTCATTTACTGAGAGAAGCACAGAAAGCATGGTAAGAGCACAGGGCCCATTAGTTTTAAGGTAAGTCAAGGAGTCACTGTAACGGGAAAAATAAGAGGTTTTCTCTGGTCTTGGGAATTAAAGATAGTCTGGAAGGAGGCGGTGAGAATATTATATAAACAAAATATGCCAGAAGCCGGCTCTGGAACAGAACTGTAAAACCGTGGCCATACAAAACAGTTTAGCTAAATTAGGGGACCATCTGTGGCAGGATGTTCTCTAAGGGCTTGTAAGAGTGGAACCCTCACCAGCAGCTATCACATGTGTCTTGTTCTACTCAGGCAGCGCAAGGGTCAGAGAGAACCATTGCAGGGCTAAATCAATCTTGATCATTTAAAGACTAGTTCAGCTAAAGTTATGCTGTTACATGACAAATGTTATAAAAAAAAAAAAAAAAAAAAAAAAAGAAGACATATTTAAATTTTCTTTGTTTCCAGAGAGGTCTTGTTTTGCTTTGTTTTGTGAGGGTTTTTCCCCTGTGTGTACTACTTTGAATTTTTGTTTCATTGTGTTATATGTACCAGACTTGTGACCTAACCTACGTGCTGGAATAATGAAAATACCCTTGCAAATGGCTGTATCTTTCTTTGGGTCATTTACTACAGATTATATTCCTCCTGAAATTGATCTAATGTCTCAATTTGATGAGAAACTATCTGAACCTTCACCTTCATTCTTTTTTCAACTGTTTCATTAACCAAAGCAGAATGAATATACATATGGATTGTACAATTCCTCTAGGCTATTGGCCTGTTGTTTTCATAATCTTATTTTTAAAGGTCAAAACATCCTGCAATGCAACAGAGGTGAATGCATGGGGGAACTGAAAGATTCTTAATATTCCTCAAAGTCAGGAAGTGGTGTACTTTTTTCATCTGGGGAGAACAAATTTTGAAAGCAAGTGCCACGAGCAGATTTTACACTGAACCTTTAATGCCAGCCAGGCAAGATACTATGGCATCTGCCTTGTTTACTAGTCCCTCCCTGGTAAGAGATGGTTACAGAAGGTCCCTGGTCCTTTCTAGTAACACTGAGGAATTCCCACTCTGCCTGGAGCCTGCCACACTGGCAGTATCCTCTGACAAGATGCGACCTGTGGAGGGGCATTGCTGCACAGCACAACTCCAGTAGCTGCCCATGACAGGCTATTGCTCAGTGGCCTGTCTCCTCAGCTGACTTTTGTAAGAGGAAAAGACTCAGCAGGAGAAAACAGACAAATGAGAGAATGAGAGGTCAAGTATTTACAGCAGAGCTGTAAGACAAGAGGTCTGAAATCCCGGGGCAAATGGTAACGGTGGCAGGGAAAACAAAATATGGGGTAAAGTATAAACACACAATAACTCACTGTAGTTTGCTGTGCAACACAGTATCAAATAGCATAATTTACAATGCTAATAATTCATGGGTAGTATAAGTTCCATCACTTTAGACTTCTGCATCCAGTTACAGAAATAGGCTTTAAAACTTTCAGAAGCTGGCTCTTGCCAAGTACTTTGTATAGGATTTCAAAAGGAAATGGATTAGAGATTTATAAATGTTTTCTTCCAAAAGAAAAAAGTATTAAGATTTTTAATGTCTGTAAACATTTCTAGGTAAGATTTGAAATTAATCTCCAGTTTTAGCTTACACAGATTAACATGTAGATGGATATATGATGAGTGAAAGCTATATGAATCTTGTTTTTTTGCCATACAAAATTTCAATCACATTTTTTTTTTTAAGGATTTTAAAAAGAATAAAGCTACAAATTCTCTCTTCCAGAAGAGAAAAGAAAAAAATCTTGTAACTTCAGATTTGAAAGCAAAAAGTCCTCTGCTGGTTTTCAATCCAAAAAAAACAAAAGTAAATTAATGTCCAACAAACCAAAGATTGGACTCTGGGGAAAAAAAAAAAAAAAAAAAAGCCTAAAACTTTTATACTCCTGAAGATACCAAAAAATATCTGTCACTAAGTAGGACTCAGCTGGAGGAGGATTCCATGCAAATCCAGCCCAATGGCACCAACTGCTGAGCAACTTCAATTTTAATATTTAGTTTGTCTGGAGAAATGACTGGAATTCAGGTCCATGGCTTTAGTGAAGAAACTGTTGTGCCTGTAAATGAGCTGGGGAAAACAAAACTAAGCTACCACTTGAAATCAAAAAATAAGAAATCAAGTCTTTATTTATAAGGGGTTTGAGTCCTCCTCTAAAGCACTTGGGCACTCCAGCAAGATGGAAAGATTTTGAATGGAAGTGGTACTCAGGGCTGGTGGGACCTTCTGTCAGGCTAAGTGTGAATCTTCCTCAGACAAATGTTACCCAGGAAATTCTCTCCTCTCCTCTTGTTTCCACATCAGAAGTGTCAAGGTGATTTGTGTCACCTCTGTGAAAGTGAAGATAAACTTTCCTTACCGCTGCAGGCTGAATTGTGTCCGACACACTGTGGAGTGATTTTGACTCATCTGTATTCTTGAAGTTGAAAGAAAAAACCAAAGTGTAATCGTTAGCAGTTTTGTTTCATTAGCAACATTTGGAGAAATTTAAATTGACCTCTTAGACACAAAATGCTTTTCATAAAGGATAGCAGCTCAATCAGGGCTTCAACAGTTTTCAGATAACTCTGATATTCTGGGTGTTAAAGAGAAAAACAAAAATAATGTAATCCGATAACTGATTTCTTTGAGGGGTGGCATTTCTCTAAAATTCATACTTTGGGAACAAATCCACATTTTGCAAGCACCTATGCAGTTAATTTAATTAAGTTAAAATCCACCCAGCTCTCTTTTGGGAAAATGTTATGTTTTGCTGCTTTTTATAATATATTTTAAATAGATGGTTTCCTAAAATGGAATGGAGAATCATGAAAGAACCAAGACACAGCAAATGGATTATTTAATCATGGGTAGCATTTGTAAGTTTTCATAGTGCTTGACCAAAAATACCTGCTACATACCATATATGTACAATAACACAACAGTCCATTGTTTCAGGTAAAACATTCAACACTCAACACTCACAGAGGAAGAATTTAGTTTGTCATTTAAACTGCTAAGTGTTGAAACACACATATACACAACTTCCCCAGCCAAAACCAACACACGAGTTTGCCTCCTCCTTTTTCCGTCTTCAACCTCTGCTTTTTACTGACTGAAAATATTGTTTTGTAGAACTCATTATTTTTTAAGTTAGCTTTAAAGGCAATATTATGTTCTGTCTTTGCAGTACTGTGGCTATGTCTGTACTAGAAAGTTAACTAAAACAAGAGCTCAGATTTGAGTTCCCTGACTTGATCATCTATTGATAGAAGACCCCTGGAAGGTTCTTAAATGAAACAAATATTACTCTCCCAAACAACTTCTGTGCAAGGCTCAGGAATGAGCACATGCAAGGGACCATTCCCAGTAATTATTTTGCCTGCTACCGCTCTCTTTTGGAGGCTGACAGAGTGTAATTGTATGGATACAGACCATTTCACACCAGCTGGCCTTGCTTCCAGAGACTAGGTTTCAGCCTATTTAGTTTATTGGTTAAACTAGCAAACTTGTTAGACAAAATCAGTGAACAGACTAATACTGCCATGTGAGTTAAAACTTTCCTGTCTGAAGATAAAAAAGGACACATAAGAATGCCATTCTTCAAAACCCACTTTCACCCAGTATGTTGGTGAAAGACTGAACCTTGTCAGACCCTTACAAAAAGTCTTGCTGAAATAAAGGTGTCTCTGCTGTTTGCCTTAAGGAGAAAAATCTTTTAATAAAGCAAGGAAATCTGAAAAGCCATCAAAAAAAGATGTTTGTGTTGTTCAAAGCAGTAACTTTTTAACAAACTCTGGATTTTTAAACCCAATGGGTGAATTAACAGAAGTCTTCCAAAAGTAAAAATGTTTCTTACATATCTGTTGTTTACAGTGACAGCTCCTAACTTACATCTGCAAGAAGCTCAGGAGAAAATTCACAGTAGATGTGGGGGTGGATGACTTGAAAGCATGTTTATCCCCATCCCTGTGTCCCATCAAAAGTGCCCCATGGTGCCCAGGATCTTGCCAGGAGCAGGGCAGAATGTGCAGGACTCTGCAGAAACTCTCACTAGCTCCACACTTTCAGCTGTGCTCCATTCTGTGGTCCAGACAGACATACAGCTCTTAATCATAGAATTATAAAATAATTTGCGTTGGAAGGGACCTTTAAAGGTCATCTGGTCCAACCCCCACTGCAATGAGCAGGGACAACTTCCACTAGATCAGGTTGCTCAGAGCCCCGTCCAACCTGGCCTTGAATGTTTCCAGGGATGGGGCATCTTAATTCCCTGTCTTGAAAGAGGGATTGAGGATTGCAGTACATGTATGCAACTTTCTTCTGCTTATACATAGAAAGGGACTTTCTCCACCTGGATAATGACCCATTTTATGCTGCTCAGCACTTTCCCTCTCTTCGAATAGAAACAACTAGTGAGTAACAAAGCAGTAAAGTATTGGCTGCTTCTGTAACCAGTAAGTATCAATAATACTATCTCCCATTCTGATACTTAGCCTTGTTTATCTACACAGAGAGGAAACAACTCATTTTCAGAAAGAATTATGCAAAAGTTAACAACAAAGGTTCAGTTATGAATGAGACTGCTTTTCATCAAGAAAATTTTGCAGTCTAAAACTCTCATACACTGTTTTCTGCAATTAGTTTTAAGGGCAGTTAAGCACTCAGCTATGTATTTTTCTACCTATACATATTTATACACACACACACACATCTATATGGCTTCTCATGCACATATTGTATATATGCCATACATACACACACCATATACATAATCCATGGGGATATACATAAAATACATATATAATGGACAATTAGTGCATGATATCAGGGCACAATTATATATGCATATATATGCACTAATTGCCATGTAATTAGATGTCTAAGAAGTGATACTGGTGCTCACAGGTTCAAGAAATCATACATATTCAGGGAAGTACTCACCTCTAAATGAATATTTTCCAGAAGTAAGCCAACAGCAAGCGAAAAGATCAAAAATGTGGCTGCAGTCATGCAAACTCATTTTGAAATTATAAGCCAATTAATAAAAAGTAGGAATTGTATATTACTTGTCCACAAAATTTATCAGGATCTTCATATCTTACATGAGATAGTCTAGCTACACACTTGTAAGCCTATTTATGTATTTCTCATTGTATACATATTTGAGAGAAAAATTCCAAATAGAAATATCCTGACATTTATTATATATATGTTACCTTTATGAAGCTTACAGGTTGTGTGGATGACAGCAAAATTCAGCTTCAGAAAAAATAACTTATTTCAACAAAAATGTACATGAAAAAGTATGGTTTTCATTATGTATTTAGGTTGTAACATACTGCAGGTAATAATTTTGATATTTGTTTTAAACTTGGTTGGCTTTTTATTTTGAATTTCACAGAACAGTAATTTCTTAAACAGGTAATGTAGAGACACAGAAGTGAAAAGTGTTAGCTCTATAAACAAACTAAATAGGCCACAATTAGGTTTAAATTCCTCTCACACCCAAGGGATTATGAAATAACACATGGAGACCTAAACTGAATAAGTGAAAATAAATAATCTAATAATGTCTTCATTAACTTGTTAACAACATTTACCATTCAAAAGAATAATGTGCCATGCCTAAACTGGCAAATTCATGATTGACACTGTAACATTTTAAACCTGACTTATTGATCTACCATTGTTTTACAGCCTTTGTTGTGCTTTATTCCTCTGTTAGGCTGGAGAAAAAGGTAACTTTGGAAGTTTCTTAGAGAGCCAGAATGCAGCTCAGAAGAGTTTATTTAAGGTTGGGTTAAATATTTTCCTTCATATATATACATGTACACCTATGATAAATAATATAATATTTATAAAAACTAGTCTGTAATTGAACAAAAGATGTTTAGCTCAGTTAACAAGCTGGATGTTTCATACATTTTTGTTTGGATCCATTACAAAATATGCTAGTTCAGCAAGCTAAACGAAAACTCAAATAAGAAATATTTCAACTAATATCAGTATGATCTGGACCAAGCACGCATTATTCGTGGAAAGAATAACAGACGTGATTATTAAAAATCTTCATTGTTAACTAGCATGAAAAAATAACTTTTATTGCTGTCTTTCCAACAGAAATTGACTCCAGAAGAAATTCACAATTCCTGAATCTTCTCATCTACTTTCTTCTGAAGAGAAGTTAATTTCCTGAAATGTCAAATCTTCACTGTGACTCATTATTTTAGCTTAAAGTCTATCAGTTTCATATTTAAGATTTTTAATCTATTTTAAAATGTAGCTTTAACTCTTGCATTCAGAAATCTTGTTTAGTGAAAGCTTGAACTGTGATGCTTTTTCTAAGGTAGTATTTGTTGCTTTAATTCTGGAAATTGAGATAAAACTGGGAGTTTAAACATTGCAGTCTTTCAAAATATCTTACTGCAAATTCTGGAAGAAATTAGCTAAGTTCTGGAATGAATTTTGTAGAAGGAATATGACGTGATGGGCAATCATATAATTTTGTTTCATGTGTAGTCATCCTAGAATGAATGAAGAATATTTATTAGAAAATCAAACTCAAATGTACAAAAAACATGATGAAAACTAGTATTTTTAGTAATGTTTTCTGAATTATTCATTATACTCCAATTTGACTTTGAATACTTATAGTATTATTGACATTGTTTTAGCATTAGTTGTGTGTGTGTGTGTGTAAAAAATGTGTATTGTATCATATATATATAAAACACATAGCATATTTTATTAATTATATGCTATATTCTACCTGTAGACAGTCATAAATATGAATGTATATTGATTACATTAGAAACTGAAATCAGATCAGTGGATTTTGTACCATTCTTTTAATTATTGGATATATTTTAGGTATTTGTGTATCATAACAATACTACTTTTCATATCTCTGGATGCTTTCAAAACAGTTTATAAGAACTACATTTAACCTCTCCATGTAAAAATCATTTTTTTTCTTTAGACAGTACACAAAAAAGTACAGACTTGAGGAAGAAAGAACAAAACACCACAAAAAAACTCACCACCCTGAGAAATCCTGAACAATGAACTTTAGAAAGTGTAAAAGAATAACCAGAAAACCAACTTGTTATTTCCTATTTTTAAATGCTGAAAATGTCTTTCTGATAGTCCTGAATCCCAGTATCCAAATCCTGAAAATGTCCATCTGTGAAAAGAGTGGGTATGAAAACTCTGGGCTGATACTACCATATTTGCATCTCAGAGCAGGACAATAAAAAAAGGTATTTAGCCCAGAACTGCTGGAACGTGCTCAGTGGTTTGGTGTGTGGACAGCCCCAAGCAAGAAGTTTCAGAAAAGTGCCAATCAAGAAACCAGTGAAGTACAATAAAACATCTTTCTATAACATATCCATATGTTATGTCTTATCCATATCAAGTTTTATTTATAGTTAGTGTTTGAAAATCATGAGGGGGTCTATAAGTTACAGAGCTAAGTATAGTAGACTAGTGTGTTTGTTTGAAATCTTTGAGGTTTCTGGCTCCACTGTAAGTCTAGCTCCTCTTTTGGACCATGCTTCTTATGACCAGCATCCAGACAAATCTTCAGAATAATAAAGCCCCAGTTAACATTTGTACAATTTAAGAGTTGGCTGAGAGCTTGATTCTGACCTGAATAAAAAGGATGGGGGGTAGATAATAAGCAAAGTGCCAAAGCTGTGGCTGAAAAAAGCTGCTCATGGCTCTTGATCTGTATTTTATAGTATATATATTAACACCTTATTCTCTTGAGTGTAAGCATAATCCTGCTATCAGATCAGTCAAGAAATGTGTGTAGTTAAACTGATTGTAAAATAATTAATATAAGAGATAGTCATTAAGAAGGACTGAAATGGAGGCTATGGTCAGACGTTATAATAAATCTACATTTACTGGACCACCTCAAAATTGTTGAGGCCATATGGGAAAAGTAGCCAACTGGGTCAAATTTGTTTAAAGAAATGTGTGATAATAACTTTGAGTAGACAGATTTTCTTGCATTAGCATGCTTAGCCTGATAGCGCATTCTACGGTTAGTATGTATTTTACTCCTGTCTCTTCCTTGTTCTTCTTCCATTTTTTAAGTTCAGAAACCAAAAGCAGATGCCAGCCCACACCATGTCCCTCTTTGCCAGATCCAGTTCTCAGGGTCAGGCCTTTCTTCACCCACCAGCACGTTCTCTGAGCTAGGACCACTACTCAGAACGACCTTTTCATCCTGGTACTCAATCTAACCACTCATATGACTTTTCAAAGAGTTATTTAAGAAATAACGCCTTTTATTTTTATTTCAGATTCTCTGTCTCTTGACCACCCTGACACCAAAGAACTTTATTCACTCCCACCAAATGGCAATTAGAATTACACCTCAGATGTGAGCTGATCCTGACAGAGTTAGGATGCTAACTGCTCCGAGACTGATTGTAATTTGTTTGCCATTTTCTCCACTGGACCCCTACAGAAGCAGTGAACCTGTTAGAAAGAGAGGGACGCAGTCCTGTAATCATATGCTGAAGAGAACAATAGTCCTCTATTTTCTTGCTGAAGTCTTAGTCACTATGCATGAAGCCAGACTGCTGTGTGTACTATATACAATAGCTAAGACAGAGATAGAAATCTAGAGGAGGTTTGTGATAGAATGGATGACTACAAAGCAAAAGAACACAGTCTTGGAAGGGGAAATGTGAACAAACACCCAATTTAATAAGGTATAATTTGCCATCATTTAGGAAGTAGTCTGCAAATGCAGAGTATTCACTGCAGGAGTAGGAGCTGTTGTAAGCAATGCTGATGCTCACAGCTGATTCTAGCAAGTGCAACATCTGTAATTAGTTAGTGCTCTGTGAAGTTGAGCTGTGCTCAAAGTTTTGTTTTGCATTTTCCATTTTCCATAAAGTTTTGTTCTTCATTTGTCTGACATCTTTACCTCACTTTTTCTAGAGGAACAGATCTGTTAGCAGGGCTAGGAAAATAAAAGACTGGGATGTCAGGAAAGGAGTCTGGAAAGTCAGGAAACACTGGAGGTAGACAGCAAAAAGCAGAGATAGGAAGATGAGATAGAGCCTATGAGGGATTATTTATTTCAAATTAATAAGCATACACATTCACAAAGGGCAACCAGGCTTTTTACACAAAATTTTTACCAGAGCATCAAACATGGGTTAGCTTTCCTGGGTGACATGGGAGAAATGAGGAAAAAAAAAATATAGCAGATACTGCTCTTTGCATTTGTCTTTTTCTCACACATAAAATTCAACTACATGCTCTTCCATGGTCTAGCAAATACTGTGAGGGTCACCCAAGAAATTATGCCATTTACAGACTCTGCTGAGCTTTATGCTCTGTAAGCACCTCTTTCACTTCAGAAACAGTCAATGGGAAATATGCAGGCTTTCTTTTACTTTCCTCTGTATGAAATACCTTGGACAGTAAGAGACAGTAGAGAGATGGAGTAAGTTTAAGAAGACAGGACTAGACATATCACTGTAGTAAGACCTCAGTGAGACCTGATAGAAGGTGAAGGTAATTTTATTTTATAAAAACACTGAAATAAAATTGATTTCATGCATTCAGTTGCACTATCATACTCACGTTCTCACAAGCACCAAGAAGAGGTCTGCCCATGCTGCAGGCACCAAGAGCTTTGACCCCAGGAAGTCTGCCCAGGTCTCCTTGTGACTGCATGGGGGACAAGGGATGCCAGCTGTTGAGTCCTCCTGATGTTTTCTGGGTCTTGCTTAGGTATGGAACCCCATGCTGGTTTTAGGTCTGCCTTTTGTATCCTTGTACGGGCTGATGGTGATTGTGTTTTCTGTATCTCCATCTGCCCCAGTCAGGGACTCACTGTTCTTTTTCTACTTATCTAGGTGTATTTTAGCTCCTATCCTGTTCTCTGTCTTCCTTCCATCACCTTTTAATGGTTTGAGTCTGCTTAGAATTGGCTTATGCTATTCCATGATTTAGGCTTTCCCTTTTCTTAGGCTGTTATTTTCAGAGTTCGGTGTTCTGAGAAGCAGTGCATACATGTGCCAGTCTTGGTGATCCCCTATTCAAGATACCACTGGGACCTGTCTTGCTCACAGACCTTTTCCTGCCCTCTGTTCCTTCTGATGCCTCCCTAGCCAGACATTTCCCCTTTTTCTTAAATCAGACTGGTCTTAAGGTTTCTATGACAATTTTATACATTAACTTGTAGTTTCAAGAACGCTTTTGTACTTTTTGGACACATCCCCAGACACAGAAGTAGTGTAGAAAACAGATACTTACTCAAGCTCTAGAAGTTTTTTTGGTTACTAGAAGACTTGCTGCAGTTACTTGCAGACTAGTATTGGCTATTTCACTCTGTATTTTCAACAATTAAAATGGTTGATACACTGAGTGAAGCTGAATTAAATCTGATGACTTTTTATCCTGTTCTGAGTTGCTTCTTTTGTTACAGTTAATAATAAAGGAGCTATAGTCTAAAATTATCTCAGGTATGTGATCCCCACCCTTTTGACACAGTAGCGATTACTCAGTAAATTACTCTTAAACCTAACTATGTGTGGAATGACATGGACAACAACAGAGAAAAACTTTTGAGAACTGGAAACATCATATTTCTGAATTGTTTATCTTAGAAACAGCCTCTAGATTTATTTCAAATCTTGTTTGTAGTTTCCCTTCATGCAAAATCTTCTGTGAGAAGTAGTTAAAGGGAGCTTTTAACTTAATAACTTTGACATGGAACTAACCCTTACTGTAATTTAATAATTTATTAAATTGGCAGTGAAAAAGTCTACCAACTTATCAAGTAGTAGCTATAGAGTTGTACGGTTTGTTTCTCTGACAGAGCTGTACATGAAGTATAATTTATACATGTTGTTCAAAAATCTATGTAAAGAGCCAGAGGTTATCTGGCAAAGCTTCTGATGAGCTTGTTTTATGTTAAGAGCTGCCAGAGTAGCAATGATTAAATGCAGTAATTGATGTGCTACATCCTTAGAAGTTACAAAACAATGTTTTACTTCCAAATGTCCCCACAATCTTCTTCTTACTTTCTTTGGTATTGATCATCAATCTCCATACTTCACATGAAAATTAATCTGTAGTCCACATACTTTCAATTAAACAACTTATATTTTAATATCTCCCTTACCTACTTCTCTCTTACCCATCTTTTTTTAGACCTGTCTTCCTCACAGTCCTTTTTAACAGAAAACTCGAACAGAAAACTCGATCAGAAATCTAATACAGACTGATGGTGAAGACTGTGAGTACAAGCTTTAAAATCTAAACACCTCATCACTTCAACAATGTGGTTAGCCTTTGAAGCTTTATTAGGCCTGAGACACAAAGTCTGATCACTTTCACAGTTTTCTCACTTGGCAGCCATTGACTGTTAACACATCACTGAAACAGTTACTTAAGAAACTTTAGTTTTATTGGTTTAAACACTTTTCAACATACCAGGAGTGAGAGTATGATTACAGATTAAAGTAGCTCAACTATTTTTTTACTGAATATTTTTGTCTCTACTTGATGAGTTCTTCCTTCGATAATAACTTAAGTATTTAAATGACAGACCAGAAAAAGTATTTGAATAACAGAAGGTTGATTTGGGTTCTATCAGAGAGTAACAAACAGGTATTTAAAATTGAACATCTCAGCCATGTAATGGCTACCTATTAGCCACATATTAAAATGGCTGAAATAGTTATATTTATGAAAACAGTCTCTTAAAGCTTCTTGGACAACTTTATCCTCCTCAACATTGAAAGAACTGTGATTTAAATGAGGAAAATAAATTTACTATTAAAGAAAATCTAAGAAGAAAAGGAAATTAAGGATAACCACAAAAATATACAGTAGCTGACATTTTTCAACCACTTTCACCTCCATCATTATAGACTAAGAATCAAACTAGAAAATCTCCGTTGGTGTCATTCATCATAACTGCATTGGAGCTGGTGGATTTATGCCCACCGCTCTGAATCCCCATTGTATAGCTCTCCTTACTTCATTTGTCTCCATCCTCACACCCCAGTCCTCTCAACACTTCCTTTTACACATTCCTGCTCACTACAAAAAGCAGTGTGTGCTGAAAACTCATGGGTTGAGATAAAGACAGTTTAATAGGTAAAGTAAAAGCCGTGCGCACAAGCAAAGCAAAACAATGAATTCATTCACTGCTCCCCATCAGCAGGCAGGTGTTCAGCCATCTCCAGGAAAGCAGGGCTCCATCATGTGTAACGGTCACTTGGGAAGGCAAACGCCATAAAGCTGAATGTCTCCCCCTTCCTTCTTCTTCCCCCAGCTTTATATGCTGAGCATGATGCCATATGGTATGGGATATCCCCTTGGTCAGTTGGGGTCAGCTGTCCCAGCTGTGTCCCCTCCCAACGTCTTGAGCACCCACAGCCTCCTTGCTGGTGGGGTGGGGTGAGGAGCAGAAAAGGCCTTGACGCTGTGCAAGCACTGCTCAGCAGTGACTAACATGTCCCTGTATTATCAACACTGTTTCCAGCACAAATCCAAAACATGGCCCCATACTAGCTACTACGAAGAAAATTAACTCCGTCTCAGTCAAAACCAGCATACAGTGGAAAACTTCCACTGCACATGATGGAATGAGTTCCTCAGACATCAGCACCTGAATATTTTTAGCTCCTCAAAGAAACTGAAGACAGGATCAGGACAATGAGGATATATCCCTTTCATATTCTTAAAAAAACACTTTGAAGAATCTGTGTTTTCCATCCTCTTCATTTTCCGGAAATGACTGAGCCTCATTCTTCTGTGAACACTGACAACCTTAAAGGGTATTTATTGCCTATCATTAACACAATGAACATTCATGATCAGAAACTAGATGAAAGACTATATGAAACACTACAATGGTAGGAAACCAAAGAACACTAATGAAAGAAAAAATTAATGTACAAGATGCTTTTTTCTACAATTAATATTTCACACAATGCTTATTTCAGCTTCAGAGCTTCAGTATTCTTTCTGCTAATGGCAAGTAATACGCTAGAAAACTATCAGTATTCTCAAATAGAAAGCGTTATTCATTTTTGGACTTTCTGAAACAAGTGTGTTTCACAAACACGCACATGTGTTTTCCCACACTGATAGGACAGTAGTAAATGATTTTGCAATATTGCAGGATATAGCACTGAAGAATACAAACTTATCTTTAATTCTCTTGCTTAATCCAACAGGCAGACCTTTTGTCTTGCAAGCATAAACCAAATATCATCTGCCAAAACAAGACAATGTGTGAAAATATATCTGTTAGCAATAGCATTAGAGTGGGTGAGACAGCACATGGGCCATAAAGGGTAGCTTAAAATTATACATTCCACAATAACTAGGTTAAAGAAATGTAGCAATTGTTAACACCCAAAACCTTTTCTGCAAGTGGAGAAACAGTAAGTTTCAGGTCTACATATCAGGGTCAATAACAAAAAAACAAGTCTTTTTTGCCTTATTGTAGTTTCATTGTGTGGATATTGTGGCCTATAATGCTGCAGGAGTGAAAATAAGCAATGAAATGGAGATGACTAACAGAACCTTCAACAATTTGCAGATAGTATAAATACTTGATAAAAAGTACAGATCTTAAAATGACTTCACTATAGACTGTGGAAATGGTATACTTAGAATTACTTTTAGAATTTGTGTAAAAAAGGTTTTGTTATTTCTTTAAAACTTTTGGATTTAAACATTCCCAAGGCAGTAATATCTCTACACAAAAGTTTATTGAAAGTGTAGCAAGGCTCATTCCCCATATCATAATATTCACTATGATGAGTGAAAAGTTGGAAAGCAAGAGAATGATTTTCTTCTTTAATGCTTTACTCATGGTAGTACGCTGCTGACTCTTTTTTCTTCCAAATTGCAAGATAATTTCTTCCCTTTCTTGGGAGGTAAGCAGGGATATTCAATGTTACTTAAGAAAACACCAAACTTTTAGAATATGGATTGCCTTAAGTTCATCTTATATAATCAACATGTTAAATATGATAAAATTAATCCTATCATTGTCACATAATTCTGTTTTGAAAGGCAAGTCAATATTCAGTATTGAACACATTGTACTGCTCAACAGTACTCCTAGAAATCTTCTAGGCCAAATGTTGTGTGAGGGTAACAGCCTATCAAGTTCCCATGGATACTCATAATGCATGAAGGCCCAAAGGTCAACGGGTCATGAGAAAAAAAAATTACCAACCTGAAGAGTACGGCTGCTGCATCTGTGAGCAAGTTCCCAAGAACAGCCGTGGTGCATGAGTGACTGGAGGTCACAAGGGCATGAGAATTTGGGAGGTTCCTGCACAGTGAAGTCCACCCCTAGAATCCACCAACTCCACTCTAACTAGTACTCATGTAACTACATATTACAACTAGATTAGCTCTTCAGCAATGTTAGGATGTCAACAAAGACTCAACATACCACTGTTGCCTAGAAATGCCACCTCTTGAAAAAGAAGAGATCTAATATATGGCTATCATGCACACATACTTCTCTAAAATGGACAACATAATTTTCACAATATATATAAAACATTTTTTTCATAACAGATACATGTAATATAAGTTTCAGGATGCATAAGCCCTGAAGGCATCAGAAAATAACTCAATCATTTCTTATCTTTACAAGAAAAAATAAACACCCAACAACAAAATTCTCTCATAAAGCAGATGCCTTTTTTCTCCCCATAATAATTTTCTTCATCATTTATTCATATAGCAAGTGTATCTGAAATACCTGAAAATATTACCAAGAGTTAAAGACTAATTCACAAAATTTGGAAAAGAATACAGGTTAGAGAGTTGAAGTTGCCGTGAGATATATATATATATATAAATTCATACATTTATTCTTAGTTTCAGGACAGAAGATATCAAATAGTCTTCACAGGAACCTCTAATTCAAATATAGACAATATAGACATATGAGTAAATGAGCAAGCAAAAAACTATTTCTGAGAATGTATCAGAGTGAATGTGCTGTGGAATGAACAGGTGTACAACTAACTTGGATGTCATATAAAATGGGAGAATTAGAAATATAAGAACTTAATTTGAAGGCAAGGGCTTTTGGGGGATTATGAAAATGGTATCAAGGAAGAAAGAATTCTTTTTGCTAAAGAGAATGCAACAGCAGCCCTTTGTATATTCAAATAGAGGTCATATGGATGGGATCTGTCTACCTATTAAAAAAACCTCAACACTACAGCATTACTTAAATTTTGTATTTGGCTCCGGTTTGGTGACACGTGGTGGTCAGAAAAAGCAGGAAGCAACATAACATTTTCCTCAGTGGGATATTCTTAAACAAACCACAGTCAAACAACATTTTTTCTTACTTTCCCTCAAGACTTTTTGTAAAACAGAGAAACAGAGATGATTTTTTTTTTTTTTAAATGAAATTGACTTGTATGATTATTCCAAGAATTTTTTTCACTATCATATTTTGAATTGGGACATGACATTTTCTCATGCTTTTTGAAGACATAAAAAGCTATAAGTATTTAAAAGCATGAAAATTAAAAACAGAGGAAACACATAACAGTGCAAGAGGTCTTTCATTATTTGACTTCAGATCTGAATTATTCATATTTTATTATAGTAAGCATTCTTATTAATACACCTACTAAAATTCTTCACATAAAAACAAATGAGGAAAAATATACATGAGTTTAAGACGAAAAAATACTTCCCTCATGTATTCAATAGGCAGGCATTCCCAAGTTCAAATAATATGCTTTTCCCTAAAATAAAGCCAAACTTTAAGAAAAAATTTTGATCAGTTAAAATATATACTTACATTTCCTGTCTCACAGTTTTTGGATGTCTGTCATACAACACAAAAATATATGGACTTCTGGTTTCAGGACTGTAGTTCAATTCAAGTTTACAAATTAGAAGTGAACTGTTCCTACTACAGTTATTGAGCACTAGGAATAAATATAGTTTGATATAGTAGTGAAGCGGACAGGGAGAAGACTGCAGGATTGAACTAGGCTTGGCAGAAGAAAGAAGAGGTCAGGAAGGAATTATCACAAAAAGTAAAAATTAGATTGGAAAATCAACTGAAAAATTAATTTCCATTAACTAAAAACTGAACATCCATATCTTATTAAGAAATCCATCAAAACTGCTATCTTCCCAAGAGTCAGATGCAGAAGACTGGCTTCTCTGTCTACAATGACACTTATGTGCCAGGGCATGCCACAAAATTTCCTGCATCACAAGACCTGGTTCTCAGATCATATGTATGTCATAGCATGTGGCATGGATGCCTTGTTTTCCTTTCTAAGAAAACCAGAGCATGTGGTAATGCGACCCTACTGCTTATGTGGGTTTTATTCAGATAGAGTCAGAACATAGCTGGACTGTGTCTAGAGATGGAGACAGCTGGAGCTGGGAAAGTGGCAATTCTTCTGGATCCTGCAATACATATTTAGCTTCTTATAATGTCAATACAATTACAGTTAATAAGCCAGGATTCATTGGTTTTTGGCTGTAAAACTGGATTATGGCCAACCACCATGCCAAAGCTAACCAGTAAATGACATGCAGTAGGTTTCTGCCACTGCATCGCACTGTTTGCTTGGGTTCCTTACAGAGAATCTTAGATCTCTCAGTTGAGCTTAAGTGCTCTTGACAGTTGCATTTCTGGTTTTGGTGATAACCTCCTCAACAATTATATTTATCAGAATCAATGATAATTTCCTTAAAGACTCACACTCTTGGCATTTTGGGCTCATTATCCAGTTATCTTGTAACTTAAAAAAAAAGAATTCACTTTCCATTGAAGAACAAATCTCCCCCTTCTTTGCTGTCAGAAACTACAGCAGAAAGTGTATCTAAGAAAATTCCAAATTTCAAGTACAGCACAACTGAAACTAGATATTTAATGTCTACCAGCTTTTGCTTCAAGGGCTGAAAATCTTAATCTGTCCAGTAATTCATAACTTGTTATTAATATTGAACATTCAAATTATGTATTTTTTCTTACCTTTTCCCAGGTATCAAAGCTCTATGGTTAGCAAAACAATGTTGGCCGAGGTCATCCATAATAAACCGATGCCAATTACTGCAGGAGGCCTTGCTCCTAACAGAAGTCCTCAAAGTTTATTTCAAAATTTCCCCATTACAACTGTATAATTTTAATAAGAACATAAGCAGACTCCCTAGGAAAAGGGTTCAGATTTGCCTTGACTAGTCGTTAGACACTTAGCTTAGATATTTCAAAATTACTAATGCCAACATTTGGGAAAAAACTTCATGAAGAAGTAGCAGTCTGGTTCCTCTTTCCTATTGCAACTCTTGGTGAATCACAGACTGTTAATTTTTCCTGTGAAAACTCTCACACCACCAAACTGAAACTACATGTAGGGAAAGAGGGAACGTTAGTGACGGAGGAGTTAAAATATGCGTGGATGTTTGTGAAGGGGAAAAAAGCAGAGCTAGCTGTCAAGGTCTGGAGCGCTGTGCTCCACTATAGGAGTTTTCCTCCCATTGCTCAAGGCCATCTCTCTTAAAAGAGAGAGGTGGTCGAGATGCCTCAGCCAGATGGGGAACTCTTAGAGAAAAGCTGGAAAAAGCCTCAGTGAAGGATCCCTCACCTTCCTTTGTGAGCTGCTCTTAAACTAAGGCCCTCCAGGTTGGTGCGTGTCTGTCTGAGTCACGTTGCAGCTGCACTGCAACCACTTCCATGCCTGGCAATGTACCACACTGATCTTGACCCCAACCCACGGATTTGACTGCCTGGCCTGGTCTTCAGTCTCAGGACTTTAGGGTCACTCTGGTTCCTGCGTCCAGACCTGATCCTAACCTTAACCTGCAGGCTGACTCCCTGGTTAGACCTCAGCCCTCCTTGTCACCATGCCCTTGCTGGGCAGACATATGGCTCTGGACTGATCCGGTCCTGGTCACCATCCCCCTCCCAGCTCTGCTCTCTCACTGGGTTCTGTGGGATGGGGCTCTCATTAAGGAGGGCCCAGACCTGCTGGCTCTGTGGCCACCCTCGTCTCCCAGTTCTCTCTCTTGGCTACACACTAACCATAAAAACCTGTTAGGAAAATAAACTGGGAAAGTATGTCATTTCACAACAGGAATTGACCACTCTGGGTGTTTCAGGTAACCTAAAACTGGATGAGAGAAAACAGTCCACCCAACCTCAGTGGGATTCCTCTGATGATGGACAGATGACTTCCTTACTTCTCAAGGATGAAAGCTATTGCAAATGATATTGCCTTGGGAATCTAAGGCAGTGCTTTGGAAAAAGATTTCAGGTGGACATAGGGGTTCTTAACATTGGTCATGTTAAGATACAGGTGATCTCTCAGCCAGATGCAGCTTTTATTTACAAATATTGTTTACTCTATATTAAGCAGAAATTATGGTAAGGATATGTCCACTTGATTTTAAGATGGCAAAAAAACTCATCATGTGATAGGCAATTCAAGAGTCAATGTCATTTGAATACAGAAGTTTTAAGTCCCTAATACATTTCAGATCCTTCATTTGAAAGATGACATAATTCATGTAAATGTGTGACTGTTGATCTTCCTGTTTTTCTGAATACCTTATTCTTAATCCATAACCACAAACTGACTGCATTCTTTTGTGGCTGTCCCTCATCACCTGAGGAAATAGTTGCAGTTTTAATATATAACATCAAGTCATAGACAGGCAAACTTATTTATAATATGCCTGCCATTAAGCCAGCTCTTACTTATGAAAATTGTCACCAGCTGGTAGTACAGAAAATCTTTGCATACAAGACAAATATTACAAATTTTTTACATTTTACTAAGTTTTAAGAATGTGTTTTGCAAATGTGATCATAATTTAGTTCTGCTTCTGGAATAGGCTCTTAAGGCCAATACAGGACTATATATACTAGGAAAGAGAGAAATCTAATTTTTCTCCTATGAAGTAGCTAGTAATATTTTTAAGAGGGAGTACTACATGTCTCATATTAAAGTATGAAATCTCCTTGCAATAAACACTTTAACTTTTTCATCACAAGTTATTTTCTCTTTTGCTGTGCATGAGGTGGAATGGAGGAATCATTACTACCCGGAAAAGTCATTCGCAAAACAACTTTGCAGATTTTCTGGAAGTACTCTGTAGGTCCTTGGAGCTCCCCCTGACCAGTACTTTTCTGAAGCATTTCTACTGCTCTGTGCCATGGTAGTAGGCTCTTTCAGCAGGGAATACATCATCTGGGAAGAAAGGATCTTGCTTTAAGTACACCAAGGAATGGGTTAAATGAAAACTGAAAAGAAGCGCAGAGAAATGAATGAAGAGGTTTTTTAATAAACAAATGAATAAATAAATAGGAATAATCTATTCTTCCCTTGAAAGAGAGAGAATTTGATGGACTGCAGGGCTTGGTTCTAGAGAAGAGTAGTCAAAACCATGCAATCTGGGGTTACCTTCCGTTGTGGTCTATAATACCAGGGGTTGGCTTGCTATGGCTCCAGGCAGCAGAGACATGGTCACAGAGGGAGAACTGCGAATAAGAGCTAAGCGAGGCTTTGTTCAGGTAACTCTCTTTTGGCCCTTTTCTGTAGATGTCCAAAGAAGGGCAATGAAGCTGGTGAAGGGTCTAGAGAGCAAGTCTTATGAGGTGCAGCTGAGGGAACTGGGTTTGATTATTTCTGAGAAAATGAGGTTCAAGGGACACCTTATCCCTCTCTACAACTACCTGAAAGGAGATTGTAGCGAGGTGGGTGTCAGTCTCTTCTGCCCAGTAACAAGTGATAGGACAATAGAAAATGACCTCAAGTTGAACCAGGGTAAATTTAGATTGGATATTAGGAAAAATTTCATCACTGAAAAGGTTGTCAAGCATTGGAACAGGCTGCCCAGGGAAGTGCTTGAGTCACCATCCCTGGAGGTATTTAAAAGATGTGTAGATGTGGTGCTTAGGGACATGGTTTAATGGTGGACTTGGCAGTGCTAGCTTAATGGTTGGACACGACGATCTTAAAGGTCTTTTCCAACCTAAACAATTCTATGATTCTATAATTCTTTGAATGTCTATACTTGCCTCTCTCATCAGCATCGAACTACAAAATAGTGCCTTTCTTCAAGAGACTTGTAACAACTATGTACATGAGAGTCTCTTGCATGATTCACTTCCTTGATTCCACAACCGGTTTAGAGACTAGGATGAAGAATTAATTTTTCTATTTCTCATGAGCTGATATGTCCTATCCCTGTCATGCCTTTGGTAGTTCTCACCTTTCGTCATGACAGATCCTCTGACTTTATCACATCCTGAAAACTTCTATTGCCAGCTTACAAAAGCAACATGAAATCTTTCAGCAGAAAGTTTGTGGGTATCTTAAAATGCTCTGGGGTTTTTTTAATGCTCTTTCCCTTTAGCCAAGTTACTAGGCTATTTTGTGATACAAAATGGAGATAGAGAATATTCCTTTGGCTTCCACCACTGCCTAGTGCAATTCAGGGTAAAAAATAAGTAAAAGACTCAGTGTGCTGGCTGGCTGAAGGCAAACAGGGTCCCTTTGCCAGTGTCAAGTCTGTCTTGAATTCTCAGAAAAGATGAAGAAAAGAAACAGGATTTGCTAAGTCCCTGCCTTGGGAAGGAAAGCTACCTTCTACAGAATGTAGAAGACTGGCAGATCTAAGGATCTGACCAGATTGTGGGATCACCACCAAGGCAGAGTAGTTATTTCAAAGTGCTGTCAGTAACGAACACTACGGAAAATAATTTTTTTCCACTGTGGCTAATTCTTGGGTCCTTGGCAATAGCAATGGTATGGATATTATGAAATAAGGTGTTTGAAATAATGACAGTGAGATTCATACCTCAATCTCACCCAAGACAGAAAAAAAGACTATTTTTGAATGGAAGTGATCTTTCTGTGTGCTGCTACTAAAGAATCTTGTCCCAGAGCACTGGCAATATTAAGGCTTTTTTTTTTTAGTATTGATTGGTTAACTCCAGGTTTAAAAATTTAACAGATTTTTCCCAAAGTTACCTTCTGACATCACTATTCTATGTATAGCTAATACTAGAGCAATATCTAGGAGTATTAAACTACTTCTCACTAGAAAATTAAATCAACAGCTGCCTTTGTGTGTTTATCACCCAAGGCTAGGGCAAAGAATGCACATATCTGGCTCTACATCAAGTGAACAAATATTTTATAGCTAACCGAGGACATTATGATTTTAAAATGTGAGATTTCAGATTCCTTTTGCATTCAGTAATAAATTACTTTGCAACTGTCTTGAGCCAATCATCTTTCCTGATCTGTATATCTTTTAAATAGATGTCATTCTAGCTAAAGGAATTGGAATATTCAAGAATCTGTTATGTAACTTACAACTACAAGTAAACATTGACAGCAAGATGCGTATTTTCTATCTTCACTATATTGTATTGTTTTTTGATACGCTTTTGTCAGCTTTCTGTTATGGAAAGAGAAAAGATGAGCTGAAAACCTTCAAAATTATACAAAATGGAAATAAACATATATATTTGTAGCCTTCTATTCCGTCACTGTTGTCCATAAAATTCTATGTTTTGGATCTTGTAAACTCCCTATGGACAAAGGAATAATTACTTTATTTATGTAAGACTTGTAAAGGGCTTCAAATTGTGGTAAACGTGGAAAATGTATTTTAAGCCAAAACTTCAAGTATGAATTCTTGGGATTCAACCTGAATGCCAGAGCCCTGACCTTTAACACTTCCTAGACCAAAAGGGAAACTATAACAAATATGTGTCAAGAGGTGATGACTCTTCTCTCTGTCATCTTAAGAAACTTAGCAGTATCTGTGCCCTTCTAAGCACAAGCATTATTACATCAATAACAAGTGATGTCCAGATGAAGCAAGCAAATCTTTAACTAATTAAGAATTAAGCTGTTTCATATTGTTCACTATTTGGTTAGCTTCCATTTGGTGAATGTTATCAAGATCTTTCTCCTTCCTCAATTTTCTCACTTTGGAAATGGTACCTCAAAAATAATCATTGAAATCTACTTCTGATCTTTGTAACGTTTAGAACTATGAGACTTACCAGTTGCTCTGTTAAGAATAAAAATTACATCTGCTTTCAGTCTAGAGGGCTATCAATGGAATACGGATGACTAAGTAAAGAGGTACTTACACATAGAATGTAGTCTTGCCTGAACAAACTGGTGAGGAAATCTGTAAGAAAACCTCACAATTGGTTTAAAAAATGTGGAAGTTAAGTCAGCTAAGAAATCTGTATAAACTAAATGCACATCTGAAATAGATAATGTCACTATATTAGTGTGGATAACATATTTTCATTTTTGTAGGGGTTATATGAAGCTACATTGCTTTGCCATGTCTAACAGTAATGCAACTCCAATGCTGGTTTTTCTTTTTCCTAGAACAATGTCAGAGAATAAAATGGTAAAAAACCCCACATTGTTTTCTTCTTTACAACATGACAGAAAGTGCAACCACAAGTACTGAAATGCTAAAGCGGGAAAAAACATAGTAAGTGAATTCTAATGGCCTTTCATTCAATTTTGACAAACCTAGAGATAGAGATCTGCTGCAAGAACACAATGGTCATTGCAGTGCAGAAAATTTATCAGAAAACACAGAATATCAGGAACATGGTGTCAAATCTTTGCTTTAAGACTACAAAGAAGCAGCCAACAAATCAATGGCATTTATAAGCAGTTTAGCGGTAATTCCTGGAAATAAAATGATGTCTCCTCAGCTAAGCCTCTAATCTATGATTATTGTACCATCAAAATAGGTCTTCCATTTTCCCCAGGTATAAGTGGATACAAACAAATTTGCAAAGATGACTGACTCTATTTTGAAAGAATAAGTCTGCTATCATAAATCACTCTGCAACTAAACCTTATAAGTCATTATAATTTGACTGCTAGTGGGAGAAGTGAAGAAACACCAAAAAAGTCATTTTAGGAGTGAAAGGGAGTAAAATAAGCTGAAATTGCACAGAACCACTGTCAATCATCCAGCTACCACTACAGACATTCTACTATACTTGCAGAGCTTGGATAGTCTTTTCCTTTTGAGTGGTTAGTAAATCCATCTAATCATCTTTTTCCTTCCAGTGATAGCTCTGAAGCCTGGTCACCTTCCTTTTTTGCTGACAGTTACAGCTTTTTTGTCTGCTTCTAAGGAGAAAGATTTTCCATAAGTGAGAAGCAGAGAATGTTTGAAGTAATGTTGAAAAATCAATGAAATCTGTATCAGGCTATTTGATCGTCATATTCTGCTTGTATACAGCATCATATGTACATATTTTGGCTATTTTAGGAGTGTAATTCCATAATTCCAAGTGTTTATGTTTATTAGTCTATCTATTATCTGTGAAGTAGAAGTTACATATTAGCTGGTTTGCTCTCATAGGTTATAAATCTGTAAATTTCTACTACAGACAATATTTAATGAAAGATCTATTTAATGAATTCTACGAAGAGTGACAAGTTATCCAACAGCATTCTCGTATATGTGCATAACACAATAGCTAACATTTTATATTAGAACTGCTGGCCAGCTGAGATGCCATTTCTTGTTTCCTCTATATAAATATAATTGTAGATATAAAAATTATAGCAAGAGATTCATAATGTTTACAGAGTAATTAGAATTATCAAATTAGTGAACGTTTGAAATGTTGTTAATGGATCATTTACAAACTCTTTTTCTATACTACAGAAACTATCATTTGCATTCTATGTGACATTTTGATACCATCATCCCAGTGCTCATCAATATCAGTAAGTGCCAGAATACCGTAAATTGTCCTTCAGAATGTAATTTAAATCTTTTTCCCAATGTGACTTCAAAAACACTAGAAAAAAGTTCATTAATGTCTTCAAAACTACTTGCCACGTTTTGAAAAAAAAAGAGGAAAAAAAAGAAAAAAAAGAGTCCAAACCTGACAAATGTCATAAAATGTTATCGGACAAATTGGTTGGGAAAAGTCTCAACAGCTTTCATTGCTCCTTTTCTTTGTATTGCAATGCCCCCTGCAGGTACAAAAGATTCTCTGTTTCTCCATAGCATTTCTTTAGCTCTTTGAGTGGACCATCTCATCTGAGAAACACATGACTTCCAAAACCCTTGCTAATCACAAAACATTGAATCACAGAACAAACTTACAAAGTAGAAAATGGAAGGTAGAGGAAAAAAAAACTTGATATACACTGTATTTTAGATGGAGAAGACACATATGTGTAAGACAGAGAAAAAACCACCTTGCAGAGGTTAGTGAAAACTTGTGTCCTGGCCTGTACTCTGTAGGTCTCAAGAGGTTTAAACTGGAGAGGAATATGATGGTCCTCTAATGCAATGTGAACCCAAAACCTCTGGCCTCAGTCTTAAATGAACTGCATGTTGCTATTATTTTTCTGAAATGAACACAAGAGAAAAATTAAATTAAGTGTCTCAGCATTATAGATTTTGTGAACTACCCAGTCCCACCAATATATGTCAAGCATGAATCCAGACTGCTGACGTTATGTGATTACCATTATACTGCAGAATATACTTTGACAAATAATGGATGCTCATACCTCTTTGACAGGTTTCAGCTAGGGAGCTATGGAGCAGACAATTGAAAAGACTGAAGTGGGACTGTGAACCTCTGAAACCCAGGTGGGGCCTGATGCCCCTCTACAGCAGTTATGCTGGTATGATTAGAGTGATTCCTGGTCTATCCCAACTGCAGCTAAAACTAGTTAATTTGAGTGATTTGTGGAAATTGTCCACAGACTAGTAGCTTTATTAAGGAAGCATGTCAAAAAACAGAGAAAGAAAGGAGATTTCACAGTTGTTGGCAGGTAGTATTTGATTGTATTAGTTAAGGGTCATATTTCCTACTGTGTTAAACTCCAGAAGATTGTTAAGCAGAAGCTCTATGAAGTAATAACAGCATACTCACACCAGATAGGGCATAGCTGAAGCAAGGAGTGGATACAAGTGGATACAGTGGTTTCTCCGTTTTTGTGAAACATACAGTCTCCATGTAGGGACACATGAAGCTTCAACAACAGCTGCAGTACATAAGGGTAACATAGAGTAGTCTATAGGTATGGTCCTTTGCCTGTCCCCCATCCATGAATTTGAAATATGTAATCAAAAATTAATAAATTAATACCTCTACTCTGTAAATTGTTTTCCCAAAGAAGATGCTTCTCTGTAACTAGTACTAAATTAAAAGAATAGTAATTATGGTGGGTTGACCCTAGCTGGATGCCAGGTGCCCACCAAAGCCACTCTATCACTGCCCCTTCTCAGCTGGACAGGGAAGAGAAAATATAACGAAAGGCTCGTGGGTCAAGATAAGGACAGGGAGAGATCATTCATCTACTACCATTATGGGCAAAACAGATTCGACTTGGGGAAATTAGTTAATTTATTACCAATTAAATCAGAGTAAGGTAATGAGAAAATAAAAACTAAATCTTAAAATGCCTTACCCCTATCCCTCTCTTCTTCCCAGGCTTAACTTCACTCCCAATTTTCTCTACCTCCTCCTCAGTGGCAAAGGGAGACGGGGAATGGGGGTTGTGGTCAGTTCATCATATGTCTCTGCTGCTCCTTCCTCCTCAGGGAGAGGACTCCTCACACTCTTCCCCTGCTGCAAAGTGGGGTCCCTCCCACAGGAGACAGTCCTCCATGAACTTCTCCAATGTGAGTCCTTCCCACAGGCTGCAGCTCTTCACAAACTGCTCCAGCGTGGGTCCCCCACGGGGTCACAAGTCCTGACAGCAAACCTGGTCCAGTGTGGGCTCCTCTCTCCACGGGTCCACAGGTCCTGCCAGGAGCCTGCTCCAGCGTGGGCTTCCCACAGGGTCACAGCCTCCTTTGGACATCCACCTGCTCCAGCATGAGGCCCTCCATGGGCTGCAGGTGGAGATCTGCTCCACTGTTAACCTCCATGAGTGCAGGGGCACAGCCTGCCCCGCCATGGGCTGCACCACGGGCTGCAGGGGATTCTCTGCTCCAGCACCTGGAGCACCTTCTTCCCCTCCTTCTTCACTGACCTTGGTGTCTGCAGAGTTGTTGCTCTCACATATTCTCACTCCTCTCTTCAGCTGTTGCTGCTGCACCACAGGTTTTTTTCCCCCTTTCTTAAATATGTTACCCGTAAGTGCTACCACTGTCGCTGATGGGCTCAGCTTTGGCCAGTGCTGGGTCTGTCTTGGCCCCGGCTGGCATTGGCTCTGACGGACATGTGGGAAGCTTCTAGCAGCTTCTCACAGAAGCCACCCCTGCAGCCCCCCTCCCACCCCACTGCTACCAAAACCTTGCCATGTAAGCCCCATACAGTAATTCAGTTCTAGCTGAAGCTATATAAATATATTATAGATTATAAAAATGAATAAATAATGTTCCAAAATACTTTTGTATTTACAAGTAGTTTCTGCTATTTTTTAATTGACTTGGTCTTCAGCAGCATGGAATTATAATTTTGGAATAGTAGAAAAGCGCATTCTAGCTCTAAGGCTTTGATTGTAAATTGGACTACACTGAGCAAATGCTATTTTTTACCCATTTGACATATATTCCAGACTTTGGAATTAAAAATACAGGGCATGCATAAAACTAGATGACAGAAATCTCATTAAGAAAATATCTGTAAACAGATTTAGCTCACCCTCCAATTTAGTGATCTCATTTTATGAAGTGAGGGGTTATAGTGCAGCAATGGTGTAAAAAATATAGATAGCTACTGAGATATAGATGCACATAAATGCACATGCATACTTATACATATGGGCATGTCTTTCAGTTCAGAACTATCTAATGCCTGCACTAGGCTGTATCTCTACCTTGAAAATCAAAAACAAAATGTCCATGTAGAATTTTATTCTCCTTAACCCTTCTGACAGTGACAGATTCACTCACGATATATATATGTTTCAGAAACAGAATAATATAAAATTTAGGAAAGGGCAGAGTGGAGCAGTTGTCACATGTACTTTCCCTAACTTCTGGCTTCTTCTAGGTCATCTGCTTCATCTGCTTTTCTACTGACCTTTCTTTTATTACTATATTTCTTCTTTTTTTTTCAGATGTCTTGCTGATCACTACTTCAGACACTTTTTCTTCTTGTCATTAATGGAGAGGTGTTTATTAAAACTGAAAGACAATAGATGTTAAGATGGTAGATGAGGACATTATTACACCAACATTTTTCTTTAGGCTCTATAAAGAGATGGCCATTTCCTACACATACCTAGTACACAAGGTTTTGCTGTGTCTTGCGATCAAATTACATACCTTGGTAATTAGAGAGTTTTTTGCTATGACTTAGTCCTTGCAAACTGGATGCCAGCAAACGACCTGTTTGATCACAGTTCAGTTTTCAGTATTGGTCAATCCATCTAATTAACTAATTTAATGTGTATCACCTATAAGGTGTTTTTTTCATGTCAAATCCTAATCAGCATAATCAAAGAAAATAACATATTGAAACAGTGTGTTATTTGCTAATCAGATACAGAAGAAAATCAAATGAATTTTTTTGCTGGTCTGGAGAGAAATGGAAACTCTGGAAAGAATTGGCTGCAGACTTGGTTTAACAACCATGTCTCATTTTATGGTTTATCTAAGTACTCCTACACAAGAATATAAACCACATTAAAAAAAACCACAAGTACAAAAATTTCAGAATGAAATGTAAAGGCTGCCCAACTATCCTTTCTGTTAAGTGCTGAAGAGACACAGGACATTAACAAATAAAACTTATTTTAATGCTTTTTGTGATTCGTGTCACTAAATTTGATTCCTCGTATTAAATTTTAGATACTTACTCAGACAAATAAGTATCTGAAAGGAAGGTGTTCAGTCGAAACTTCTTCAAGGCTCCCTCTGCAGTCTGTGGGATGAGGCAACCTATCCTGTGGCAGATCTCTAAGGGGCAATGGCATTGATTGTCACCTGGAGACATCTATCCCCTTCTCCCCGCAAAGCAATCCAGGAAAATATACAGTAAATAACAAGCAAATGGTGTTGGCTTTTGGTGAAAATTTTGAGAAATAAAAGTGGATAAGTGGAATCTTCTCTTGCAGTGAGAAGACCGTATGAATACAATTAGATATACAGAGCCTTAAGTGTTAAAGAAAATCACTGAATAATCAGAATTATTGGATATACAATGGATGCACAGAAGGAGTTACACTGGGTTTGTAAAAGTTCCATGAGACTAAGAGGAAAATTACAATCAGTACATAAAACACAGCTAAAATTGTTACCTAAGAAATTACAGCATACATACACTTTTACTTAGGGAATTACTCATAGAAAAATTGAAAGGAAGATATTATATTAAATATTCTTAATCCATAGAAATAAGCTACAACTATATTTAATTATTGTAAAATTAATCATATAGAATAACTACATGTGATCAGGAATACACAGTCATTTTAAACAGTGTCTCTGCAATAGGAAACAGCTTTTTCTGAAAAAACCCTTTTCTTTTTTTGGTTGGCAGGACTGGATCATGAGTGATGGAGGATTCTGGAAGAAGAGAAGGAGGGACTCCCTTTTCAACAGCAGCACAGATCTATGCAACTTTTACAGAAGCCTCTAACTATGGGCTTCAGCTTGCAAGCAACTACATCCAGAGAGCAAGAAGTCTCTTCCACTCTGTGTATCATTGAAAGTACTTACAAACTGAGGACAAATAACTAACAACTTAAGGGGGGGGGGGGGAGGTGAAAGCAAAAGCATGATTAATATCTGTCTTAATCAGTGAATAAAAATGTACCAGAGGCTATGTTTGAGTTCAGCAACTACACATAATTAACCACAGTGCTAATATTTTGCTGTAATCCTGGAAGTCTTTGAAACTAAATCCTTTAAAGTTTATGTGTGTGAAAGTGAAATAGCTTCCCTGTGCAGCACTGACAATATCCAGGTAAATCGTTGCCTAAGATTATAAACCCTTTTGGACCATAAACACTTCTCTAAGATTCTTAATGCTATAAATTAAACTCCAGATTAATTTGGTTGTGTTTGATTTTCCTAACAGTCAAAAGGTTATGGCTGTGTTACTGAAAGAAAAGCTGAAGCAAACAAAATTAGTGACTTTTACTTTCATATGCTTGATTCATGGAGATCTGCTTCTCTACTGGTGCAGAAAAAGATATAGCCCATCTTTTTTCTTTTCAGAGAAATCCAAAAGCTAGGCCTGTATTTGTATCTTAGGATAACCTCTGCTTGCACTCTGTTAAACATGTATGACATCAATGATGACGTTTGATATTCAATGATGATAGCATAAAATGAATGTGCATCAACAAGGGCACTAATATGATATCAGGACCAAGTTCTATAAAGTTCTAATGCTTTTCTAAAAACACTAGAAAAAGTTTCATGCAGATAAGTCATATGTGCTGATTTGTTGCTTATAAACAGCTCAAAGGGTGTGTCTTTCCATTAGCTGAAAGAAGAAAGATACTTACCTACATTTCTTTAAAAAAATAACAAGAAACACAGCACGTTTGCTAAAAATTAATGAAATAAGATGATGTTTTACTCTAGCTTTATAAATACTGAATATTGAGATTTGGCAGCTCAAAGATAATAACTGGCACAAGCTCTAGAATGTTCGAACAGCACTGGAATTTTGGAGTTTGTTACTTTCTTAAAAATTAGAAATCTAGTTCCATAATATCCTTTCATTGGTTTAATTTAAAATTTTACCAATTTTTAATTCAAAATAGAAAAGCAGAGAAAACTGGAACTTCAATAAAGGTTACGCATAGGTGTACCCTTTCAGAACAACCAGTGATATAGCCCTACTACAGCATAAGGTCCAAGCTACTATAGTCTTACACACGTGTCATACCCACAAGTGGCCTTCTTATTAAAGGGGTATTTTTTTAGATACATACATATTGAATGTTACGTCTGAATCCCAGTTCTGTTTTCCTTCAAAGTCTGGTTTTCTTTTGTCTTACAAATTTGCAGTGTCATGAAATTTTTTCAATGCTAAACCACATAAATTAGGCAGGCAGAGATCAGTTGTACTGAAAAGGGAAATATGATGGAAAATGTACAAATCTGCAATCAAATTTATCCCAAGAACATCACCACACAGATTGAACTATCCCAGGAGCAGGCTAAAATGAAAATGATAGGTTTTTCCCATTTGAGGATATTTGCACCTCACATATTGAGCCAAGCATATGCAAATTTCTTCATCTTGTACAACTCATGATTACAAGAGAAGAAAGATTTCCTCCTGGATTCACCTGATTTGAAAGCATAAATATCCAGGAACCATCAAAAATATGTCATTCTTAATTTAAAATGTAATAAATCAGACTCTAAAGGATGATAAGCAAAATCCTATTGTAGTAAAAAGCCTGAAGCAAAAAGTAATAAAATTACTTTCAGAAAAAAAAAAAGGTAATATACAAGAAGATTTTTGCCCCAGATAGTTGCAAGAATGTCACAGATTTTTGCTGAATAAACTTAACCTTTTGTAGCACAAAGTCTATATGGCCATCTGGTGGATTTACAGCATTTCTCTATCTGACAGCTTGCACCTCAAAAACTTCCAGCTGCATGCATACTATCTGATCATGGACTGTCATAATGAAAGCTAATCAAACCAGTACATGGGTCAGCTATACAGATCAAGACAATGATGAAATTGTAAATAAACAGCAACTGAAAAATTCAATTCATTTTAGAGGTTCATCTGACTGCTATCAAAACATCAGTCAGTATATACACTGATTTAAACAGAGAGGCATCACAGCCTCTGTCCATGAAAGTCTCATCCAGGTTACGACAGTACAGGCGTTGCCTCCATTTCTCCAGTGACAACGGGTTTTACCTGGTGGTTTAGTTTGGTTGCAAGGGCAGAGAACTATTTTTGCTCTCAGAATCTTTAAGGGCAGTTATGACTTCTGAAAACATTAAGGCCAATTACATGTAATGGAGGGTTTTCTTGAGGTTTCCACATTCATGTAAAAGTGCAAAGAATTATTACTGTATATAGTATAATTCTAAAGCTACAGCTGTATTATCAAATAAACTTTATATTGCTTACAGAAATAGAATGCTTCATTGAGACTTCAATATGCATTTGAAGGTTGTGTACCTATTAAAGCATCTTAAGATGTGCTTTTCCCTGCCAGTTGCACTGACTGATCAAGAGGAAATAAAAATGCAACTCCCTTCTTCCTCAGGTTCTGTGAATTCCCATGCAGTCAGAGAGAAGCAGAGACAGCCCATCTTTCAAATTCAGGAGCTATGTGTTCACCTATTCTGCACATGATGAAGGCAGGTAAACCAAAGCTGCTTTTACATCTCTTTTAAAAGTATGTAAAAATACATTCTTTTATTCCCAACCTGTATAAGATGTTCATCAGGGGTTCTAACACTGAGCTGTCACTACTCCTCTGTAAGCACCCTTACCTGTAACTGGCATTTCTCATGAGGACTGTGATCATGAAGATTGTCATGTATTTTAAAACTAGCAGGAGTTACTTATTCACAACACAATGGTGGCAGAAGAGAATCCTTTGGGGCTTTGTCACTAACACTTCCAGCAAGGAGAAATGTCAGTAAGAAAAAGCTTGAAATGAAATATTTCTTCTTAAAGAGTTAGTTTCATGCATATTTATCTATCTGAAGTTATGCAATGCTTTCAATAGTTCACGCTCAGATTATTCATAGAGGAATTGTCACCCATCTCTAATGATTTGCACATTCAATTTAGTATTATTGCTCCAGTTCAACAAATGCTTGGGGAAAACTTTTCATTGATTTGCAAATTGAAAAAGAATGAATTTAAAATGCAATTTTTACCAATTAATAAATTTACTGAATATTTAGAAAGATTATTTTTTGTCAGGCTCAAAACCAATAGGAAATATCCTAAAATACAGTTTCTGTAATTATGTTCAGTTCTGAAAGGTTACTGTTATTATAGTGTATTTCACCTGTGGTTTCCAAAGTTGGACTTTCTTTGCAACAAAAATTTAACAAACCTAATTGCTTGGATATTAGACTACTATTAAATATGAAAACATATAAAAAAGGGTGACTGCCAATTACTCAGAGCAAAATATCCCAATATTAAGCTATATTCAGATACCATGCCCTTAGAACACATTGATGCCAAAAGTCATCGTGGACTATCTATAGCATTTAAAAGCTGTCATAAAATATCAAATTACACTGAAAGTACTCTGATATTTTTAAGTGTGCTTGTTAGAAAAGAAATATTTTTAGTTTGAATTTCATCTGTAAGAATTCCTGCACTCTGAAATTATTTTGTTGTTCCCAGAGTGCTCTGGTCTCTCTCCAGGCTTCCCAGAGGTGACAAGCCCTGCCCTGGTATGAGAAGGGTCTGGGCTGAGAAGTGAGAAGTCCTTGCTCATGGGCAGATCTCTTTGCTCCTGCTTAGGACTCCTGAGAAGCAGAGTCAGACAATCATCATTTGACGGTAGCTACTGCTGCTTGCTGCCACAGGTCGCCTGGATTCCGACGGACTTGACCCTTTCCCTGCTCTACAGTGGAAAATACTACAAGGTTGCTTATGCAGTATATATGAAGCTCATGCAAAGGCTCCTGAGGATACACAGCAAGAGAATACAGTCAGACAGGATTGCCATGCAAAGGCACTGCAATTTTTTCAACCAACTGTTTTTACCTATAGCAGCAAAACCACTCAAATGAAGACTTACTTAGAAAAAATTCTCAGGATGGCATTTCTGGTATAAGAGCGTGGCCTCCCCCAAAGTGACTTCATGTTTAGACAATGGTCTTCATTCTAAACCCAGTTCTGCCCCATCTGGAACACATTTCAACTCAGATGAGCTTTTCATCACTTAGCTATTTCAGGATAGGTATATTTCCACAGTTTCTGTTGGAGCTAAACTATTTAAATGTCTGCTGAATTAAATTCACGTAGCAAGAAAAAAAAATATTAGGGAGATGGGAAACAGCATGACGAAATAGGAATTTTTATGTCTAGAATTCACAGCTTAGAAATATTTGTAAAGCACTAGGACTGACAACATAAGTTAATTGATGGAAGCAGAGTTCTTTTATCCTTTTCATATAAGTCTTATTTAAACTGTCATAACTTCATCTTCCCTATATTCCCCAGCAGCAAGCTTTCCACTTGTTTCAGGATATCTCAAGTCAGGTAGAAAACAGTATTACTGGATAACATTTCATCAAAACCCCTGCTTTGTCAGGTTAAAATCTTGATCTCTTTGTAGACAATATTATCAAAATAATCACACTTTGTTCACCTTTACCTCTCAGGAAGATTCAGCAAATCTGTCAGAAAATGTTACTACAGCAGTCATGGTTACTAAAGATATTCCAGAGAGTGGCAGATTCAATTTCCCATTTTTCTGAGACATCAGATAGTTTAAAGTAAACATTACTAAACTGTTGATATTTCACAGATTTTCTGTCTGGCTTCCGTTCCTCACTAAATTCCTTTGGGGCTGGTAAATGGTTATTATTTTGTAGTCGTGTTGGAAAGTGGAGGACATACACAAAATATTCAGCACATGAACTTCAGGCAGGTTGCTCTGAAGGACTGAAATGTTACATCCACTTTTGCCTCCTTTTTAAACTATTTGTTACATGAATATATGGTATTTATGCATGTATCTATTACAAGATCTCCAAGTCAATTAAGCAGATACTTACTATAAAAGTGCAGTCATTATATCAGACCAGTGGTACAATCCTAAGAAAGGAAAGGTCCTCCAAATTCATCATATTTATAGCTTTAGTCTATCATAGAGTACAAATTAAGTCTGACCTTTATGTACTACAGTAATGTAGAAAGAGCTTCAATTATCAAGTGTTTGTCTTACACAAATGTTATTCAATAGCTTTTAATGATACTGCCAAGTATCATTACAATAATGTCTTTTGCTCATTTTACAACGATGGTGATGATTTTAGCTAGTAAAGTTAACTGGTATAAAATAAAGTGAAATATAGAGCTGAAGGAGCTGTGGAACTAAATTAGAACTCAGGACAAACTGATCTGATATTTTAAAAAAATTACACAATACCATATGTGCCAAAACAGATCAAAATACAACTTGAAATTCACATAATTGTCTTCTATTGCCTCCTGTCTACAGAATCTCTTATTCAGTCTCACCAAGCCCTTTCCTGTTGCCCTGCTCAGCAAATTTTCTCTTGCTTTGCACTGAACTTGCCACAATTCCTTGTGGACAGGTTACTTTTAGATAAAGAAGAACATTTTGTTACAGTAAATCAACAAATAACTTTCTTCTCCCAGTCTAGTAGAGTCTCAGCCAGAAAAGGAGATATTTAAGCTCAATGTCAGTGACGGTGTAGTTAATAGTATCTGTAGATGGTACAAAGAGATCATGTGCTCTTGAGGTGTGTTACCTGGTGAAAGAGAGGACAAGTCACTTTGGTCACTAAATGACATTTGTGAGCACTTTGACACTGTGTTGACTCATCACATACTGCCTGCATGGAAAGAAGAAGCTGTGTTTTCACAAGAAGGGGAGACAAGAAGTCATATGGAGATCAGAACTGGTCCAAAAAAAAGCTGAAGCAATCATTTATGTCCTTCCTCAAGGAGTCTGACTTTTTCTTCAATTACTTTTTTGTATTTTTACAAAAATCAAATTCCCATCTAAGTACAGGAATCAAATTCTTACATATTCTTTTTACTTTTCTATGCACAGAAACAGAAAACAAAGACAAAACCACTTTAGTATGTTTTGAGAGTTTTATTTTAACATCCAAACATTTTTTTTATGTCTACAAACTCAGTTATGACCTTTCTAATTCTGAATCAGTAGCTACAAGGAATTAATGGGGCCTAACTAATCCAATTCATATTCACACCATTACTTTATTTAGATACATTTTCTTTACTGTTTCTATGTTGACAAAATTTTAACAAAGACTAATAAATTGATAGAAAGCATATTACAAAAAATAAACTGAGTGGTAATTTGCTTAATTAGTCACTGAAAGATAAATATTGTTACAAGCAATACTATTGTTAGAAATGTCACATGCAAAATGTAGTAGATACATGGGAAATACTTATAAAGAGATATGGTACAAGCATACTCATTAAGCTTGCCACTGTACGTACTTCCAATTGGTTTAACACATGAAATATGAAGAAGACAAGATAAAACAATGGGAAGGTGAGGTAAAGGGTCACAACAGGACAGATGGCAAGAACGTGAAAAAAACAGATGAAAAATAATGACTTCTGGTGACCGCACATAAAATACATTATGCAGTACAGGAAAGTTATCAATAGTATAAAGATTTTAAAATCTTTTGCAATCCACATAATTTTTTTTTTTTTTTTTTTTGCAAAGGTAGTACAGAACTGGGAAAGAAAAGATAATTACATAGAGAATCAGGCAAAAATGTGATAACTCGTCAATCTGTTAAAGCTGAAGTATTGGGCACTGTGAAAAATGTAAAAAACCTAACTATTTGCATATTGAACTGGACCTTGTCAACAGTGATGATTATGCGCTCTCACTGTTTACAAACACATCTCTTCTAATTCCTGTACCGAACCTCAGATACTCATATTTAACAGAAGAAACAATAAACCAACATCTACAGAGGGGTTTTCAGAGGAAGTGGTAGGGAGAACACAAAATCAGAGAATCACAGAATGGTTTGGGTTGAAAGGGACCTTAAAGATCATCTAGTTCCAACCCCACCCCCCCCACCCCGCCATGGGCAGGGACACCTTCCACCAGACCAGGTTGCTCAAATCTCTGTCCAACCTGGCCTTGAACACTTCCAGGAAGGGCGCAGCCACAACTTCTCTGGGCAACCCATTCATAGGCACGGCAGCTGTGAAGCTGAACACAGGCATCCATGGAGGCTGCGACAAGAGGGAAAAGATGGAGTGCAAAAGCAGACACTTTAAAAAATGTGTTAGGAAATGAAATGACACAAATTGTGAGCAGATGGAGTGATTTAACAGAAATGTGCCATTCCCCTTCTATAGTGTCCATTTTGCTGACTGAATTTTCTGTTTAATGGATGACTTCAGGTTTTGCTCTCTGGCTTCCAGACAGTGATTCATCTCACCTCAGAATTTCAAGCGATGGCGAACTCAGCATTTGGCAGTCAAGTGAGTCTACACTGTTGCCAGGACAGAGGCTCCTTCTGCCAAACTTCAATCATTTACCTCTGAGGAGGTTTTGTTAGACCTTCCTCAATGTCAATAAAGAAAAATAAGCAGTTTTAGAGAATGATTCATCTAACATATTTTAAAAGTCTACTCTGGGTTGAAATTAATTCCTTTCAAAAAATGTCTATTTCTCTTCACTGACCAGTGAGGCAGCTTAGAATGACTAGCTCAAATATCCATGTCTAGACTGTAGCCCATGCCTGCATTCCTTTGACGAATCCCACCCAAGATGTCAAAAACTGAGAGGGAAAACATGAAACTGTCTGGTTATTTGAAAACAAACAAGCAAAAAATCAATGGACCTTTTATGAACTATATAGACATTTATGAAAGATAATTCTTAATATCAAAAACATGCATACCTTTGGGATGCAAAAAAAACCTTTATTTGGGGGGAGATTAAAGAACCAAGAGTAATTATATATTGCCCGATAAAAATCTTCATTGTCACTTAGGTCTTTGGCTTCATCTGTAATAAAATCAGTCAAAACCAGAATATATAAAGAACAAAAGAGCAAAACCACTACCCCTGCTGTGACTGTTCCTAATGTCATTCCTATGTTTTGTTCAATAGGTCATCAGATTACCAGGAAATTTTTAAAGATAGTTTCCAACATATGACAAAGCCCTGCTTTATATTTGCAGATTAATAATAATTTCTTGGGGTTTTTTATTGATGTTTTTACCCAAATTAATCCCTTGGCGATACTGAACATATCTTTTTATTATTTTTATTTAGAAAAGATTTGCGTTGCAGCTTGACTCCTTGGCCACGTCAAGGGTACTATGGAAATGGGAACTAGAAAAGTCAAATGCCATTTATGTTGACAATATTGATCTATAGAGACTAGACAAACAGCAGTGCCACCTACTGTTTAACTACAGAAACTCCTAAGAGCTGAGTCCAAGTACGTTATTATATGGTTTAGAGCGGAAAGTTCACTTAGAGAAGGAATTACTTTCTGTAACTGACACAGTGTAGCTTAAAAAAAAAAAGTTTAAAAGCAAAATTAAAAACAAATAGCTGTGTATGGGTGAGATCACTGTCTGCTATTTCTGTGTTATTTCTTCATGCAAATTATTCCAGTTGGGGAAACAAGAAATTTAAAAACGGTTTTTAAATTAAGGGATAAAGCGGAATGGCAACTGATTTCACAGTCAATGGTCCTTTGATTTGTTATGTGATTTTGGAACATAACAGCTGCACTTCAGCTTCCTACACACACTCTCACTCACTCACAACACACACACATGAAAGGGACTTGCAGACTGAGGTATTCCTGAAGTAATGATTTGTTTTGATACAGACAACTTTCAGAAAATGATGTTATTTTCAGATTAATTGAAAAAAGGCATATAAAATACCAGTGGATCTTCTTTGGAGGAAATGTTTGTACTGACATGTTTAATAAGGTATTCAGGAGTAGCTCTTACCATAGGGGTAGCGGGGTCCATCTCCATGAGAACTTTATAACCCCTCAGTAAATCTTTGAGTCTGATTTCTTCCCTGCATCAAGCTGAGGCACGCACACACTAGGATGGAGCCCAGCACCACAGATGCCAGGATAGGAAGTGCACTGAGCCCGTGCATCAGCCTCCGGTGAAGATTTCTCTGCTATCCACCCAAACCCCTACCCCTGCCCCAAAAGGCATGGGGCAAGTGGGGCTGATCATGGAAAGTACAACGAAGGAAAAAGTTACTAGGTCCTTTGGGAAGTAATGGCCATTTGGGGAGGTGGGGATATTTTTGCAACTTATAACAACTAATTATCCTCCTCTTGTATTACCCAGGTAATGAAGAACCTACAGCGATCTTGGTTGGTGTGCTTGTTCTCTTAAACCTCAGTTGCGTTACACAAGTACACATATACACACCAGCCTACTACAAAATCATCTGTTGAGATCGTCACCAGCGAAAACAGCCTTAGAGGGGCTCCTGGAGACACCATTCGAGAAAGTTGTGAGTTTAGATTACCCATCCCTTTTGTAGAATGATTACAGAATTCCAGTAATACATGAGTCCCTACATGTAGGATTCATGGTAATTGTTGAAGCCACCTGACAGTGAGTCTTCTTATTCAACCACCTTGGGTACCTGAAAGAAGAGAGGCCATTCAGAGGGTGAGTTGCTTCATCTTCAGATACAATATGAGCTGATTTAGCTTACTGCAAATGAATGTCAATGTTTACTTTAAATTAAACAAATAAATGAATAAAAAAAAATGGCCAAAATTAATAGGGCAGAAAAATCTTTAATACAGACCTTGCAAAATGAAGAATTTCAATCCTCATTTCAGAGTGATGCTTTCTTTTAAGATATATGACATTTATTTTTAATAAAGTATACCTTGACCTGCAATTCTTAGTTTTGGGTAGAAACCAGGAAGTGTCTATTCACTGTCATTCCATTTGAACAAACTCCCGGGCACATTTGCTACGTGTGACAAAGAAAAGCACAGATTAGCTTTACAGGCTAAATGTCAGTGAAGACAAATTTTCTAGTCTGAAGTGGTCAGTTGTATACCACAAAGGGCAAGAAACTCATCTTACTTCCCATACCAGTGGTAATCAATATTGAAAACAACTTTTAATATTATAACTAGATGATAATATAAATATGTAAAGGCACAAGCTAAACTTGTGGGAGATGGAAAGCTGCTGAAAGGCTGACCTAGCAGAGTATCCAGGTGGCAAAATCAGATCAAATGCATGATTTAAATAATGCTTCTCTGTTCAATCCAGATAAATGAGGCCTTTGGAAACTGAGGAAGAATTATCTTCTCTTTAATATTTACAAGTAACTTGAATATGTCATCTTTGGACTAGATAGCAGCTGTGAGTCAACCCAGGGGAAATCTCACCCTCAGTCTTTTTGCTAGCTGCTGTTACTCAGTTTTAATTAAAAGAATGCTCCAGATAAAGGACAGACAGGTGCAAGGGAATAAAAATGAAGAGTACCTTGCCTACTCAGCTTGATCAAAGTGAATTTAAGTGGCACCCAAGTGATAAACTGGAGGCAGAAAGGAACAGACAGAAATCAAGATAAAGACAAACTTTAATCAACACAACCATGAAAAACTAGTGTTATGTGTTCCTCGTAAACAGTATTGTACCATTTTATTTAAGAAGCCTTAAATTACACAATGTCAGTAAGTCTTCACAATAATTATGTTTTGTTTAGTTACATATGGCAATCATAGACTCACTTACTGCTCAAACCAACTACAGGCTGGTTAGCCTGCAAGGTATATCATATAAAGCTAGTATACACCACTGGATATGACTAAACTCAAACAAATTCCTTCAGGCTTGGACTGAACCTCTGGTAAGGTTCAGCATATCTAACCAACTACTACATACTACCCATACACTATATTGTATAGTACCTTTCTGTTCAGAAAGGCTGAGACTGTTAGCCTTCTGCCTTGAATGATTTGCTTGGCTTAAATCAACTAAATAGGAGAACTGTCTCATACTTCATTTTTTTTTTTTTTTTTTTGTTCTGATACCATCTGAGAGGCCATATTACAGGGCTGCATCTGCAAAGTCCATTGTTCAATGGACTTCTGGCAACTTATGTTCCAGCTTTCCAAATTGCAGCTTAAGATAGGTTCTTATTTCATAGAATATGACACGTAAAAGTCTTCTTGAGCATTTCTAAGGACAATTTAAACTAAGCAGTTTATGGGTTTTCCCCCTTTAGCCAGAATTCTATGATAAAGGCTTACTCACCAATTAAAGTCTTACAATTAATAGATAACAGAGATTTTAGATTTCTAAAATGCATTCAAACTAATGATGCAATGTCTATCCAGCTGATAATGATGGTTTTCTTCTGCTTACATAGTGTTGAGAGACTTGGCTTCAAATACTGGGAGACACTACAATTATTCAGCTTTTAATCAAAAGAATAGACAGAAACTGGTAAGTAGCAATTAATAATATAATGCCATCGTAATTACTATTGTAACTAAAGTGAATTGTTTTCTTGAGCAGTATTTAAATCCACTTTCTTTGTCACTTTTGGGTGTTTTTCTGACATTGATATATCATCATTTTCCTTTCCTCTTCACACTTTTAGATCGAATGTGGTATAGCTTTCTGGAACTTTTAACTTCAAGTACACGCATCTAGCTCGTCCTCTGAGTAATCAAAAATTTTTCTCTTTTTTGCTTTCTCTGGAATTTGACTCTCTTTTTATACGCAATGACAAACCCAGCAATTAATGCAAGCTGTACCTATTCTATAAAATTCAAGCCCACTCTTAACTGTGGACTGTTCCTTCACTGTTGCCTTGGCTTTAGTAATGTTACTATTTCCTAACAAAGTTCACTAGCAAAGATGTAGTCCTGGTATTTTATATTTGTTTCCCACAGACTTGAAAAGAATCAGGACAGGAACTGGAAAAAACAATTAATGAAAAAAATAACTGCACTCCCTGCCCTGAGAAATTATCTTCCCAAATGATGCCCCAAAGTGCATTTCACCTACATATTTATCTACAGTAAAACTAAGTCTTTTCTTTATTTTTTAGGCTTTGTTGTAGGTATCATTCACAAAATACATACTTTTTAAAAGTACTTTTTCCCAAAAATTCTCTTTGGAAATACACCTTAGAAAGGCTCCAGTCATGACTCAGTGATGCACTGGATCTATTTTCACCTTGCTTTTCAACAAGGTGAACTTAATTTTGGTTTTATCTTTCCCTTTTTATTAAATATTTCAGTATTACATCTATATCACTGGAGAAGATCTTTGCTAGAGGTTGCTAACTCTGATTTCATAAACTCAGCTATTAGTATCACAGCTGGTTCCCAAGCCAGCTGTTGAACTTTGCCTTCTGAAAGCCTTCTGCTACTGTTCTCTTACGAGCCTCAAGACATCTCCAGCTTTGTTAAAACTTCCTTTCTCCCACAGTTCCTTTGCAGGTAGACATTTCCACCCTAATTCCCCACCTCCCTTCTACCCTATGAAGTCACCAGTCTCCCTCCAAAACCAGTTGGTTTTTATCTGGAAGCACCTCAGTTCTTCTGAGCTCACTTTCTGAAGGGACAATTCTTACATTTGCTTTACCTGTGAATTTCTATCTCCTGTAATCATTTCTCTTTTCGTTCCTGTTTGGACACCTTAGCCAAGCACAAAGTGACTCTGCAAGCAGGATATACCTAGTTTAGAAGTACAAAATTTATTTATTGGTTACCATACACAAATGAACACTACTAGGTTAGGCATTAATATGCTCACCGTCTTTTTATAAGACACATGCAGAGTCTCTGCTAGCCAGGCAGGCAAGAGTCAGGAAGGAAGAGGGGCAGTTCCTGCAGCTCCCTGGTACACAGCCACAGTTGTGCCATCTTCTCACACTCTGGTTTTTATTTATGATTTTATACTTGCCCATGTCGGTGCTTTTCCTTGTCTTATCCTGTCTGTAATTTCACCTTTCTCATCTCACATGAATCTCCTCCTCAGACTTTCTGACATAGCTGTGTAGTATCAGCAATGGGCCTGGTATCCTTAGGGCACAGATGCCCGAACAGATTTCAAGTCATGGGGAGTCACACTCTTCTTTTTTAGCACTGGGATGACTTTGACAACAGGAGATAAGGAAATTAATTAGTTCTAAGCAGCTACCAGTCAAACCCATAGGTTTGAGTACCAGTTGCTCAACGGTAACCTATATGCTCATGCTTACCCCATAAAAAAAGCTTATCCTTTTCCTTGTGATACATCATTAGACATTTCTTCAGGTCTTAACATACTGCAGTAAATCATTACATTTTCTTGAACTTTTCAATCCATGTAGCAGCATCTGGATCTAGGCCAATTTGAATTACCGTTGAAAAAAAATTAATTAAATTGTTTAATGACACCTATCCATAACTAGAATTTTCCATCCTCCCCATGAAAATTTATTATGCAGAGCTCATAGAAAAGAGACTTTCAGTAGGAGACATAATTTTTAAATATATACACTTCTGAATTATACGCATAACATCTTTGTCAGTAATAAAATAAGACCTTCAAGTTAAGTTTCGCTCTCAATGATTTTCTTCATACATCTCCTCATTTTCCATGTAGGACTCAATCTGTGAAGTAAGAATTCAGTCTTACTGGCAGAGACACGTTATAGTAGTCACACCACTAACCAACTTAATTGTGCTGATGAAAAATATAATAAAGTCGCATTACCAAAAGCTCATTTTGCTGCTGTAGCTAAGGCCTGTTAAGGGAACTAACAGCTCCTCCCGTAAATATGGGGAAAGAGTGCAGAATGATGAAAAGAGAATGTAGTAACTCCACCATGAGATGGTCTGGTTGCTTTAACACAATCCCAGGGCACTGTCTTGCAACTACTGCTTTGTAGCATTTGAAAAGATGGTCACTTTAAACAGAAGCTGCCAAAGTTGCCCCCCAAAACAGCTGCATCTCCTTCTATCCCAAATCCATACCAGCCCCTCCCATATACCAGTAAAAAGTAGTAATGGATGCCAGAGGGGAAGAAGGCTCATGTGCGGGAAATCTAACTCAGATGGTTTTGTTTTAACCCCAGTCAGATGCCTGGGAGAGTTCACACATCTACTTTTCTGTCGCAGGCATCTTTGCTATCCCCAGTTTTCTTCCACCGCTGTTGGCTACAGGATCCCTCTCCATCTTGAATCTGTGTGCTGGGTTGACTGTGGTACTCGTCTGCCAGAAGGGTGAGTGGACTCACCTTACTAAAACACAAACACAAAACAAAAAGGGGGAAAAAACCCAAACAGCTTTATTATCGCACAGAGGTCACCCCTTCAGCAACTGGAAGCCCCAGCGGAGCGCCCGGCCGGGCACAAGGGCCGTCCTGGGGGTGCGCGGTCACCCGCCCACACGACGCCTCCCGGCGGCAGCGAAAACCGGCAGGGTGACAGCGTGAATCGGGGGGGGAAGACACCCCGCGGGCCTTCTCCCTCCGGAGGCCGCCAGAGCAGGCAGGCGGCCGGCCCAGGCAGCCGCACCGCCGCACTCCCAACACCGCCGGCCAGCTGGCGGTGGCGGTGGCGGTGGCGGCCCGCCCACAGTCTGCCCTCGCGCCCGCCCACGCCCCCGACATCGACCGCCCCCGGCTGCGCAGACGCAGCGACGCGAGGGCGGGGACTCTGCCGCCCCGCGAAGGCCCCGCGGGCGCCCCTGGCCCCGCCCCTCTGCAGCTCGCGGAGGCCGCGAGGCCGCCAACGGGGGAGGGAGCGCGGCGGGGGCGCTGCGGTCCGTCTCGCGAGGTTTGGCGCGAGTAGAAACCCCCCGCGGGCGGGGCGCGCGCTGGGCGCCTTGGGGGTGGGGCCGGGCGGGGCCGCCCGGGACCTGCCGCCACCCCGGAGCGGGGGCCCGAGCCGTCGGGGGCCGCTGTCGCTGCTGCTGTGCCCGGCCGGGGCCGTCTCCGGGGCCGTTCCCGAGGGAGGTGGGGCCGTTCCCGAGGGAGGTGGGGCCGTTCCGCCGCGGCCCGGGTCCCGGTGCCGGCGCTGCGTCGCGTAGGCTGCGTTAGAGCCCCCGCAGGGCCCGAGGCAGGAGCCTGGACGGGGCAAACGGGGAACGATTGGGGGTTTGATCTTAGAATTGGAAGGGACACGGCCTGCTTAAAAACCGCTTTTCTGTTGTAAGTTTACAGGTTTAAAAGACGCCGTGACTTTTCTTAATGTTGTGTTCGCTTCACTTGTCATTTGACGCTCTCTGTTACATTTAAAAAATTTGTCTCATTGTTTTATCTCTTTTGCTTGTTTATATCGGTTGTTCACTGAGCAGAAGTGGAGGGAGAAAAATCAAATTGCATTGTATCTGATGGCACACGACATGAGGCAGAAAACCTGAAACTCACTTACTTGATGGGGATTAAATTTGAAGTTGATAGTACACCTCTGAGACCTCGCCTACACAGAATCACACTGGGTTTGTTTGCACTGGTAGTCAGGGCAGTCGACAGCTTTTCATCTGAATAAAGGCATTTCCATCTGTTATTCTTCATGGTCAGAGTCTTGCTAGGTGTAAACCAGACTTACGTTTGATTTGTGAGTCACTCCTATGATATCCTTGTAGCATAGAAGATTACAAGTCTTGTCTTGTAGCAGCCAGGATGCTTGAGTGTTTCTTACTAGGGTCTTGACATCAGCAATTGGTTTGAAGTTGCGGGAAGACTCCTTGCACATTTTTCAGCTGAGGTAGAAGGAGCAGTGTATTCGCGTTGTTAATTATAAGGGACAGTTTGTTCGCTTGTTCTTTGCATTATTAACAATTTTAGTCCTTCCTGTTCCTGAAATGAACAGTTGACTTTATGGTCACTGGTGAACACCACAGCGCCAGATGGAGGCTGGTGAGAGAGGGAGCAGCTACTGAACCAAAGTTCTGCCTGGAACTGTTTCATTGTCAAGTGAATCAACTGTTAATGCATCTGTGTTTTAAGGGAGAGGATTGTGAAGAGGGCCTTGTTACAGTATCAGGGCCTTGATGTGCAACTAGCTTTCAACTGCTCTTTTTTATTTCTCGCCCCCCCCCCCCCCCATGTTTTTTAACAGGTGATGTCTAGAAGAGAGAAAGCGTCTACTTGCGTACTTCTATGATGTCCAAGCTCATCTATTGATACTGCCTTTGTAACTCCATGGTAAAACAGCTTCTGAGAGTATCAGTTTGGTTACCACGTCATCTGGATCCAGAGGTCACTTTTAAGAAAATGTGGACTGCCAAAAGTCTTTGTAGTGCTCAAATAATGTTGCTTCAGTTGAAAGAAGGCAGACTGTGTAATTGCATGTTTCCAAAAACTCGGCAGTACTGGATTGGAATTCTAAACTATTGCACCATAAGAGCGCCACATAACAGAGTTAAGTTCCAGGTAAGTGTTTTTGTGATGCTCTAGGTATAAGTGATGTGCATCAATACAGTGATAATATAATTTCTTTTAGAATCTACAGAGCTAAGCTTTTGGTCTTGCAGCCTTATTTATGAATTGAATATGCCTTAGTATATTAAGGTAAAAGGGCAGACAGGAACAAATTGCAGGAGAACCAGTGTTTCAGAATTAACCTTTTGTGTCTGATAGTTCTAAGTTGGGGAGAAACATTTTTTTTTAAATTATACTTTAGACAGTACTGCATGATAACTGACAGGCATATTAGTTAAAGTGACAACCGTTTAGCGAAGAATAGGACCAGAGTTCTCTGGAAAACTTTTTACTAATGCATATTGCACAAAAAAGGGGAAAAAAATACAATTTTTATTGGATTTGTAAGGGATGACAAAAGCATAAGAGCTTGATTATAAAAAAATCCGTGGATATAAACAAAAATAGTGGGAAAGGACACAAAATTAAGGCTAATCTTGGGCACTGATAGTTCCAAATGGCAGTGTTTTTCTTTTTCTAGATGTCTTAAGCTTTTATCTTTAAAATAAAAGTTGCAGCATGTGGGAGAGAAATAGTGGAACATTGTGGTTTCAACTAGTTTAGTGGAGGCTAAGCAATTGAGAAATTAATCTAGATGGTTTTACAACTATTTTAATTAGCTTTATTAATCTGTTATAAGATGAACATGATTTATGCTTAATTTGCCTGTTGCTTCTCTTTTTAATAGTAATATTTGGCTGTATGATTGTAGGTTTCCAAGGTAAATGATAAACAATCAGTAGCAGATACAAGAATGGCTACTAGTGCAGAGGGAACTAAAATAGCTGCTGGAAAAAGTCCCAGTGGAGTATGTGATGGAAGCCAACATTTATTAGAAGGTATTGAATCTTTTGCCACTCTCTCCTTAAGAAGTCAGCCTTTCCTGTCCACTCTAGACATCTTGTATTAGTGATCAAGATGGTCTAAACTCTTTAACTTAAAAGTTTTGCATGATGTGATGCAATTATTTTTTAATTTTAAGGGGATTATACACAATATTTATAGTTTGCAAAGACTCATGTAATTTTCCTAAGTGTCTTAATGGCTGATTGGATATGCGTGGATTATTTTATATTATTATTTTAATTTTTTTTTTCTTAAATATCATCAAACTCTTACAATGCTTATTTTGTGTGACTGGATAGGTGGAAAACGTGGTTTTCCTGTTCTCTTGCTAGCAACTGTGGTGACTCTTAAGTAGAGAACAGTCTGTTGGATGGGTCACTGGTTTGTGTGAGCTTGTTTTTGACTGGGAAAATCAGTTTCTTGAGTATTCACTGAAGATTACCAGTGGTCTGTGATGCTAGTTAACTTTTTTTTTTCCTGTTATAAATGTGAAAAAACAAACATTCCTGTGTGAGTGGTGGTTTTGGATTCAGGTAAATTAGTAGTTACAACTATGACCTTTATTTTAGCAATGCTACCTGGCTAAACAGTTCTTTCCCCATAACTTTGCTTGTCTTGTCATTCCTAGCTAATAACTAATCCTCAAATGTGCTGTTATGCATCATACATTTTAGCTCCTGTGCTTCAGGGTGCTTGGTCATTCTCATTCTATGTATATTTAATTTTTGTTTGTAAAGGTTTTTTAGTCAGTTGCTTTGGGCATTTTCAGCTTTTGTTTGCAAATGGGATGACAGGGAGGTAGTTATGACTGGTTAAGACACTGAGATTGTACTCTGTTTATAATAATTATATTGCTCAGGAAACAGCAGTATGAGAAACTGTTGTGCTATTTCTTGTGCTTGACAATTAGGAAGACAGTACGTGTCCTGAAAAAGCTGTATTGTACTGTACCATAATTCTGTAGAGGCTTTTCTCCTTACATACGTTCTCTTATAGGTTTGCATTGCAAATGGATGAGATACTGCTGAGTAAACAGAAATGCCCCCCCCAGCATATTTTTAATCACCAGTGAATTTTTTTTTTTTTTGCAGATGTAAGAATCTTTTAAGTAGAACTCATAGGTCTATGTTTATTCTTGAATGCTCCTGCAGTATCTGTAGTGAGATTGAACAGCCCCAGTGTCCTTCTAGTTTCTTATTGTACTTTTCTTATCCTTCTGTTTTTTCTTTTAGACAACAGAGGCGTACCTATCCCCTTAACCAGTTAAAATCTTTATATTTTGAAATTTGCCTATCATGTAAGTTGACAACATTTTTGAAAAGCCATGTCAAAAGCATTTGCTTTGCCCTATTTACATCAGATCTCTATAGTGTGTGCACTGTCCAGCTGATGTGCATCTCTTAAGGTTCATTGAAATTTTTTCTTAAGGCATGCCAATATGATAACTTTGAGTTAATAGATAATATCTTTACTGGTCAGAACGCACATTAAACCCTCTAAGAATTTTTGTTTTGAAGTCTTGTGGAACAGGTGTTTCTTACCATTTCTAAGATAGCAAGATTTCTGCTGTTTGTTCAGGCAGCTGAAAAAATGTTCTGTGTCCAGATGTCACTGTGCTTCTATTTCTGGTACTCTGTAAGAAATTGGCAGGGAATAGTCATACTGTAGACTTAATTAAATTTCTCTATGTGTTCTCTTGGGAGTTGTTATAACCCTACTATTCTTTTTGATCAAAAGAGCAGTGATCTACCAGATCATCAAAGCAAAAGACATATTTGAATCACACTGTCTCTGAAATACACCATTCTAACTTGCAAATCAAGTGTTTCCATGGCATATTTGCAAGAATCAAAAGAAATGGGAAAGTTTATATTCTTATAAAAGTGAGTATCTTGGTTTCCTTTTTCTTGATTTTCTGATTTTACAGGACATTCCTTTAATGAATGCTTTCTTATCTTTTCCTCTTACTCAGAGATTCCTTTTGCAAGGTGAAACAACATTGCTTAATTGCATCTGTCAAGCAGATGGTTCCTTATAGAGCCATGATTCTTATTCATCTGTATCATCTTTGTAGATTAAGTGCTTTGTTACAGATTTGTTGTAAGAGGCCTTCAATTCAATGTACAGAACCTCCCTGCAGGTAGATTTGTTGTTCTGAATGAAGATGTTAATGTTCTGTTATTTCTTCTCTATAATGCTGATTATTTGCAATACTCTACTGATCTTAACATTCTGAACAAATGAACAAAGACCTGATTGTTCCACCCAGCAACAGATATTAGCTATCACTTAGGAGCTAAACATTACATGATTTTTAAATTAACAACTGGATAAAGCCCTGAGCAACCCGATTTGATCTGATAGCTGACCCTGTTTTGAGCAGAAGGATGTTGAGCAAGAGACCTCCTGAATTATTCTATGATTCAGTGATTTTTTTTTTTTTCCCCTCATTATTTACCCACTTGTAGGGTTGTTACATATATGGACAAACCCCATTTCTCAGTCACGCAGCTTGATGTAACCACTGGATCTGTCATCTGAACATGAATGTCATCTGTCAGTTAATGTTTGTACTGAAGTATTTTTAAATTTAGTGTATATGTGACATATACATAATGTAGACCTGGGAACTGATTCTAATTAATAAAAATGTAGTGCTTGATAACACAGCCATGCTGTTGCTACTTTTGTTTTGAAGTTCTCTTGGGGAGTCTGTAAAACTGTGCTGTATTGCATGCCATACAAGTCCAGTGGATCAAGTACTTAACTGCTTTTTGGGTTGCATTCATTTAATCTTTTTGGACTTGAAATTAGTCAACTCTTAGCAGAGTATGAGACTAGCAGCATTCTTTAACAGTATTCCTTTACTTGCAATCATAGTGTTCTTTTCTCTTTTTGCATGTTCATCTCTCACTGAATCCTTCTGTCAGTCAAGAAACTGATGTGAATGCTCATTCAATAATCTCTTTCTGTCTCGGGTAGGGAAATGAAGGAGGAGGGATAGAAGTATGGGACCTAAGTGTTAAGAGATTAACCCTCATCAAAGAATGAATGTCATGTATCCAGACACTCAGGAGAACAGTGGTTACTTACAATATTTGCTAATTAGATAGGATTAAAGATCATGGAAAAAATAGAATTTCCCCATGAAGTCTTTTAAGAGAAGGCACGGACATCTGACTTCAGTCAATATATTTTCAGCGGTTTTTGATCTGAGATTCAAATCATCTCTTCAGTTTGCATAACCTCCTTTTCTGTTCTTGCTTTAGAGAAAATGTACCAGGCAATTCTTTGTACAATGCGGTGTGATTGTTTTCTGCATTTGTAAGGATTTTTTTCTTTAAAAAAAAAATCTAATCTAAATTTTCTGTCTGTAACTATGCTTTAGACATTCTTTTTAGTTTTCATCTTCTTAGTTTTCATCTTTTTTTGATTTGTGAACATCTAAATATTTTCCAGCAGGGAGAGATTCCTTTTAGAATACTTTGTTGATGAGCCTTGTAGAATGTTTAGAAGATGGGTATATACATGTGTACAAGCATACATATGCTTGCTTTTATTTACAGAACCTTATTGTCTTACACTTGTGTTTCTAAGTTACATTTCTTAGGTCCCTTAGACTTAATTCTTGGGATTTGTGCAGCGTTATTTTGCTTGTTTATTTTCTGACCAATCAACTACATAAACGTGATCATTATGTCATGTAATGTTTCACATTAATAGTGTCTTGAGCCTGAAATCTCTTTTGGACAAAAATGGGAGTTAATTCTTCCGTGCTTGCATTTCTTCCTAGTTAATAATGCAGTTGCTTTAACCAACTTCACCCTGCTGTCAGAGTGACCTGTGACGCAAATGCATCTTTGCTCGGTAATTTGTAGAAGGCATGGAAACACCTGCAGCACTTGGTCAAACTCGCGAGAGTTTAACTAGCCTGAAAAGAAGCCATCATGGCATCTTACTTGGAAGTCTGTTTAATTTTCTTGCACTCTACTAAAAAAAAAAAAAATCTTCAAAGTAGAGTTGTGTTTGTTGTTTTCCAGTAGAATCTTGAGTAAACTTTTCTATCTTCTATGCAGTACAGTGATTTATCTTTAAAAGATCCTTTCTTTTAAAAAGTAGTAACATGTTTTATCATTTGCTTCATTGCAAATGCCTGTTTCTCACTGAGACAGCAAAAGCCAACCTCACATCCTTTCTATCCAAATGTGTTGGATATGTTACAGTTATTCCTACTTACAAGTGGATATGCAAGCATTTCCAGTGTAAAGGGGGTGAATCACAGTTGATTAACTTATGATAGTGTAGTATTTTAGCAGAATGGCTGATGCACCAAACAGTATGCCCTGGCATTATAAGATGCGCTTGCTTTCTCTTTCTTTTTTCTTTTTTTAAGAAAATATTAAACCTGGTTAGACCCATTCATGGTCTGATTTTAATCATGTTATGAGTAAAGCAGTTGAGTTTACTTATCTAGTGGTTTTGAAAGCTGTTTCTTATCTTTCATGTTATTCCCATTTCCAAGCTGAAGAGGCAATTTAAACCAAAATCTGTTGCTGTACATGTTTGCCTCTCTTCATCAGATTATTTCCAAAAGAAACATCTCATCAGCTATGTCATTACAAACCAGAAATATCAAGTATATTCCTGAGGGTACTGATTTTTTTTTTGTCACGTTTATATTGAGACATACCTAAATATGCTAGGAGTTTATTTTTAATTCAATACTAAAATAATCTTTACAGTATCTTTTATATCTATACAATATAATCTGTGCAATATCTTATTCTCATAATTGTAGTTGTTTTAAGAAACAGAAGAGCTAATAAAATGCACAGCCTAATGTTTGGTTTTTTTTTAATAAACCACCCCTAACAATCTCAATTTATGCTTCCTGTTTGTGGTTTTTTGTTAGTTTTAAAATCTGTCCTGGATACCTTCAACATGTGTGTGTGTTTTCATACATTTTGTGCTTTGTATTTTACTTTGATTTTTTGAATTCCTCCTTATTTTAATAGTGGCAACAGTAAGTTTTGTGTTTTTCTTTTCTAAACAAGAAATTACTTTAAATAGGAATGTGTCTATTAATGATTACTAATAATGCTAGAAACAAATGAGTTCTAAAGGTGAAGGAAAAAAATTCCTTTCTTAGAGAATTATATTGGGTTCAAGGCTGTGTGTGTGTAAGGGGAGTATGATGACACAGTAGCCAGCAGTTCTGTAATTAATTTGATTTTACTTTAGGTGGCTAACTGTTCCCTCTCCAACAGCATTCTTTTATCACTTTTGGATAGCTACTTTCAGTTTGTATTTCTTTGACAAATTAGATGAAAATGTGCAGTTATGTTGTGTATGGATATATTTATTGATTGAAAAAGGGATTTGTGCTAAGGAGTATATTAGAGTTGTTTTCAATTTTGGAGATGTTAAACTAACTGCTACTTGTTTGATGTATTTGGTAATCAAAAGTTTTTACTGTTCTTAAATAAACTGCTTTTTGTTATTTAGAGATAGTTTATTATGTGTTCTGTGCCAAAAGAATAAATGTATGTTATAAGATAAAATTAACTGATCCTTTTTCTGACTGTGAAACTTTATTTCCACAGCAAAAATGAAACATATCAATCTGTCATTTGCAGCTTGTGGTTTTCTGGGTATTTACCACTTGGGGGCAGCAGCTGCTTTTTACAGGCATGGTAAGAAGTTACTGAAAGTTGTGAAAGCTTTTGCGGGAGCTTCTGCGGGATCACTGGCTGCCACTGTCTTATTAGCGGTACCAGAAAATATAGAGGTAAATTAATAAACTCGTAGGTATAGGACATGATCATTTTCAAGGATATTTTTGATATGATCATCTACTATTAAGTTTTTAAAAATATTTTGGTTCTTGTTTTTCTTCTTGCTTCTTGTGAAGGAGCAGGACTTGTATATATTTTCATTAACAAAATCTGTGACTCATGGGCAAAAATGTTTGTGAAACAAATATTTCTTTATAACAAAAATCTGTCATATGAACTCTATATTTGAAGCTACGTAAATATAAATTTCACGTGTGTGAATGTTGAGTTTCATGCAACCAGTGATACTTTAATATACCAAAGTGTGTATGTACTTAATCACTGTTCACTACCAAGCTAATACTTGTTTCCTTGGCTAGAGGTAGGCTTTGTTAAGCAAATGCATAGCACATCCTTTCATCCTTTTGTGAAAGGAGATGAAAATGGTAGATGGAGTATATTTTCATAAAGCTGAAGAGCACCACGCACCAGCTCAAATTTTTTCCTTGTTGTCTGTGCTCTATTAGACAGCACAAGGAAGTGTCTTGTGCACCTCCTTTAGTCTCAGTACAGTTCAGGATGTAACAGCAGTAGCCCCACCGTGAGCCAGGAGGGATTAACCCTCACAGCATTCTGTTCTGACATGCTGCATACATTTTATTCATTATGTTATATTGTTTAAATGGAAAATTGAGAGCTGTTTTTTGGGGGGAATAATTATTCCTAATTCTTACAGAATTTAGTAAAGGCAGTATTGTGTACTGAATAGAATTAACTTTTCATATCAGGATAACTATATTTTTACCTTTATAACATTTCTAACTTGAAGTATTTTGTATACACAAATATAACTCTTACATCAGTTAATTTTTTTTTTTTTAAATTTCTTTGTCCTCCCCCCAGAGATGACTGTTAGGCAAGATATAATTAGGACTTTCTCCGTCTCCTAGTCTGAAAGCTCGCATACAACCTTTCCTTATCTTGGACAGAATGTAACACTGAGAATTTGTTGTTTTAATTGTTGCTGTTCTAGTATGACAGTTTTCAAATGTCCTTCTGTTGTATCTTGGATTTTTGTCACTGTTGAAAAGGCAAGGGACTTGAGAATTCTAGGGAGGCTTATAGAGTTATAGGTAAGTACCTATTTATTTCAAAAGTACCTTGATCATTTTTAATACCAAGCTTGCTTAACTCAGTCAAGTAGTTACAATTTCTAAATGTGTCCTCAGTCACTATTTAAAATTTAGATGGATTGTTTAAAGCTTCTAGCACTAAAATTATAAACAATTCATAGCTGTAATAAGTTGTCCCTTTTGGTAGCGAGAATTAAGAGTCTAGGTTATGGTCTGTTCTTAGTACTTGCAATATGGAAGGTAGTTTTCTGTCGTTAACCTAGTTTTGGATTCATCCAGCTCCCTGTTACTCTTAGCTCCCCATGACATTATTAAAGCATCTTAGATATAAAGATCATAGTTCTGAGGTGCTTCTATGTAGGGTTTTGTGGGTTTCTTCTCTATTTAGAAAGAAGTGTCTGAATGTGCCTCTTTCCAGCTGATTGACTACAGAAGCCTAACTGTCTAATATAGAATAAATTCAAGACTTGATGCATATAACTAGTTTGATGTTTTTGAATTGGCTTGGAACTGGCAATGGCAAGTAATTCATAGAGTAAAGGTGCAAATCTAACCTATGTGAAATGAACTAGCACAAATCTTTACAGTGATTGTTGCTTTAAGAGGTATGGACCTCTTAACGAACATTTTCAATACATTTATTCAAAGGCCATGTAGAGAAAGTGGGTCCAAGAACTACATTTCTGTCTTTTGCTTAGGTGAGTGCTCTGTTGTACAAGTGATGTGAGGAAGTTAAACTGCTTCAGTCTGCTTGCTCCTGATCTCATACTAATCCTCTCCTCAACTCTTTCCTGTTTTTCTTTCCACTGAATTCTGTACCCTCCTTAGTAGGGCACATTCACTTCTCTTTGTTTCCTTTTTTTTAAATTATTTTCTTAGTCACATCAATCATTTATTTTGTTACTAGCAACATACTTCCTTCAGGAAGCTAATAAGCCAGGAACCCCAAACTATCTACAGACAGATGTTTTACTCTGTCAACATGTGGTTATATAGGTGAATATTGATATATTATTGAGTACCAATTTCAGAAATTTGCATAAGAGTGGATTTATTTTTTTCCCAAGTCCCTAAAATCATTAGAGAAGTCTGCATGTAAGGATAAAAAAGGAATATGAATACTGACTAGGGAGTCTTAAGCATTCAGAATCATAATTCGTTGTTTCGGAATCTTTTTGCTAAAAAGTAAATACTACCAATTCCTTTACTCTCCTTTTGGAGTTCTTATGGCTCACACTTCAAGCTATTTTTCTGCAGTCATTAACACTAGGCATTTCAGCTAGCGTAACAGGTTCTCTGTGCAATTGCACCTGTTGCCTGATTTTCAACAGTGTCTTTTCTTCCTGTGTCGTCCATCATAGTTTTCCATTCATTAAATACTTCCATAGTATCATATTCATTAAATATGTGTATTTGTTACTAGCATGGTTTTTGCATTAGTGAGAAGAAATTGTAATAATTGTAATTTTTTAATGCTTATAGGCATCTTAAGGTACTTGTGTCTGGTTTTAGTACTGAAGTAATCTTTAAAATAAAAGGTGGCTTTACACTTGAAATACAGATGATCATTCTTGTAATGGCATGGTTCAGAAAACTGATTATTTAGAAGTGGTAATATATAGAAAAATACCTTTTAACTTTCCTTGAGTAAGTGGTATTCTTGTAAGGGTTTGTTATTATTTTTTTTATTAGGGAACTTGTTTTCTTACAAATTAGTTCTTGTAAAAGGGTCAATGTTTGGTTACACATATCCTGTTACAAACCAAGCACATATGAGAAAATATTTCAGTCTGATCTTATAGCTTTCTATTGATTAAAGCTTTAGCTGCTAGTATGTTTTAGATACCACAGTTGAACATACTTCTCATAACTAAAACATCCTTAACAGTGAATTTTTTTAATTTCCAGAAATGTAAGCAGTTTGCCTATGGATTTGCAGAGGAAGTTAGAAAATTGGACTTCGGTGCTGTAACGCCTGGTTATGATTTTATGAAAACGCTTAGGTACCTAAATGCATCTGTAAGATCATTTTTGTGTGAAGCTCTCTAAATGAAAATGGAGAGTGTGCATATTTTTTCTATACTGTGAGGCGCTCAGCACTCTTTCTTTCACTCCTCACATATTTGCAAGCTTTTAATATAATGACGGTGAATAATGTTTAGCATTTTTTTTACTCTAGGGAAGGCATAGAGTCTATTCTTCCTTCTAATGCTCATGAGATAGCTGAGAACCGGCTCTATGTGTCAGTCACTAACACCAAAAATGGGGAAAATCACTTGGTTTCAAATTTTGCCTCCAGGGAGGACCTCATTAAGGTAATGAAGTTTAGTATTGCTGCTTTAAATAAAAATGCTTGAGTTTCTTCAAGGCTTAGGAGTATGTTATTAGCTGTACAAGAAATCCCTGTTTTACTCAATCCCTTATATTAGCAGTGGTGCTACAGCTATAACATAAACAATGGAAGCAGAATTTGATCCTACAGTTTCACAAATTTTGCTAAAATTTATTTTGTGTGTGTTTCCTTCATCTGTTTTTAAAGTACTACCTTGTAGGCAAAGTGTGTTTAGAAAGTAAAAGGGTAACTAATGGTTACAGTAGATGAGAATAAAATAGAGAATCTCCAAATTTTGTAACAATTTGCTGAATGTTTTTATGCCTCTTACTTCACTGATACCATTTATATTATTTGTCATCACAAAAGAAAGTAAAGGAAAGGAAGTTCAGAAAAAGTAAAATCCAACACTTTCTACAGGTCCTTCTGTGGAATGGAAATAGTGTAATGTTAAGTACCATCCATAAATTGTATTTTAACTGTTGCTGGAAAACATATCTTTTACTGCCCATCTCTTCTTTTGAATGCCACTTTTTAAAATTTGGATCAGGATTGTGTACCTAAGCTGATATGAAATGGTAGGAGGAACTCAGATGCATGTGAAACAAATGTTCTTTCCAGTAATTGATTATACCTTAGTAGAGGACATCATAAGATACTGCATAATAAGGGAGGAAATAGAATAAGAAGAAAATCCTTCTTTCCCTGTCCTTGTGGATGCTTAGAGTAAATAAGAGCTTCTTTATAATTAACACTTAAAGAAAAAAATCACATTTGTTAATAAAATCTCAAAGTATGCGTTGGAAGTTTGCCTTCAAAGTATCATTTTTTAAAATCTTGACCCTGTCATATTCTACATGGTAAATCAGTTCTCAAAATTTATAGGACTTAATCATGCAAAGATAATTATGCAAAAAGTCTGTCTCAAATTATGCACTGTTATTTCTAGCTATAGAAGCCAGCAGTGACAAACATGGAGATTATTATTCTGTATGCTTGTGGTTCACTCTTTTTAGTGAAATCTTCTAACCTGAAGACAATTAGAAGCATCAAGATGACCTTAAAATACATATATTTTATTAGTATTTCGATAGTTCTTTGTTGACTTAACCATTTCTGTTCTTTTGTCCCATATGCTAGCAGTAGAATGAGTTGGAATAATAGTAATAAAATTCCAAATAATTGCTCACTGGAATACATTCACATTGTCTGTTCTTTCAGTGCATCTTGTAATACATGTTTTTGTGCATGCCTTCAGTTATGCACGTATCATTTAGGCCGCAGTCTGAATGCAGGTGGCTGCCATGGTAGCATGAAGGGTAGGGTGGATTAGGTTATTTAACTGTACTACGCCTAGACATGATCTGCTGTGTCCCAAGGCATAGATGAAGATACTGCTGGGCAAACAGTGCGTTTATAATAGCAAAACTTCTGTACCCTCTGCCAGAAATCTTTCAGCTTGCATATGCAATTAGTTTTAATGCTTAACAAGCCTGATGGTTCTAAAGTTTTTCATAATGGCTAAACTGAATATACGTTGCTACAGTTTTAAGCTTTTGTTTTCTTTTACCATTCCCAGTGGATGTGGAGAGGCAGTTAATCTCCCACTTCTGAAGTAGACTTTACATATGTGAAGGCAATCATCACATACTAGTGTTCCTAGACTTGCAGTTCTTAAGCTGGAGATGAGGGGGAAGAGGCATGATTTGTATGTTTGTGAGGGAGCTGAGCACATGACACTTGTATTTAGTTTGGACAGGTGGGACCACTGAATTACTGGTATATTACTTAATATACATAAATACATATGAAAATTTGTATTGGTTCAGAATTACTTTGTTGCATTTTCTTCAGTTTTGTTCTCTATTCTTTCTGCTTTCTTTTCTCTAGGTCCTGCTAGCAAGTAGTTTTGTACCAGTATATGCAGGAATTAAGCCAGTGGAATATAAAGGAGAGGTAATTTTTCAATAGTTACCAACTTTTTTTTTTTTGGTGTAAGAGCATTCTTCATTTATGATGTAATTATTTGATCCTAAGGGAAAGCAACTGCAGTACTATGTTTTGTAGAATAGTTGTTTTTTCTGTTGATATTGTAGATTAACGCTGTGAAAGATGACATGATTTTTTTCATGTGTTTCAAAAATTGTGGCTGCTGAGACTGAAATGATCTCTGTAGCATGAAGCTGTTTCCTAAAGATAATGTCTAATGCTTGCCATGAGAAGAAGCTTCTCTTAGTAAAGATGCTTCTCACGACAAGCTGTGTTACCAGCTCTAAACTGGTTTTTGCAATTTAAAGGACCACCATTCTGCTTTTCTGTTTAATGGAAGGAGTAAGGGAGATCTTGGCAGATTGGATGCTGCTGGAGTACCTGTGTGGGTTTACATATGTGTTCTCATGTTCTGTACAGAATTACATGCTACTGGCATGTAGGTACCTTCAACTCTCTTACCTCTGGACAAGCATTAAAGAATAATTTTTTTTTTTCCCCCTGTAGCACACAGCTACGAAGTTTTCAGGGGTGTACACTACTGTAAGAAAACCTTTTCACAGTTGCCTGTATTTGGTTTAGCTTCAAGAACTTTTTTTATCTTTCTTACATGTTAACAATCTAGGAATAATTTTGACTGTTTAGACTGGCTGTAATTACTGGAAGCATGAAAATAGCCATTTCTTTCTTTCTGAGAAATCCTACATGATACTTTTTCCTTTATTTCCTCACATGGGTCCAGATGATGCCTTTAGAATATCTATAATCCTCACAGCCACCCTTCCAAAAAAAACCCCACAAAACCATTTGCATTTGTCTCTAGCAAGAGGGAGTTGGAGTTCGTTATGTCAGAAAGCTTGTCAGCGATATGGCGATGCATACCAGTTAAAATATTTGAAGGCTTTAAATCAGTATTGCCTGACTGAGTTAAATGGAGACTGCTTGCCACTTCCCCGGGGTCTAGAAATTTTGTTGGTTGGAGTCTTTATACGTTGTTTATGCAGTTCAAAGGACATACATGTATGTTTTAGGTTCATTCTGCCATTAGTTAAAGGGAAGGAAGTGTCATTAAATTTCTTGCGGTGCTTTTTCAATTAAGAAATTGAAAGGTTGGCTCAGAGTTTTGTCCAAATTTATTTAAAACCCATTCTACTGGATGAACACTACTATTATGATTTGTATAGGTATTGTAGTATTTATTGAAACACCTGCAGCCTCTTTCTAGTGGACTTTTCTCATTCCTGCCTAGCTTTATTTTTTTACACTCAAAAGTAAAATCAATGAATGTTTCACACAAACTGGTTTTTCTGTTACTTGAAAGCTTCTTAACCCCAAAGTTTCTTACTATTCTCCTTAAGTGAGATTCAGAAAATGCAGTTTCTGGGAATGAGGTTGCTTTCATTTATTGTTATTTGTTGGAATGATTAGTTCTGCATATCTGCACTGAATTTTCTCATACTCTGCAAAAAGTACATTTGTGGTTTGGGGAGTTTTTTAAATTTTTTTTTTTTTTTTTTGAGAAAACTGTTGCTTGTAAATGCATGTGACTTCTATTCTTTAGTCCAAAACATTTAGAACAAAAACTGTAGGATCTCTCTTGCAATAGTATTTCCTTGTTTTGGAGTAGTGGGTAATGAGGATATGTGAGTAGGTAATAGGGGCCCTAAAGCATACATTGTAGAGCCAGATACATGGCATGTAACCCCATGATCCAGACATGATAAGCACTGAAGTCGGTAAGATGGATTGGATATTGATTTGGCTCTGCCAGGCCACCTACCATATTAGCATCATATTCCAAGTTTCCTGAAAGCTTTACTGTAACAGACCAATGTTCTGTCTGTCTGCATTTATGCTAGTTCCAGGAAGTAAATTCCTTAGGCCATATGGTCCATGGCAGCATGGAATCAAGCTTACTCCCTGCTAGCTGCTCGAGTCTAGTGGCCTTATCTGTGCTTCAGAACAGTTAATTTGGATCTTCTCTGGGCTACATATGTCACCTGCATATATATATATCTGAGAGTGTTTTTAAAATGTATTTCAGTATGTTATCTGAGGTAAATGGTGCATGACATGTAAGGAAGTATGGTGTACTTTTGTTGGAATAGTATCAGAAAATAGCCAAACCTGTTGCTAGCCTGTCCATACTGCCTGTAGAGAGTGAACCCTAGGGTAAACTGTTTGCAGCATTGCACTTTAGTTTTCTTTTTAGGAAGAATAATTTTTGGGAAGTATGTGGTTCACACTGGGATTAGCTTGCATACCTGTAGTATGCATGCTTGGATAGGCTAGACTTTTGAGGTGAATAAGCTAAACTGCATGGCAGCATCGATACAACATCAACCTGTTCATAGCATGCTTTCTTCTGGTTTGATGAGCCTAAAAATAATCTGAAGGAAAAGGGAGTGTAAGATAACATCTGAGAATTTATAGTCTGTTAATGGCCTTAATCAGTTTGGGCTAGTTTATTACCTGGGTTAGGGATTTAGGGTGCCCTTGGACTAGACTTCCAGTAACATCAGGGCAAATTTGCTCCATGTGAAAGTATCTTTCTTTGAGTTGGTTTAGTGTCCTCTAAATCTCTGGCAAGGTTAATCGATAAGCCAGATAAAGATCTGCAGATGATTGCGTTGACTGTATCTGATGACTTTGTGTCACTGTAGTTCTTACAGAACAGCTTTGTAAAAACCATCTACTGGTAAATGGGTAGATTCTGTTTGGTTCAGCCCACATCCTCAATTTCATTGTCTGATTTGGTTTTCATTGCACATTATTTCAGAACTTTGTCTTTGCACCGTACTTCCAAAAGAAAAACTGGTTCAGAAGTTACCAGGAATTTGTCTCATCAGCTAAGAAACATATTTCAAGAATTGGTTAATGGAATTAAAAGAAGCTGGGGCATTACATCTCTTTATTTGCAACATGTAAATGTTTTATTTTAACTATGTAACAAGAGGGACTATGGAGCTAAAATATTTTTGACTGAGAAGCGATTTTTCCCAAATGCTTGAAAGAAAATTAAATGGCAGAGGACACTTTGGGCAGGAATAACAATCTACCAGAGATAGTGCTTAATAAACAGTATTGCCATTGCCTTGGTAAATGTTTTGATTTTCAAATAAATATTGAAGTTACATAGAGGAGAGGGGGGAAAACCTAAATAATCAGAATTTTTAAAGTGGGAGAACTTTTAAGTGGTAAAAGTACTAAGCTAGACTTGTGAAATACATTAACAATGTAATCTGTTACAGTGTCTTTGACGTGGCTTAGACAGGGACTCTGCTGCTGTTTTCACTGTAGGAATCACAACAAAAAGCTACTTAGTACTCAAGGAACACTGCATATAAATCAATAATAAATTACTATTTATAGACACACAAAAAAAAGCCTTGGTGTTAAAAGTTTTAATGTGTGTGGCAGCTTTGCTCACAGTTATCACAGCAATGATGTAAAGGAATTTGAGAAATCAGAAAGATAGCTTTAAATGGGTTTGGAATTTTAATTTTTTTGGTCTCTCTTTCTAAGGCAAAACAATCTCAGTCCTAAGCATTGAGAATGACAATTGAGAATTATAATTAGTGAAGAAGAAAGCACTTTTTCAGCATAACTCAAATCAGATGTAAATACCTACTTTAGGGTAAGGTGAATCATGGGCTAGAAGTGTTTTCTGTTCGGTGATGATAAAGGAAGTGTAGCATGACTAACTGACTGTATAAAGTTTGTTGAGAGGCATCTGATCACCAGACCTCATGTATGATGTCAGTGAATGCATCTAGCCAGTACACTGATGTCGAGTTTTGGCTTATGCATGTAAGCACAGAAAGAAATATGAATGTATAAAATATATTGGCAAGAGATGTGACAGCTGTCCCTGCTTATACTGGAATGGAATTTGGCTAAGGTGCCTGTAAAGATCAGGCTCGTTCACCTAGACTGCCTATAGAACCAAGAAATACGTGGGGCTCTGCAAGAAATTAATTGGTTGCTTTTGTTTTTCTTCCTCATTCTTTCCTATACTCAACACTTGTAGCAGACTTGATGTATGCTCCCTCTTAGGTGCCATAGTTTTTCAGCTCCCTCCCACCTTTCCCCTCCGCTTTCCAGCTATTGCTGTCTTGGGTTGTGTATGTAAGATAACAGGAGGCTCTAGAAGAAAGAGAGAGACATCATGTTTGGTTTAGCTTGTGCAGTCAGATTGTCAAGCTCCTAGTTTCAGTCCAAGTAATGTTTTAGAGGAGTATACGTTACCTGATATAGTTCACCTGTAATATTAACAATCTTTTCATGTATGTGTTGAGAAAAATTCTATATGGGGCATTTTGTTATTAGATTAACTAACAAGCCTTACCAGTAGCTTGATAAATATATTACACACATATTTACACATTATATCAAATGCTCATTGATTAAACACTGTTTGTACCTTGTCAGTTCCTTGATTTTTATGTCTCATACTCAAGCTTAGTTGTGGTATTTTGAGAAGAAAACTTGTGAGTTTTCTTGAGGGTGGGGTGGAGGAGGCAGGGACAGGAAGAATGAAATATTCAGTTATGATCATACTGTACTAAGGTTACTTTGAAAATATTTCTGTTTTCCAATAGAAGTGGGTTGATGGTGGCCTTACTAATGGCCTTCCTATCTTGCCTGTTGGAAGAACTGTGACGATTTCTCCTTTCAGTGGTCGATTAGATATCTGTCCACAAGATAAAGGACGTGTGGATCTTTATGTTAAACTTGCAAAACAAGATATAATGGTAAGTTGCTTTTTATTAAATAAGTTCAGAAGAAGAAAATGTTGTGCAGTTAAGGTTATGCTTATTTTTAAGTGTCTATTTTGTGCTTATATATCAGTTTAAGTAATGTTTTGGCATTTTCTGTTTTGCAAATGGAGGGTAAACTTTTTCTTAAACACAGAGGAAGGAAAATGTAAAATAAAGAAGAAAGGTTGGAAAGAATTGATGTAGTACAAAATCAAGCAAATTATCACAGACTGTTCAATGTAAATTATCTAGGTTTGCTTTAAGTATCAGGCAGAGTGTTTATAGGAAAAAAAAAAAAGTAAACGGAGACTTCTGTAGAATACCTCAGGAGAGGGAAACTCCAGAACATCCCTTCATACTTATTGAAATCAGCTGCTCTAACTGAATTTAAAACGCAAGTTTAAGTTATACAATTGAAATGGTGTACAGTGACTTGTCATCTCATTGCTCAAGAGAGTTTGTGAGCATTTGTGACCACAGTGCTTTTCCAGAAGTTACTTTGTTACATCTTACAGAAACATTTCTGTGTCTTGAAATATAGGCTAAGACTGATTTTTATGGTCTCCTTTTCATCACTTATATTTTTGGTTTTGAAAGCTTTGTCTCACAAACTTTTAACCACAGTATTGCTTCCTTTGACATGATGAAAGAAAGTACTGAATAGTGGTAAACCTGTCAACAAAACTCCATTAGAAAGAAAAAATAAAGATTGGCAATAATTGGTACTTTTTTTTTAAGTTTCTTTTAGACAGTTCTTAATATGTTTTCTTAATTTGAGTAAAATTAGTGTTCTGTAATGTCACCGTAATTTGGACTAATTTCTGAATCTTTATAATGTTTCCCAGAGAGATTTTAAGCATGGTAGTGCTTGGTAAATGATCATAAAGTATGAGATTACTGATTTAATATATATGGAAAAAAATATGCAATTGCTTACTGTGTATTTATTGTGATTTGTATTTAATATCTAGTGTATCTAGAGGAGGAAAAATGAGCTGGTGATTAGATTAGAGATAGAAAATTAATTGCAGAGTTACTTCTAGGGTCATGCAAGTGCAGACTTATGCAGTATCTTAGGCAATATTTTAATCTATTCCATTTGAAGCACCTTTGGCTTTTAGAGCTGTAAAAATGTACAGTAAGAATACATTTTTTAGCAATATTGTAATCTGCATAAAATCAAGAGTTATATATCTTCATTTATCTGTATTGGAATGTGAACAGTTTCCTGTCTCTGAACCTCCTCTATCTATTAGTGTCAGAATTTGAATAATTGCTTACTTCAAATAATGAAGATGATTTTGATATTGTTTTGCAAAAATATGTATAATAATGCAGCTAAAATATTAATCATATAAATGAAGTGTTCAGAACATTAGTAAATCTAATTATATTTTTAATTTTGTTGTAAACAATAACGTCTGTATTCAAGAACAAAGTTCTGAAATCTTTTTACACCATCAAAGTGTCCACTTGAGATGCTGAGTAGTTCTTACTTTGTTAGTAATACAAGCTACATTTATACACATATGTTAAACATTGCCTGGGAAGGTTCCCAAGAATGTGGTTGTTTGCACTAGTAAGCTGTCAAAATATTTCCTTGCACAAGTTTAGCATGTGCCAGCTACTGCTTTGCCAGACAGGTCTGGGAATGTTTCCAAAGTTAAAATGTTTCAGAAACTTTGGGCAGTTTTACAGGCAGACAGTCTGTCTTGGAGGCTGTGAGTTTAACAGTGTTATGCAGACCGTTTGTGCCAGTTTGTCTTGGCGCTCAGCAGCATACCTGGACATGGTTAATTTACTAGTGTAGACATAGCCGTGCTGGTCTTTTGGTTTTACATATGTTACGTGAAACAGATGACAGAACAGATAGCAACACTGTCAAGTCTAGATAAGTTGCTTTAATAAACTAATTCATAGTTTCTCACTCTGTTGCAGCTGTCTTTGGCCAACCTAGTAAGACTTAATCAAGCTTTGTTCCCACCAAACCAGAAGAAAATGGAGTTGTTGTACCAAAATGGATTTGATGATGCTGTACATTTTTTACTGAAAGAAAACTGGTTTGAATAGATGGCACACAGAAAATTGACAAAACCTGATGTCTGTCAAAACACAGCTACAGGCATCCTACAGAATTGCAGAGATTGCTGTCCCAATTCCTGTTCATGAAAATAAAAATTCCAATGAAATTCCATCTGCTTCTGCTGAGAAAGTATCAGTATGAGAAAGACCTCTATAAACATGTCAGAATAGGAATTGTACTTGCCTGGTATTTGTCTTGCTTTGAGGAGATTCAAGCTAAACTTGCTTGAACTCAGTGTTTTGCTTCAGCTGAGGACTTGAGTGTGCGGTTTATAAAAAGCTCGTGTTGTCATAATTACAGAAATTTGGAAAAGTCTATTTCAGTGTTATTTGAGAGACAAGTCGACATTGTACCATGAAAAATTGCAATCTGTATTGTTCACTTAGTAATTGCGCATACTAATTGGATGCTTGCAATATTGCTGATCTAATACGTATCTTGCAATTTTCTAAGGGACTTGAACACTTAGCACTAGCCACAAGAAATTAAATATTTGCACTCTTATTCTGATATATGTATTTTTTAACATTAAAAGTTCTTGCCTTTTTCAGTGAATGTGGTCTTCTAAAATTTGAAATACTAGTTGAAATTTGTAAAAGAAGTGTAATCTTTGAACGTAAAAATATCTTGTAAAGAAGGATGTAAGACATTGTTATATTAATTATGTTTTCTGCTAAAATTTAATAAATATATTTTCTTGAAACTTTTGTAAGAGCTCATTTATAACTTTCTTGGAATGCTATAACAACCTGATTATCTGAAAAAAAAACAGTCTGTTGGAGAGAAGTTGAAGTGAGTCAGCAGCAATGAACTCAGACTCTCTTATATCTTGCTGTTTTACCATTCACCTTGCATTGACTACCTTAAGTGCAAGTTCAGGAGTTTCAGTCTTAATGCCTAAATGCTAAAATCCACAACTGTTTATTTAAAAGCAAACAGTGTTTGTTTTTTAAGTTGATTTCTCAGTGCTTTAAAAAAAAAAAAGTGGAGATTTTGTTTAAACATGTATGAAATTATAGAATTCCCCAAAACTGACAGAAAATCTGTGGAGGTGAGAAATAAGATTAAAAGAAAAATTTGCTATAGTTGTTTGAAAGCCTCTTCAGCACATAACCACCAGGTTTATATTCATATGTAGATTGTATCAGATTGGGATTCATGTGGAAGGGATTGAATTCTTTTATTACTGTTATTGATAATGAAATAAAAATGATGATGTAAAGCACCTTTAGTTTTAGAATGGCAGCTCTTTCTAGATGCATGAGGTTCTGTATCGATTGAAAACAAGATAGCTTGCATGATTTCCAGATCTGTAGGACAGCATTTTTGCATGTAAAACTGAAATAAATTCCCCTTGTGCTACCAAGGCACCTGTGCCTGGCTCACTTGAATACTCATTTACACAGAGGATAACTTTCAGCATGAATAGAAATAGTAGATAATGCTATTAAGAAATTCTCATCTTTCACACTGATCTGCTATTGCCTAAGTGTCTGATTCAGTGGTAATACCTGTTTTGGCACACTGGTGGAAACTTGAAACAGCTCTTTCTCATTTAGTGTTCTGGGGGCTTGGAGCTACGCAGAAGCTTTCAGAAACAGTGTACGTTTTTAATCAGTTACCTTTCTGAGCAATAACAGCACTGCATGTATTTAGCGAGCCTGTACAAAGCTTGTTTATCTGGACAAAGTTTTTTAAGAGTTGCTTTTAAAGGAGAAGGTTATTAAATGCGAAGTTCATTTACTGATGACGCATGTTGCTTTTGAGCATCAACACTATCACGGTTTGCTATGCTCTTTAATCCACAAAAATCTGACTTCTTTCAGCATGTATTAATGTCATCCACAGGAACATATGGGGATTCATGTTTACTGAGCCCTAAGAGCCACAGGTAATGTCAAGTGCTTCAGAAATTGACCTACATAGGTTTATGATAGGATAATATAAGATTTTTCAGGAAGAATAAAATCGTATTAATGCAGAGATGAGATGTAGAAGTGTTCACTGTGGTAAGATAAAGTAAGGGTTTCTTTACGTTGGACCATAAAAGTTGAATGAGAACAGAAGTCTGTTCAGTCATAACGCTAGTGTTCAGAGTGGATACTGCTGCATGTATAGCAAGACTCAAGATTATTCAGCAATCTCTTTTGTCAAACCATAACGAAATATATGAATTTGTAATTTTAAGAATACTTCTTAAGGGGTAAATTCTGTTAAGGGGGTTTTAGGTGTACTCCTTGTGTGGCTGAAAGCAGAACCTGCACTTGTCAGAATTTCATCTTCTGGTGGACTTGCTATGCAAATAGGCTGCATAACTTTTTAAAAAAACACGTTATTAACATCTTAAAAGGCTGAAGGAAATGAAACTTTCTAAAACTCATACCTATTTTGTACCATGATGCTGTCGATAAGTGGTTGCAATGAAGACAATTGCAAACAGTACTTAAAATTTCTTTTAAAAATGTGCCACTTCTGCCGAAACGTTGCTACCTCTGTTAGCTGTGTTGTCTGGGAAACCATTATTTTGGGTTTTTTTAAACTCAGATTTCATAAATTGTTTTGAAAATCATTAGTACAGGCACAGTCAAATCTAGAAGATGAGACAAGGTAATATTTTATCCTGAGGATGAACATATTTTTATGATAAAGCACAATGTTAATATATCTATTCTGGTATTACTTCAGATTATGCTATGGATATGCTAAGGTACTTTTTTCTTATTTAAATATTCCATACAGAAGTATATTTAAATAGGCAAGACATACAAATTCTAAGAAATTATTAAGAATAGTTCATTTCTGTACTGCATCTGTATCTTTCTCTCTTGGTCTATAGATGGTAAGGAGTGTTTTAGGCAGCACAGATTCTCCTAAGCTGAAATATTTTTAATGATTTTAGGAAACTAGTCTGAGATCCCGTTGTATTCCAGAGATGTGATCTACATGATTTTTTTTGTCTCACATGATTTAGGTATTGTTTGGTTGGGGAGTAATTTTTTCTCAAATCATTTCATATTTCCCCAAAGAACAGATGTGTTTGAAAATGTAAGCTGTATGTAAGTACTGTTCCTCCTCTAGTCAGATCAGTTACCACCAATTTTTTCATATGCCACAAAGTAATGGGAAATCTGAAACATGTTTTTCTTAATCAGTCTTGGGTAATTACAAGGGAGAGAACTTGTGCAATTGTAACTGTACTAGGGAAGGAGAGAAGCATTAAGAAAATTGTTTTCCATATTTGCGAATTGGACAGCTGTGTAAGACTTCATGCCTTCCATTTTAATTATAATCTTGATAAGGATATACAACATTCTGAGAAAATAGAAGTTTCAATGTGAGAACAGAAAAATGCAGTAAGTTTCCATCTTTCCTCATCAAACTACAAATAAATTCCAGAAAAGCTACCAACTATGAAAGAAAAAATCTGAAAGTACCCCAGAGCACCATGGAAGTACCCCAAAGGGCCCTGGAACTCTGTCTTTAACTGTTAGTATTCTACATAATTAATGAAGTTATAGATAACCTGCTCCTGGTTTTCTCTCTCCCACCCCTGTTCGTGTGTAGCTACATGTACGTGTTCTGTCAGACAGCAGAAAGCTTGGTTGAGTCAGTTTCCTTAACTTAGCCTGGCAACCACAGCTCAACTTTTGCCATAAGAAACAGCGAATGTGAGAGCTCATTCCATTGGGAGAAACTAGTGCTCACCCCTGGGAACTCAAGCCAGATCTAGGGTGCTGTGAAACTGGGACCAAGACTCTGGAAACCACCCTGATATTCACTGGGAGCCTTGTGGGATGAAGGGGACAACAGAAGAGAGGTGTTCTTGGTAAGCTCTGTTGCAAGGAGGCTACTGCTGCATTGTTAATGAATTGCTGATACTGGTAATTTCATTCCGAAGTACAGTTGTGTGCAGTTGCAGTATGGGAGCCTCCCAACAGTTAGCTTCTTGGGTGCATTGAAACTTGAGCTACAGTTTTAAGTTCATACCCTGATCTACTTGGACCAGGTAACATCCAACTGTGGCTTTTTCTGTTTTGTTGGTTTTTGTTTTTTACACTGTTCATTCTAGTCTAATGTAGCTTTATAATTTGTGATATTGTAATGAAATCATTATTATCTCCTTGAGACCTTGAACATGTGCACGTAGCTTGCTGCAGGTGTTTGAAAAGGAAATGCTGCAGCTAGAGGCTTTTGGTATAGACATGCCTTCTAAAAAGGCAGGATAGACCAAGTCTTCAGTTAAAACTTCAGTCTCTTTGCATGCTGAGGCAAAGAGGACAGCTTCATCTCTTTTTAGACCCGTTGAGGAGAATCACTTCAGTTGTTGAAACAAAAGAATCTTTGAACTCATTCCTGCCTGAAAATTGGATAGTAGCTGGTATGTTGCATTCAATTAATGCTTGCACTCTTGAATTTCATAATTTTTCATTTTTCAGAAGTGGAAATAATTTATATCTGAATGTGTTAATGTCCTGTCTGGGATATTCTGAAGTAATTCTGCCTCTTCTAACAGCTCTTGTTTTCCTAAAAAGACACTGAACTCTGCTCTGACCTTCAACCTTTGGTCACGTTTTTGAGTGAAGACTGGAAATGAAGATCACCGTAAGTATGCAACAATTATTTTACTGGCTAATACAACTAGTAATTGGCTGGGACTACTAGGCTAAGCAGTAATGCTCATCATCCAGGTGAAGGTATTCTATGAATGACTGATGCCTAGATTGGTGCTTTATTCCTTCAAGATCAGTTCTTTGCATGAACTTCAATACCCATGCTTTCTCCTATCTCATTCTTCATATAAACATCAATTTCCATCCTTTTTCCCATCCCTTTTCCCTTCTCTAGATCCAGGAACTGTATGTCATGCTCTACACTATATACACTTTTCTGGGGTTCAAAAATTCTAAGTGTTATCAGACCAGTTTTCTACACTCTATCTGTACACAGTCCATCTTGAAATCTGTAATTACTGTTAAAAACCTTTCTGAGCATATATTGAATAATCCTTAATACCAGATGAAATAATTGAAAGTTACTGTTTCAGTTACTGTTTTCCTTTAGCTTGTCTATGTGTTTCCTGTCAGAGTATATATTCAGGATATTTGAAGGTAAACTTGAGTCCTACTAAAATTAGCAGGAGTTCTGTCTCCAGTTCCTAGAGGGCTAAGACTCAGTCCTTCATATATTAGATCACAAATTTGAGGTTCTTTTTTTGAGTCATTTGGAATTGAAGATACACACATGGTCCAGAGGGACCTGGTCAGGCTGAAGAATTGGGCTGAAGAGAATCTCATCGAGTTCAACAAAGGGACATGCAAAGTCCTGCATCTACTTTGCACAGAAGGACCTGCAGGTACTGGGGACAACAAACAGACCATGAGCCAGCACCATGCCTTCATGGCAAAGAAGGCCAACAGCATCCTGGTCTGCATTAGGCAGAGCATTGCCAGCAGTTCAAAGATGGTGACCCTTCCTCTTTACTCCGCAGTGGCTAGACCACATCTGGAGTGCTGGGTCCAGTTCTGTGTACCCCAGTATGAGAAAGATATGGACTTGCTGAAGTGAGTCCACTGCAGGCCCACAGAGATGATTAAGGACTGGAGCGTTTGACATATGAGAGGCTGAGGGAGCTATGTATCCTGGAGAAGAGAAGGCTCAGATGGATCTTATCAAATTGTATAAATACCTGGTGGTTGGGTGGGAAGGAATGAAGAAGACACAACCAGGCTCTTTTCAGTGGTCCCCAGTGACAGGACCGGAGGCAATGGGCACAATCTGAAACATCAGGAAACGCTTTACTGTGAGACTGACTGAGCACTGGGACAGGTTGCTCAGAGAGGTTGTGGAGTCTTCCTCCTTGCAGATATTCAAAAGCCATCTAGACATGGTCCTGTGCAACCAGCTCGATCTTACCCTGCTTGAGTTGGGGGGGTAGAATACATGATCTCCAGAGGTCTCCTTTAACCAATGGTTCTGTGATTCTTTGCCTTACTGCAAGATCAGCATTTCATATAAATATTAACATTCTTAACAATGTGCACTTTTTTAAAAAGAAGTATAAATGGAAAAATTGATATTTCATATGTCTAATATTAGGAATTGTTTGTGTTCTAAACTTATTCTGAATTCGGCCCTGATATTTCATTCTGTGCTAAGCTGTCATAAAAATCCATGACCTTGTTGACTGCAACATAACAAATAGTGCCTTTTCACTATCCTTGTGCTGTTGGTGTTAGATGATGGAACATACTGCTTATTACTTGTTTTCAGTCCCTCAGAACTTTCTGAATATTTAACCTTTCAGACAAAGTTTATGTCCAACTTCTTTGGAAACACTATGTAGAAAATAGGTTAGCTGCTCTGAGAAGCATGTGAAAAAGTGCAGAAATCACCTTGGCCTTCATTTGAAGGGCCATTGATCTGAAGTAGAGGCAGTGTTATAAGGTGGAAAGAAAGCAGCCCCATTTGAGTACATGAGTTATCTGAATGAGATGCTTTTTAAATGCACCGTCTAGTTATGTCTGCTAGATTAGGTATGAATCCTTGTCATTTTTGCCAAAATGCCAGCGCTGGAAGGTTTTACTGAATGCGTTGACCTCTTTGTGCTTCTGGTACTTGAAAGTGACTTTGGTTCAGTGACTGCTGCCTTCAGTTCCCTTCACAAAACTGCATCTTTGGCTCAGATGGACATCACACCTTGCATTTTAAAGGATGCAATGGCTGTTTCTGTCCTCTAAAGCTCCATGTTAAATGTATAAACATTCCCTGTCTTTAACATCTTAATATTTAACTTAATTTATTATTTCAACTTTAAAATGAAGAGTTAAACATACATTATATGGAGCAAGGATTTTTTTTTTTTTTTAAAGAATCTTAAAATAGGAAATTTGAAGTGTTTCCAAAGAGATAGTTTCACTGGAAAAGAAATTAATTACATCGACAATTAGCATTTGATTTACTGACTCTGGAAACCTAAATATGTATGACTGCAGATGCAGTCAGTTCCCAGATAAGGTAGAGGAGGAGGGAAAACCATTGTTTAATTCCCACTGTCCAAATAAAATAAATCAGGAAAAAAAAGAGGATTCTTCATGATTGTTTTCCCCTTCTTCAAATGCTCAAGCACAGTCTATCTGTCCCTCTGAAAATCACATTTCACTTTTTTCTAAGTGTATTGGCTAGCACTTTCACCAAAAGGAATCAAATGCTCAGATCAATTTCTTAAATGAAAATTATTTGGCATCTTTACTGACAGAATAAGGAAATAGTTTAGAAACAGAAGCTAGTGATGAAGTTGAAGCTGAATCCAGCTAGCATTGGGTATCTGCTTCTTAATGTCCAGCCCTGAGTGTCAGCTATATGACTGGCTGTCCCCTTCTGAGTGAACAGTTTACTCACTTTTTGTAACTACTGCACAATTAATGTATAAGGCTGTAACCTCTGTTATTTTATTCTATGAACTTTTTCTTTTCACATAATATATTTTCAGTGGTAAGCAAATTTGAGACACAATATTTAGCTTGTAATATTTGACTGGGGAAAAAAAAAGAAAAAAATTCAACAATTTAAATACTTTATCAAAGTATTAATTTCCTACAACTCACACATACATAACTATACCAAGGCAGCTCTTCCTTAAATACTTAATTACTATGCAAATTATGATAAGCTCTTTCTGTGCAGCTTAGTTCTATTGTTGTTATTTACATAGATTCCACAAGAATTCTAAGCACTTTAAAACAAGTTTAACAGACATTTTTTGAATCCAAATAGTTTATATTACAATCTTAGATATGGCACATAAGCAGTAAGGATAAGCCCTGTAGCAGTAAACTTGTATCTATGTAGCCTATCTACATGTCAAGATGATTTCAGCAATTAATGTTTCTTCAGAAAAAAAAACAGTTACAGCTTTTTAAAACAGATTAAGTATTTTCATTCTATTGAGAGATGCATGTACCCAATATGCATTACATGAGTGGCATAGCTAAGAGTGGAAGAAGTTGCAGGGATTTGTAAGCGTGGGGGCTGTGCAAGGAGTTAGAAATAAGATCAGAGTGTGCACTGGGAAGCACATGAGGAATTACCCTCTGACAAGCTCTTCTTTAAACTTGTCATTACAGTGGACAGATACTGCATTACAGAATTGCATTTGTAAAGCAAAGAAGCTCTTTAACTTGGGTAAAAACAAAATTTCAACTGTGTCCTTGTGTCTGAAGTAGAAAAAACCCCAAATGTATGGTCAGATATGTTGGCATCAAAAAGAGGTTTGAATACCTTTAGCTTTTAAAGTATTTTGATGATAGTTAATATACTAAAGCTCATTTCATTTGTAGCTGCATGGAGTGGTAACTTCCTTAGTTTGAAATAAATACATAAACAGATGATAAAACCTGAACAAAAAATATTCCAAGTTAATGAAGTGATTTGTGTGTATGTTTCTTTTCTAAATTGATAGAAGTAGCACACATCACACATGCTCTTATCTTACAGTTACAAATGCACGCACCTCCTTTTTCATATCATTTTCCTTCCAATGTCACTGAAAGTTCGTATTAGCGACATATCTTCATATTCTTGATTAAACCCATTATTAACTGGTTTGGATGGCCGGTCATAAATCCATTCACTTGGCAGGGTAGCACTGCTATCTGTGTTTCTTGACTCATTCTTGCACTTTTTACAGCACTGGTGAATCTGTTGTAATATTCCACAAAATATATTGTTAAGCAGTAAAAACGTTTCCATCAGATACCCTATCTTTTCAGTGAAGATATTAATAACTTTACTGTGATAGCAACCCAGTGTTTATTCTGAATTGTTTCTAAAGTTGTTATGCAGAGCACAGTCAAAATAAAACATGGGAATATTAATTTTAACTATACCTTCATGAATTGACAGATTATTCACTATTATTATTAATAAATGTTAGTAGTATGTTAGCTAAAATACTAACACCTAAATATTTATTGGTTTATAGCTTATCTGGTTCTAACTTAATAAGTGGAATATGGTCAGATGTGGACAATTATGTTACAGTAGACAATTATGGTATGTTTTGTTTTAAAATAGAAGTAAGAACTATTATTAAGCAATGTTAAATTATTTCAGTGAATTAGCTTCTAATATGCTGAATTCTAAGGTTGCTTCATGTTGTACTCGTGAAATAGGCAGAAACTGACTGTATACCAGTGATTTAATTTAATACTTCTCCAATTCCCAATGCTATATTTGAAGGTGCATGTATGCTGTTACTTTAGAAAAAAGTAGAGCACGGGAGTGGGGGTAGAGACATTTTCATTCATTCTTTATTCTTATGTAGCATAAACAATTTTTTGGGGAGAGTGGATAAGATGGATGTAGTCTTTTGGGGATAATCCCTAAGTGACAGCTGTGATAGCTTCTCCATAAAATAGACACACTTGTCACACAGGTGTTATTGGAATAGTGCAGTGCTGTGCCCTAGTCTGGATTTGGAAGCACAGGAAAAGTTTGTCAGAAGTAAGAAGCAAGGGAACGGCTGAGAGGACTTTAGACTCAGAAAAGGTAGGTCAGACCTCTTCTTGAGGTTAACAGCTCTGTACCAAAACTCCTTGAAGGACTTAACCAGTTACAACATACTGTGTTTAAGAAGTGGCCTATGAGGGCCAAAGGACCTTCGAGTCTTCTAGTCCCTCTTCCATTAGTTTACACTCTGATTTTGAAAAAATGTACATTTTCATGATGGGAAACATTTGTCATTTAGTAAAGAAATGACCTTTAAGAAGTTATGAACTCCTTATTTTTTTAAATTTCAGTGTCAGTCTTTAGTTTGTGCGATGGGTTGACCCTGGCCAGCAGCCAAGCACTCATGTAGCTGCTCACTCGCTCACTCCTCCCTCACCAGCAGGACAGGGGTGAGAATAGGAAGAACAAAAGAAAAAACAGTCATAGGTCAAGATACATCTATTTAATAGGTGAAGGTAAGAGGGGAAAAAAAAAAAGCCGCCCAACAAAAGCAAGTGATGCAGAGGAAATCACTCACCGCCTCCATCCAGCGGACCAGTGCCCAGCCAATCTCTGAGCAATGGTCACCTTGGAAGCAAAAAACCCCTTTGATCATCTTCTCCTATCCCAGCTTTTATTGCCGACCATATGGTATGGGATATTCCTTTGGTCAGTTGGGGTGAGCTGTCCCAGCTGCGTCCCCTCCCAGCCTCTTACCCACACTCAGCCTTCTTGCTGGGCGGCAGAGTGAGAAAAAGAGAAAGCCTTGATGCTCTTCAGGCACCATTCAGCCAAAACATTGGCGTGTTATCACTTTTTTAACCACAAATCTGAAACAAGGCACCATAAGGGTTGCTATGAAGAAAGTTAAACTCCATCCCACCCAGACCCAGTAGAGTTTGCTACTGCTTGCTAATTGTGTTCACAGTGACTCATTTTAGGAGAGTCTAGGTTAGCTCACTTTGTATATTCAGATGTGAAATGGCTTCTGGAAGGCTTCTGCTGCTATTGTATTTTAGCAAGGTTTGACTGTTTACCATGTCTCTCTCTAGCACAAGTTTACTGTCTCCCTAAATACACATACCTTGTCTCCTAATGTCTGAACTCTGTGACCGTTTCTGGTTTTGATGTGGCTTTGAGGTAACAGTACTTAACAACTGGTTGTTAAAGAAAACAAAACCCAAACTTTACTTGACCTAGAAGGGCAGTTGGATACCACAAATGTCTTTGTAGGCCTTGTAATTTATGTCACTGCTACTGAGTCTTATATAATAATGAAGTTCTTGGTTGTGTGGCGGTATCAGCAGGGAGGGAGCTGTTGCCACCATGCCAGGTTCAGTGACACTTAAGTAGCACCTTTAAAATACAGAAGCTGAGAAAGAGGACAATGTGAAGGAAATTCTGCCTTTCAATCAGGATTTGGATACCTGAAAGATCCTTCTTTCTGAACTTAAAATAGCCACCATTTTAAAACCACACTGAGTCCTCAAGAGCTAAGTTTTCTTCCTCTAAGCCTGTTAAGTTTGGTACCGATTCCCTCTTGGTCCAATCTGACTGCATTTGTTAACTTTTGAGGGACTCTACAATATTGGTTTTGAGGAGAGATGTTAGTGAAGCACAAAAAATTTTTTAGGTCTCCTATAAATGATAATCTTTGAACTACATTTGCAAGTAAGGACCTTGTAAATCTAAGTAGAGCATGTTGTACTGTTGAGGGTTAGACACGAGTGTAGCACCGTGCATTGCCTTCAAAGACTGTGATGCTCTTTTGCATCAAGTTATAGCATAGCTCAGATTTCTTCAGCTCATTTTTATTTCCTTCCAAATGGTTTCATTTACATAAAGGATATTCCCAAGTAGTATCAAAGTAGAGCTATTCGTTAATAGCTGGCTTCTTAGGTTTTGGTTCCATAAAAAATAATTGATTAAAATGATTATGAAGTTTTTCCTGATGTGCGAAACAGCCACAACTAGGAAACAGGGAAGAATTTTTAAAATATCATGGGAAACATAGGAAATCACCCTGGCCTTAGACCATTTTGTATCCAAAAAAAATGTTTTCTCCTTCTTTTGCAAAATATTTTCAAATTTTCAAGTTGCCAGGGTGCTGCACTGCTGGCCAGGTAAATGTCAGGCAGTGGTCTGTAGCAACTAGTTGGTAGGAGTGGGAATAAAACTCTGGCATAACTGGTTGGTTGGCTGGAACGTGAGTAGGACAGAAGATGAGCAGACACTGATGAGTTTCCAGGGGATTTTATGAAATTAGGAGCTGGAGCTCTGAAACACATAGGGAGCAGAATGTGTTTCAAACTGCTAATAATTTAGGTGATTTTTTTCTCCTTTTCTTTTGTTTCCAGGTAGAAGTAACAAGGTCAGCCAGCAACAAAGAAAATAGCTACCTGACAAGCTCAGAAAAAAAACCAGATATAATTTCTCTATATGTCACAGCTTGCTTTTTTTTTTTTTTTAGGGCTGTGCCCTGAAAACATTCACAGAGAGGGGGTTATAACTCTAATGCTTTAGTTAAGAGAAAACAAAGTGACTTTTTACTTTGCCACAGGTGCATATTCAGGATAATCTGTTTATCATTTCTTTCCATCAGAAGATGCCATCCATCTTTAGGTTTGTAGCATTTATTTCCAAAGTTATTACTTACACCAAAAGCTATGATAACTGTGGTGACAAAGATGGTGTATCCAAGAAGAAGGAACCAACCCCACCAGGTCTTATCTGATCTTACACAGTCTTTGCATTTGAAATCTGAAACAAAGAGAAAGAAAATTAAGTATTTGAAAAAGAAAAAAAAAGTTGTTTTTCTGATATATTTAATTTGAAAGATTAGTGAGGATTGATCAGGCAGCACAGTTCTCTTTATCACATTTTCTTTCGTTGTTTTTTCAGGCTAAAAGTTTAAGCTTCTCATAAGAGAACTGTTGTCTTCTTTTTACTTCAGACATGAGATTTTTGAACCTGTTGTAAGCTACTTATGAAACAAATAATAAACAAAATTCTCAGTTTGCTAGAAGTGGCATATCTGAAAACATCTTTGTTATGCAGCACACACATAGGTAATGATGTAAAAGCCAACCTAAAAGACTAAATAATCTTCCTAAGTGTCAGACAACTTTTTCTTCTTTTTTTTTTAAACTAAACCAAACATATGCTTATGGTGCAATAGTCAAAGACATTTCATTGGCCACTGTGTTTTTTTAGGGACTCAGAAGAATGGCATTGGAAAATTGTTAAACATAATGCGAAATCTAGAATTAGACACTTTTAGCATTTAGCATTTGCTAGTCAGATTTGTCTGGAAAGTCCACATGAAGAAAACTTGACTCATCTGAAATAATGTATCTTGGTCACTGAGGTCACATCCCTAGCAGGATTACAGAAATTGAGTTCATAATTTGAGGATAGGGGAAGAGTTATAAGGTGTTGAAAATGATTTTAAATCCCACATATTTCTACTTTACGCTTTCTAAAATCCCTCACACTGCTGTGTGAATTTACTGTTCATTTTTCAGTAACTGGAAGAGAAAGCACAAAATGCATATTTCTAAACAGACCATTGGTTTATAAAGAGTGAAGAAAATTATAATGAAAGATTGTTGGGGATTTTTTTGTTTGTTTGTTGTTATGGTATGAAGTAAAGATCCAACAAATGTTTGTGGAGAATATTAAGAAAATAATTATATATATATAAATTAGTGCTATATATGTAAATGTGTAAAATATTTAGAACACATAAAATACAGAATCAAAGTTTTACTGCATGGTGAACTGGTTTAGATGCAAAGAAACGTCTTTGTCCCTGAGAAGTCTGTCTGTCCAGCTGTATAAATAATTCAAACAAAAGGCGTGTCTTCCTCCCCTACTCATACAACTGTAGACTGCTTTTTCCCACCTTTCTTCCAGCAGAGGTGAGTGTTGGGAGAGAAGGCAGTAAGGCTGAATGGAAATTTAATTCACCTTGTGCACATCATGTCTGTTTCTGCCACACCCAAACGCTCCTTACCGTGCACGGTCAGCTTGGTGCCATTTCCACGTTTGCCCTGGATTTTCTGTGTTAACGTCACATCACAGAAATAGGAGTTACTGGCGTTCTGGTCGACGTTGCTCAGTTTTAAGATGGAGAATCCCCTGAGGGTGTCCTTTGTAATGTGTACCTGAGGCCTGCCCATGCCGGAGCTTGACTGGAGGCTCTGCTGGTTGCGGCAGTCAGGGCCTTTCCTCCAGTACACCACTGGCTCCTCATTCTCCTCGCTGGGGTACTCAAATACACACAGCATCCACACCGTGGAGTTAAGGAGCACACTGGCATCTTCAGGGTATTGCATGACCAAAAGCTCTGGCCCGCTGCTGGCTGTGAGGTGTAAATAAAGGACACTCAAGTAAACAGAGGTATGTGCTCTTAGGAGGTTGTCTTGGCCAGCTGAATACATTTGAGCGTAGCTGATATCTGAACGTAAAGAGAGCCACAGCTATAGACACATATAATGAAAGGTGCACTTGAGTGAGGCAAAACAAGTGTTTAGCTACTGCCTTCTGAGAAACCAATGCTGCAGTCAGCACTCAAAACAGTTAGAAAGACAGTCATTAACTTTGCGTAAAGATCATGTATCAAATAAATTACATGTAGGGTTTAAGAACTGCAAGCCCAGGAGGTGACAAAGTAGGAGTTGCAAACAGAGCGGAGGACTAGATTAAATGTGCATACAGTTCCTATTATTCTTAAACTTCTGGGATGCCTTCACAACAAAGCTTTGCTGTGGAAAATTTCAGACAATACTTTCAACTTGTGAAAAGTTCTAGAAAATATACACTTACTTTTACAAACTTACAATGTTGTTCTGCAAGTGTCTGCACATGATCTAAATATATTTCCTATAGTTTCTGGCTCAAATTTTATTGTCTCTGTAAAAGTTTGTCAGATACATTATGTACACAATTAATAATGACTTGATAGTTATTGATCATATTAAAGTTTGTATGAAAATGAAGGATGACACTAAAATTCATTTTGGCAACAATTTACTGAAAAATCTCTGGAAATACCTTTATATTGAACAGTGTGCAAAACTGAAATGCTTTTTTCACAATTGCTGTATATGTGCATATAATATTTTTAATGAAGGAATTTTACCAGGAAATACATATTGTCAATAGCACAGATAAATTTACAGTATGAAATAGTTATGTCATTATTAAACTAATGAAAAGATACGACATATTTCCACGCTGTGAATTTGAAGGAGATCTGGGCAAAAATGGCAGTTAACAATTGTTCTAGTGGTCAATATCACAAAAAAAGCCAGGATTATATTAAAATGGGATTAGACCAAAGCAAACTAAAGGTCATTATTGCATTCATTAAAAGTAATGCTCCATTAATTTTATCCTATCATTTCAGTACATCATTATTTAAATATTTGCATTCCCTTTGTTATGGACAGGAATACTGGAACACAAGGAAACAATTACAGCTAAATACAGTGGTAATGAATACTTTAGGAAAAAAGAAATTCTATGCTTGTATTAAACTAAATGTAAGGATTATTCAAGTTTACTCAGACTCACTGCTTGGAATATTTTCCATGCAATCTCAAAACAATCTTCAATTTCCATAATTTTTCATCTTTGGTAGTTCCTGACATCACATTCCAGAGTCTTTGGGTATAATTTTGATTTTTCAGGTAAAGCCCTCTATGGATACTACGTGCACATAAACTAAATGTATACAGTTAACGCAGAACAATGATGAGTCCATAGATGATGGATATTTTGAGAGAAAATTCTTGCACATATACAGGCAGCAATGAAAAAAATGACTGGGAGCATGTCTGAAGTAAATCTATTACTATGCTTTGACCAGCTAAAAGGAAGAAAAAAAAAAAAAAAAGGCAAAAAAAGGGCCATGAACAAGACAATACACCTGAAGAAACAAATTTGATATTAACTGCAGAGGATCCAGACGGCTAAACTGATAACACATTTAGATATTCCCTCTTCAGAGGCAATTGCTAACCAGTCTAAAAGTTGGCAGGCTGCAAAGTCTGCATTTCCTCCCTCACCACAGGCATGATGGCATAAGCCAAATCCTGGAGGTCACTGAAATGCTCTTAGTCAATCCTCAACTGGCAAATAGTTTAAAGGGTTTTTCCAGGCAGCATAGTGATGAACTCTTACAATTTCTTCTGAATAACAGAACGATCCCCTACTTGACATGCCTTTCAGGTCACACCTCATTCTTTTTAGCATGTTACATGACTAAACTTTAGCTGCATTTGAGTTTTGAATTTTTAACTAATAAACCACGTGAGATTATTCTACTTTAAACTCCATTATTTACACTTTAAATATCCACATTTAAACACCTACACTTAACCATAGTCTCCCTTTGTAGTTCATAAACAGAAATAGTAACTCAAAGGCAAGATTAATTTCATCCCACAATAAAGGTTTAAGCAGATAAAATGTTGTTTGGTTTTTCTGTTTTTAACTATAAAAACACCTATTTCTCACATAGAGTAATGACTTCAGATAAAGACATTAAAATTTCTGTGAAATTACTCTTTTCTATCTGAGGACATAAAACTAGATTTCCATCACAAATGTTCTTGTATTTATGGAATTGCTTTCAAATGAAATGGAGTTTTTCTTTTAAGTTTTACATCTGCATTTTCATATGGAGTATAAAAAATTAGAAAGTCATTACTAAGAACAAACAAAACATGCTTTTAAAAATATCAGAACAAATCAATAAGATGTTTAAAAACAGCTGGTTATACTCCTATTTTTCTATAGGCATTCCTTTTAGACTTTTGGTCATTTGAACATATATACTAAGAAAGGTATGTTCAGAAATGACCGGGCTGTACTTGAAAAAGATTCATGAAAGCTAACATTAAACATATTTTGAAATGGAAATAATCCAGAGGGGTTTCTGGGACACAGCTTTCATTTGGGTGAAAAATAATATCTTAAAAATATTATCACATTGATAGCAATATTTCACTACCCACAGAACACCAGTCTCACCTCAGCCAATGAAGGAGAGTTAGCTGACTTTGTGAAGAGAAACAGATAACAAATATCTGAAATATCTTTTGTATTTCCATCATGCTATACATTTTTTTAAAAAAATTAGTCTTTAATAACTTTTATGGGTTTTTTTAAGTCTGTTGCTGTAAGTGTATACATACACTTTTAAAAGTACTGCAAGACCTAGTTTTATAAAAATCCTTAAATAAATTTATTGTTGTCCAGTTGACCTATATATAAAAGTACCAGTATATATTCTTTACATGCAAAAATGAACCCATTTTTTTCTCCTTTTTCATTCAGATGTAATTTTAATTTTGTGTCAGGCAGATGTAATTTTAATTTCTATCTACTCTTTTAAGTACTTTTGTACTTTTTTCCCATTTTTGTTTTCCTTCATAAAACAGCAGTTTGAAGACTTACAAAGTAAAACTGAGCAACTGACACTTTAATCCTTGATTAAAGATTAGCACTGCCTTCCTTGATCAGTTAGGATTTAGAGAATTCTAGGGTAAAATAAATAATTAAAAAACCAAACCAAAACAAAAAAACCCAAATAAAAAACTCCCTACTTACCTGCAAAGTGAGCAAAGTAAGGTATCATAATTAATATACCAAGCCGCATCATTTTTTTTGGGATTGCTAATGTAGAGGTTTTAAGACCTCAGTCAAGACTACTGATACCACAGCTTTCAGCAAATAGTTGAAAAGTAAATTAAAGCTCTCCTAAAAACATGTTTTTAACCTTGTTTCTAAGGGGAGGTTCTTGTGGTTTCATTCACTGTAACTATTTCCCTTTCTACCATCACATCCTGGACATTGCAACATATTAGCTTCTAATACCATAGTTTCAAATTGAACTCCACTGGGACTATTTTTTCATTCTGAGCATTTTCTTCAGATGACTAGGAGGAGGATCAGCTTCATATGGCAAATTTCCTCAAAGTCACCTATTAGACAAAATAATACTAAAACCCCCCAAGATCAGGAGCAGTTGTTATGATTTAATACAGCAAAGTTTCAACAGACATCCAACTCTAATACTCTTCCTCAGAGTCTCATTTATGCCTTAAACACCACATGGATGAAGATGATTTTGCTTTATCTAGTACTGATCCAATTAGACAAATCAAATATACTACAGGAATGCTTCAGAGGAAACATTATTTCTCTTTGTTAAAATGATACTGGATGTCATTATCGATCCTGCAGTCTAGGATACATGAATATTAGCAGATAAAACCTATAACATGGCAAAGAGGGCAATGTAGTTACCCTCCTAATGCATACCTTTTGAATTTACAGGTGCTCATAAGATTAGCTAATGTCCTTGTAGCCCCTTGTATAGACTGTTAAATTTCATCCAGCAAAGTTACCCCTGGGCTTAACTAAAACTTGTTTTCATCCAGCTATACTGCCTACAGATTTGAATGTCTGGACTTGACTAAGAGGTAACTTCCATGGAAATATCCAGTTTTGATCTGAAGGCTTTGAGAGATACAGTCTAGCAGGTGAGTTGTTAGCTGCTGTGATGACTAATCACTGGCACTGTGAAAGGCTGTGTCTCTGTATTCTGATCTCTCTCTTCAGCTTCTCATCACTGAAACAGCTTTGACACCTCTTCTAGAGCCCTTTAAAATAAAATTCTAAAAAGGAGGTTCTAAAGATGATACTTATACATTGTATAGGATACTCTCATGGCAGTCTTTTAAAAAAAACCTCCAAAATGCATGAGAGTCTCCTTCTGTATGACATTCCGTCCTGGAATAAGGTAACTGATTCTGTTTCTTGTGACTAGTGTGCTTTAAAGCTGGAGTCCTTAAAACTCCTTTATTCAGGGTTGAAATCAAATTCCTATTCTTCTGCCCCTCTGCTTTGTTTACAGCTACAAGAATATTCCTTCACAGAGTACTACTGGGAGGTCACTGTCAGCTGATTTTCTACTTGAAATGTATTGTATCTTTTCAGAGTCACTACTTTCTAAATGGGTACAGGTATACCACATGTTCCTTGAATATCATTAAGGCTACAACCAAACACCCCAACATTCCTGTAGATGCTATTTAATGACATCTCCTCAGTGAAACTTTTAGAGATGTTTGTTAAACTGATTTTAAGTCACTGACTGTATACTCTAATAATTTTTATTATTTGCATTTATGTCTTATAGAATTCCATTCTCTTAATTAATATTAATTCAAAGGTGCATCTCAGGAAAAAAAAAAAAAGTATTACCTCATTTTGTTATCAGCAATAAACAGATGTATTTAATTATTTTTGCCAATTTCTGAATATAAGAATATCTAATTGGACACAATTCTTACTGATTACATCTGATACTAATCAGGTTGAAGACAGAAACAAAAAAGTGCAAAACTCTTCAAATTTCCTGTTTCTAGACAGTAACTCCCCAGATAACACTCTATTTTTATCTATAACATTTTGAACAACAGTGGTAAAAGCTCTTCAAGATGCTGACTTGAATAAGAAAACCGATCAAAGACAAGCATAAGTAATTTAATGTAACTAGTCTAGGATTCACACATGCATTTAAGCAGCTATTCAGTATCAGAAAAAAATGGTGTTGATTTTTTTTCCTGAAAATTAATTTAATTAAACAGATAGCAATAGAGTTATTCTATACACCAACTCAGTGTTTATCTCTGTATCTTGATCCAATTAATTTGCCTCAGCTAAAGTTTAACCTGGTTTTAGTAATATGTAATTACAATAATGCTGAACTATATTACTAAGCAGAATTTCAGGCGGTAAAGAGGCAATGGTTTATTGACTGAGTATTCAGCAAACAGGAAGACTTGCCTACAATTATAACTAAGCTGTTAAAAATTGCTATATTAATTGCCTTGAAGTTTATGTGTTAATGTTATACAAGTCAAAACTATATATTATCTTTCTGAAATACTAGACAAAATTTCTAATGAGCTGAAATCCTGCCAGAGCTTTGAGTTTAAGCTAGCCAAAAGATTTATGTTTATACTTAATGATAAGCATGTGCTTAAGTCTTTTTCTATTCATTAAAGATGTTTGAGAAGGAACTATGTCCCATAGGAATGATGTGCCTGTAGCATAAATGCTTTCATGAAGAGAAATCAGATGACTTTTGTAGTTAGCTATGTGAGTGAAACTTGTGACAAAGAAAACATGATGAAAGATTTGAAATAATGAAGAGTTTAAATAAGGTGAAAGCTAAAAATGCTCTTTTATGGCACAGAATACTAACTATTAAAATGCTGTTCCATAAAAAGTGCTTTTGTTCTCTAGCACTGGTGAGATACTAATCTTTAAATATTTTATACTCTTCCTTGTGGTGGTTTAGCTCCTGCCTGGGTCTGAGACCACGCGGCCGCTGCCCCTCCCCCACAAAGGGAGTGAAATACAAAGCCCCAAGACTGAAATAAGGAAAGGTTTAATACAACAGTGCAATAGCAACACAACAAACAACAACAATAACAATAACAGTAATAGTGATAGCAATGAACAGAGCAAAATAGCTACCAAATACAACAGTGAGAAGCACGATGTACAAAACCACGAGTGCACCGCGCTCCCGCGCCAGGAAAATGCGCCAGGATGTGACGTCTGTCCGCATGGTATCTGAATAACCCGGCTAGAGCTCCCCCCCCACACTGCTGGGGAAACTTAACCCTATCCTAGTTAAACCAGGACATTCCTGTACATGGAATGGCTGACAGAAAAATTTTAAGGTTTGAAATTTAAGACAAGTTAAGAACTGGACAATGACCATCTAACTCTTAAAAATAAATGCATAGCTTTGAGATACCTAAGGATTAGTGGATTGATCTATGTGTAGACCTATTTCAGGATCATCTCCTGGTGATGAAACTAAGAATCAGCTCTATGAAAATATTAGAGAGATACCAACATATAAATACAATCACGTGTAGATTTTCTGTCAGTCCTCTGTGGTTTCTCATTAACAGCTTCAACTATAATTTCAGGGAATTTAAAAACTCGAGTCTGATTAAACAAAAAGTATCTTTTTAATTTTCTGCTGACATAAGGATTAGATCTAGGACTATAACAATGGCAATATCTATTCAAAAGACCTTGATTCCAGCTGATTATTGTCCTTCCACAGGACTGGGAAGAAAAGATAGATGGATGGATTGAATGAACAGGCTGTAACTCCTCTGTTAGCAGCATTATCTTCTACTATGTTAACTTGCATGAATGGTGAATGTAACTGAATGGCTGCCTCTCTGCTCTGTGGTTGCAGCCTGGTGAAGTGGCATAGTTAAGTAATGTTTAAATGAAAAACAAATACACAATTCAGTCTGAAAAGGTATAATGGTATCACCAAGAGATGGGAAAATAAATTTTGTGCCAATTTCCAGCTGAAGCAATGAAAAAGGATAACAAGACATGAGGGAAGAACCAAACACTCTCAGTTGGTAATATCTCTTCACCAATCTATTTGGAGGTATTTGTCCGTGAGAAGCAATCAAGCATTTTATGAGAGCTGTAAAACTGGAGGTGAATGTGGCTGTGTGAAATAACACAGTGCCTTATAGTTTGACGGTTACCCCAAAATACCTACTTTGCAATATAGAACAGCTTAAAGTAGCCATCTCCTTAGCATATCTTAAAGAAGTAGCACAACTTGCATTCAGTTTATTGTTTATTCATCACAAATTTAGAGTCCGACAAACCAGGCAAACACTATAAAAACTTCCTAATGGTAAAGAACAGCAGACCTCTGGAACAGCTTCTCTGGGAAGGCTGGAGACCTTTGAGAAAGATTGAGACAAGCGTGTGTAAAGAATGGCATGGATGTAGTGGGTCCTCCACTGACTAGTGATGGAGGACATGATTTGTTGCTGACTAGTGCATATAGCCTCAGGATTTCTTTCTGTTTTCTAATCAGATGTACAAGGTGTGAGAATGTTGCCACAATAGCACAGAGAGAACCTACCTGACCTCTGAAGCTGCTTTATTTACAGTGACTGCTCTTGAAAACTTCAGAGAAAATTTGCAGGTTCCCCGGTTAATGCAGAGTATGTAAACTCCTGCTGGGTATCTCCGTAACAATACATTGTTTAGCCTAGTAGACAATTAAAGTCACTGCAGGATCCTTTCTAATGATAATCAGAACAAAATAGGAGTAAAAATTAAATTCAGAAGGGAAAAGCAAATATTTTAATGGTAGCCTACATTCACAATTAGGAGAGAAACTGGATGAAATCACAGATTAAATATGGGAAGAGCATGTAGTCTTATTTGACCAAACTTAAAAGCTTAGTTTAATTATTTAGCAGTTCCTAATTCTTATAGACAAGAGAGGAAATTGCATCAATACCAGAACATTTACCATGTGTATACATTTCTTTACTAACCACTATGAATTAAAAGTGCCATTAACCATTTGAAATCTGGAGACCAAATTTGTGCAGTGTTCCTTTCAATAAGCAGGTATGGATGGAGTTGCCAACAGTGCATGTCAGTAGTAGATCTGCAGCTTGCAAATTAGAGTTAGCGCAAATTGTTTATGAATTCAGCTGATTTCAGCCCCCAGGACGGTTGTGTGTTAGTAATAAATAAAAAACTAATTACTGTTTAAACAAGATCATTGGAGGAAAATAGCTTTATTGGATTTAAAAAATAAATGTTATGCAATTAAGAAAACTGTCTGTTAATGAACATTACTGGGTGGCATCTTGGCTTCTGGTTTAATCAGAATACTAAGAGATGAGGAACTTGAGATTTTCCACACAGAAGCATCTGGAACCTGCTAGCAGTTCATTGTTCTCTGTGGACATGTATACACACAGAGCTGGTTTTTCCTCCATGATGAAGTGTGTTTCCACATTCTGAAGGCTTCTTCCATATTCTCTGAGTAGGAGTGGAATAAGCTTGAGACTAAAACACTTGCATTTTGTTATCTCCATGTGTAAGGAGTGTTTGAGCTGCCAGCACACTCAATAGAGATGCAGTCAGTATATGCAACGGAGTCTATGAGACAATTCAACTGACCAGCTGATAGGAGTCTGCAGTATATTGAGATGACTTAACTCTTCCTGAGGGTTCTTTTCTCAAATCCCGTGCAGACAGTTCCAAAATAGTAGTTAAATCCGTAACAAACAAACCAAGTGGGATAGTGGCACTAAATTCTAGCAGACTGCATGAATCAAAATATTTCTGCCAAACCCAACATAGCGGTTTGTCATTTGGATCCTGGAGATGCCCAAAAGTGATAATTCCATAGTTTCACTTATCATATATGATCTGCTGAGGTGTCATGTATAGACCCACCCCAATCCTTCACATGTGTTCACAGGATTTTTAATGTACATGGTCAGCTCTGAACTGTCTCAAAAATACTGTAATGAACATATCTTTTCCTGATGTTGTACAGCACTTGTATAAGAAATGGAAAGCTGTAGTCCTTCCTCAGCTTATCAAGGTGAAATTTTGCATTTCACAAAGCACCAGAGTGCGATACAAATCAAGACACAGAACACCCTTCCTTTGTTTTTCTTTCTCCATCCTCATTCCTTTCACTCTCTTCTGCACTGAAGATGGAGACCACATTGAAGGTGGGCCTCTGAACTGGAATTATTATTTATCCTGTTAAATTGAGGAAATATTACTGTAGTGCTTTTCACTGCTGCTGTACCACAGAAGGGAAGCAGTTTATCAAACAGCCACAAACCAAACTATTTTGGTCTTTATAGATCAATATCAAACTTTCCAAATCCATGCAGAGATCTGAAAGCAGCTAGTGCAAAGCACAAAATTGTCATGTTATATATTCCCACTGAGAAAACAGTTAAATAAAGAAGCCATAGATTTTTATATTGGCTTTGGTTTCTAAGGTGGCTTGAGATGCAACTACATTTAGGGTGCCCTGCAGTAATATAGTCTCAAAAATGTAAACACAAGAGTCCTGGTAAACCAGTGAGAATATCTCTTTAGATAGGAGTTACCATGTTAAGGTGGTAGAACATAATCACACAGAAAACAAAACAGGAAAAGAAGACACCTTCTTGCACATTTTGTTTGCACAATGATTATATAACTGTGATGTAAACTGATGTCATAGTGGGCTGGAAATCTCACTGCTTGACTGTAAAAAAACTGTCAACCACACACTTCCAGAGAAATCTTCACCTTGCATTATGTTTTAAATCATCTACCCCACCAATTATATTATGAATTTAACTGGGCTCAGCTTTGGCTGCCCGGTCTTAACCTTTTCATAGTTTAAGAGGGCAATAGCCGTTGTAAGAGTCTCTCAGTCTCCTGAATGCTACCACCAGTGGAAACTCTGGAGTAGATGTTCCTACACTTCACGGTCCTGCTGGCCAGAGAAAAGATTAAGCCAGGTACAAGACAATCCTTATATGAGAAGATACAAAAGAATTTTTTATTAGAACTATCCTTTGAAACCTCCAACATAAAAGATGAAACCTTTTCAAGTGTAACTGTTTGCTGCCAAGTCAATAGGTCTTTATGCTTTCTCATATCAAAAGTAAGCAACACACTTATCAAGCCTAATGTAAGTCTTCTTCATCTGTTGGCAGGAAGAGTAAAAATTGATGAGGTCTTTCTACAGTGTACATCAGTTTCAACTTGAGATATATTCACTTTCTTTGGAGTGATTTCTTCACCTTTTAAGAAAGTATCCATTTCATTACCTAGCAACGAATAAAAATCCTTTTTTTTTTTTTTTTTCAGTTAACTACACAAAAAACTTGAGGTGCAGGATATAAGCCTGAAGCATGACTCTGTTCCTTGAAGTATAAGTAGTTTCTCTAGCAATTATGTGAGCGTTGGTGGACTAATATTGAACAAGAAAATCGCTCTGACTTAGAAAGCTCTGTGTTAATTCCCTTCAAATCCCACTCACACTATCACAATATTTAGACATTTTACCACTTACATATTAAGCCATGGACTTTTATCTCTACAAAAACTATATTCCATGCATGGAAATAAAAACTCAGAGAGGGAAGGTAGAGGAAGGAAATGTTAAAGGGAGTATGAAAAAGAGGAAGAGAGCATCCTAAAGATAAATGTAAAAACACTAACTTATTTACATATCTTTAGATTAGCGGTCCCCACCTACACCTCCCAGACAGAATGTTTCCTGTAAGACTCTTTGGTGTTCTTCACAGCTGCACAAATGAAATTACCTGATGAGGATTGGTTTACTGTATGAGACTGAAAGCTCCAATGCCTTAACAGTAATTTTGCAATCAATAGTGAAAAATTAATTGTGAAGCCAATGCTATTTTCATCCTGTACTGTGATTTATCTGTAAACAGTAGTCTAGATTGTCAGAAATTACATTCTGTTTGATGGAGATCCCAAAATGTAATTCTAACATTTGAATAAATATCCACATTTCTTTTTTGCCTGAGACTTCTTGTAATTCATCAAGGTTTTTGACCTTTCAGGGCTGTTGATCTGATGAAGAAAATATGCTTTGTTTATTATAAGGAAATGAAGAAGAAAAATGGCTGGCTTTTGAGAATTTGGAGCTCCAGATTCTATTATTAAAAGATGTGAAATGAATCTCAAGAAAATTACTTTAATGAATGCCCTCAGGGCACTGTACTTCCCTCAATGTAAAACTTCAGATGCTGGCCAAATATCTGGCATGTGGAGCTCATGGCAGTAATTTTTTGCTAATTCACTTGAGACTGATCCATAAATTGGAAAAAAAAAAAAAAAAAAAACAACAAAGAACAAACACAACCCCCACACACTTTGAATGATAGAGCAAACTTAGGCCAGAATTGGATTATATTGGCAGGGTGATATACAGCAGCTTATATTATCACAGCCAGCCTTTGTATTTTCCTTTAATAAATTTATCTAGTTTCCAGTGGTGGCAACCTTACACCTTTGTCCAGCATTAAATGACCATCTAAGAGTAAGGACCTGAAAACTAGTATGGCTTTTTCACGAACCCAGCATATTTGTTCTCAGCCAGCGAAAATCACAGGTGTTAGTAATGAAGCAACTAAATTACTGTTTTCTATCCCTGTGGAGAAGCCAGCAGCAATCAGGGAAACAGATGGACTAGCAAGAGTGGTAATTCAGATTCTTATACACATATGAGATTAAACTGCAAAATAGTTGGTTCTTACGTTAATCAGCAAATGTTTTATATGGTGCACTGTCAAACTAAAACAGTGAAAAAGCTGTGTGTGTTAAACCACCAGTAGTGACTGGAGAGATAAAACTTCCTCTTTTTAATTTGCCTTGTTTGGGGTTTTTTTTAAAGCTAGAAAAAAAACCCACAGAAAAACTAATGCTTCCTACTGCTAGTCTAGTGTGTTTTTTTCCCTTTAATTTTAAAACAGAAATTAAAAAATATAAATCCATAGAGCATACTCCAAAAAGCAGTACTATTAGAAGTGATACCATGAGATCCACAGGGAAATATTTTTATTGGCCCATGTAATCTTTTCCTTTAATATAACATTTAATCCACTCCTCTGCAAACACAGAATATCCAGGGAGCTGTCAGAATTCTTTCATTTTGGTAAAATGTGCCTTTTTAAAAATAATTTTATCTGTTTTGATTGTGGCAACAGTTTTCTTTCCTTCCTCCCAATTCCTTTTCAATCTCTCAAAATTTTCTATGTAAACAGTTTAAATCAGTCTGAGTAAATGTTTAATATGCAATTAGGCTTAATACCACAAACATCATGTAGTTACCTAAAGCGTAATAAATGCAAAGTTTAAGAACATGACTCAGAGAGCTTATAAAAATACTGCTGAGCTTGCTGAGATCCTGAATGACTGTTAAAAAACAAGAGCCTTTGCTTGACTATTCCATTTCTAACACTACATGGTCTTTCCAAACTAAGTCTCTTTCTGTGTAAGTGAATCTTCTGGAGGGCCTCATGCAATCCAAGAGCAACGTAGATCAATGTGACTGAGTTCAGCAGAAGCACCCATCACAACTTTCAGTAGCACAGCCAGCAAAAAGGAAGGTGCTGCAAGCCACGTGTTGTAACAGGCAGATGCTGGAATGTCTGCAGTGGAACAGAGGGAGTGGGGCTTCAGGTTTCAGTCTGAAAGTGCTTTACTGTAACTGAAGATCTGGCCATATACAACTCCCTGTTCTGGCTAGCTGAAGCAAAATTTGGAACCACATGAACCAAGAAATGTTTTTCACTTTAAAAAAAATATGAAATACTTAAAGCAAGGCAAAACAATGTTATTTTCCATCTCCATAAAACTCACAGTGTTATTAACCATTCTGAACAGTATTTGTTGTTTGAACTAAGGCCATCTTTAGAATGCCTTCAGATGTTTACTCCACTTATCAGAGAGCAGAGACAAAATTACCCACAGCCGGGAACCTACACAGAGCTAGTGGATTGGCTGTGAACTTGCTAACCTTGTGTAAAAATTCAACAACCAGAAAGTGGAAAATAATTTGTTACTTATGAATTGCACATGAACTGAACTATAGCCTTACTTAAAACTCAAGAGGGAATTGTCTTTGTTACAATATCCTTACTAATTTTACACTTTTCTTACTAACAAGAGTATTGTGTGTTTATGGCAATGGAACTAAACAAAAAGGAAACCATCCCATTTCTTTCCATTCTATAATGTTTCCATTCACCAGAAATTTGGAGGTCCAGTCCTCTGTTATGGGATATTAGTTTGTTGTAGAGGAGCCAAACAGTTTCAGAGTCAGATCTGATGTAACTTTTGAGCCTTTGAGGCCAGCCACACTGTAGTCCTGAAGGGGTGAACCTGAAAGGAAAAAGTAATGCTTTGGGTTTTACATGTCTGTTGCGGGATCTCTGTTCTATGTGATGAGCATACATTTTCTCCTAGTAGAAAATCACTGACAGCATCAGCCTTTCTCTTTGTGCATCAGAAACTGTCACAGATTCTTCTGGTGTTTGCAAACCCTGCTTTAGAAAAGGAAGTTTAGGCATTATTGACATTCTCTTCAACATCATTTAATAATGGAAGGCAGCTGACTAGTTCAATGGCAAGCAAGGTAATCACGTGAGGGATGATTGAGGAGTTTGGGAAAGATAAATGTAGACAACCTTTCACTTCTGTTTCCCTCCTCTTCTTCCCCCGTTTCAATTCTATTTCATACTTTGTATAGGATCATTGTGTCCTCTTTGAGCAGTTGAATGTGAGAAGAATAAGGGAATTACACATAGTTCTCTTATTCTGGTCTCTTACATCGTTACCTTTTTAATTGTACTGATTTTTGAAAATATAAACAAACCTAGTATTAAAGCCATGTAATTTCAGTTTGTGTTTTTAGCCATAACACATTATGTTGTTGTAAAAACTTATTTAGTTCTGTCACCTATATCATATTTAGATTAAGATAAGCACCCTGTATTGCTTGATTTGCTTTTATTTACCATGTATATTGAACTAGATCTACAGGCATATACGTATTAAAACATCTAGTTTTATTCTTGTTGCTCTAATCAGGTTTATATTGTAGAAATGTGGATAATTATCTGTGGAAGATATATAGGGACATTTCACCATAAGCAAGTAACTAAGGAACAAATTGGTATATAACCTTTACTAAACCATTTAAACTTTTGAGTCGCAAGTTACCTTTTGTAAAGTTGGAAGAATAATTTTGTTTTCTATTTTATTCTATAGTTTTCTAGGGTTTTCAGACCAGCAGCTGCATCCTCTTATTTACTTACACAATGCAAGAGAGAAAAACATTTGATTTCTCTTGTTGTGTTGTCTTAGTGCTATGATGGCATCTGGAGATCATGGGTAGACTCTGCTGGAACAAAGTTGTACAGATAGTCAGGGCAAAACAGGCTATGTCTGACTTTTCCCAAAAGGCTGTGCTCTAACAGACCTGACACTGTCATTAAGTCTATTACCTATTTAAAACTGACAGTTTCGCAGTCTCTTTTTTTACAGGATAGGAGGAAACTGTTAAATTAACAAGTATAATACTGGGAAGCTTAAAACTGTTAACATTATAGTTAAATTGTAATATTTAAGCTCCCAAAAGAGCATTCCTGAGTGCTGCAGGGACCATATTTAAGAAATGTCCATTTACTTAGAGTAGTAAAGAGGAAACAGTATAAAAATAGATATCCATGCTGCAAGATAGAGCACTGAAGGCAAGGGGAAAAGTTGGTACTTTTAGGAAGTTACTTATAAGAAGAGTGACAGGAAATACTTAAAGGTCTTCAGTTGATAATCATGAGTCCATAGTACTTTAATTTATTACTGTAGTGATAAATAAACAGCGTCTTTGAAACTCAAATTAAATATTCTTCTCACATGAGAAATATTTTAGGAACTTTTTACTTTATATAGCCAGTCAAGTCAGGAGCCAAGTTTTCTGCAGCAGGTGTAGTAGCAGAATGCTTTTTTTCATTCAAGTTCGCCTCCATTTGCTGAACTGTAAGTGTTGTATAAATGTCAGCAACTGGCCATCATGATGCATCAGTAACATCACTCTCAGGTGACATCCCTAAAGGGTGGCAGGTGGTATCTAAACCAGCTGTCAGATCCTAATAAGTAGAGGTAAGAACAGTATCTGTCTCCATTAGTGCATACTTGTTGACATGCAACAAAGCTCATTTAAGTTTTGTTGTTGTTAGTTCAGTATGGAAGGGTCTTTTAATGAAAATATAAGATGACAAATTGCAAGTAAGTGGCCCAAATACTTTCCTGTGTGGTTTGTGCATTTTAAAGTCAAGTTGAAGATACTGTTCATAATTGTTTACTTTAAGGGTATGCTCAAAAATCTTCATCAGCAGATTGATAAAGACTCCAGCTGGTCTCAAGATGAGACTAGTGATTTCTAGTGAAATAGAATGAGTCCCCAGTATTGGATGGGAGGTATGCTGAAGTGTCACCAAGGTGCTATGATTTTTCACATAAAAAAATTAGTTGAGAGGCATAGTAAATCCAGATGGATTTAGTGACTTCTGAATGTTAAATATGACTCCTAAACACAGTTTCTGCCACATGATTATGTTTGTCCCTTAATGATAAAAGGCGTTTGTTGCCTGAGATTCTTTAATTTTTAGAAGTCATTGCAGATGTATGTACACTGAAAAAGTGGAAGCTTAATTAAAGTGTGACAAATTATCTCTGTATGATAAATTCCTACTACATTTTTTGTGTGTAATCTTGCCTTTCCAAAGTCTGTCTGTGGAGGGAAAGGGAAACGGAGAAGGAAAGGAAGACGGAGAGGGAAGGGAAAGGGAAGAAAAATGTTAGGAGGAGAAGGAGAAGTTAAGATGAGGAGGGTATAAAGTGTGTTATGTGTGATGGAGGATTGACAGTACATTTTGAGATTTCCAGGGCCTACTTCTGAAGAAAGTAGCAAGTTCAATTTCATATGTCTGTATCTTATGTCTGTGCAGTGTATTGAGGGGAAGCTTAAAGTGTCTTTTTGTGTTTTCCATATCTCTGCTGTTATGAAATTGGAAAAGCGTTAAAAAACACTTCATTAAAGATCTGTGATTTGACTAGAAAGGTAGGGTTAAATGGTCAAGATTTGATGTCTTAAGACAAGCTTCTCCTTTCCAAGTTTTCAAGGAGTTTTCTGAAGGTGACTTGCCAGAGCTACTCAGCAAGGAGTAAAAAAATTTTCAGAACTCTTCCTTTTGAAGAAATCTGCACTAGCCATAATTTCAGTTTATCCCTCTACCCTCTGCCTATTACTTGTCTTGGGGTGATGTTATTGTCATTGGTTATAAACAATTGTCAGGGGTTTTTTGCTACTTTTATTTTAGTATTTATTTTCTTCTTGATCATCACCACAACAGACTTAACGTTTTCTAACACAGTCTGTTACTGCCTTATTCAGTTGGCAGCCTGCCCCCAGCTATGTTGTTTTATTACTAGTAGCAGTTGAGATATGAGAGGTACATAGTTCCCAATGGCGACAAATGTAAACAGAAAGCAAACAGACCTGTCTGTGAAACCCTCAAAAGAAACACGGTGCTAACCAAAGAAACCACATGACATTCATGGGGCCCTAAATGATGCAACTTTCCTTTGATCCCTTAGCTAAACTAATTGTTTTTACAGTTGGCAGAACAGGCTCTCAGTTGCAGAGAAAGATTTCTCTTTCCCTGAGATGGAACACTGGTTTTGTGGCTACTTTATCATAAGAGGCAGTATCGCAAAGGCTTGCATTGTATCATGTGGCAGAATACTATTACAAGGGGAATCATTATATTTCTGAACATCAGTATATTATCTACTCCACTTTATCTAATAGCCCTTTCAACAGTGAAGACATTCAATTATCAGTTATAAACTGTAATATTTTGTGGCAAATACCATAGCAAATGGATCCCCTATTTCTCCTTTTTAGCAAGAACTGTTTCAGACACAGGTGCCCTCTAGGCTCTGCACATCCCTACACTTCTGCTGCGTCATTTGCAATTTAGCTTTGCTATGAGATTGCCGTTTGCTCTGCAAGTTGCTTCAGGGTGAGATTCTGATTGTGGAGAAGCCACAAAGAGATGTTACTGCTTTGGTTTAACTTTGGGGTGAAGCAGTGTGCATGTTTTTGTGTGTCTTCATAGAGATCTGTCCCAAGAATCAACAGCTTTCCTGCTCAGTGCAGGACCTCACCCTCTGCTCAGGTCTAGTGCTGTAATCTTGACTTGTTTCAGAAACATCCGCAAAACTGAATGTGCCACTCACAGGGACAATAAAACACTGCCAGGGTTATTGTTACCCACCTCTAGATCTGGAAGATCACTTATTGCAATATTTGGTTTTGAGGGAGAATGTTACGCTTCAGTCACCTCTCTGAGTAACTCTGACAGAAGTCTTTCTCCTTAGCCCTTTCTGCATAACTGAAACCCAGCGTTGGTCCTGCAACTGACCTCAGCTCAGGACCGAGACTAGAGTAGGTTAATGACAGGAAAGGAAATGCTCTTTTGGAGCTGCTCTTCAGGAAGCTTTGGACACTTACACTGAGGCATCCATGTTGTCTAAAATGCCAGAACATGTAAGCAGCAGAACCTCCCTGAAAAAGCACCAAGGACAAAGGATTATAAGTATTTAGGACTGGAAACTAAGTCTTGCTGCATTACTGAAATTTTTAAATAGAGGGAGGAAAACTAGCATCTGTAAGTTGCCTTACAAATGATGTCACCTCTGATGTTGAGATCCAGACCTAATAATTTTCTGTTTGAATTTCCTTCCCTGTGCTATGAGATTACATATTGGAAGTATTTGGGAACTACCTTTGGATAAAAACTTTTCATGTTTATGTGTTCTATACCGTAGTTTAAAGAGAGATTTGTGGAAGAATCACCTGTGGCTGGCAATATGTGGGACTGTGGAAAACACATGTGACAACTAAGATGTTGTGTTGAACATCATTTCTAATGTTACTGAGTCATTCAGTGAGCCTCTTTTTCTACTACAGCTCCATTCACCTGACTCTCATTTTCTTCATCGTTTTTTATACTTTCTTCTCCAGGTGTTTTCACATTTGCCATTTATGCATTACGTACTTTTCAGAACAAACCTAATCTATCATTTAAAAGACCTAGACTTCATAAAATATAGATATTTTCTGCCTTTCTAGATTCCTTCAAGCATACAAAAGTGTGCCTTATTCTGAGTTAACATTTGTTCACAAAACAGAAAATTTTGGTTAAGCTTTCTGAAGCCTATAGATCTCACTAAATTAACACAGGTGGTTTTGAGCCATTAGGCCTTCAGTACACAAGATGGTCACTGCAGAATTAATGAGGAAGGAGTCTGCTTATGGAGCAGTGAGAGTGGAAATAAATATTATTCCTTTGTCCAGTTTACAGTGCACAACCTATCTTAAATTTTGTTGTTTCTTTGTTTTTGAATGCTGAACTTTGTAAACAGAATGTTCCATTAATGCATTTAGTTTTAATTTAATTTCATAGTTATATTAAAGAACACTGGTAATATAATAAATATTTTAAAGTTGTGTAGCAACTTGAACATAAAGATCAGAGTTCGAAGACTATTTATTACCCAGTTTGATATTTTAACATAGCTTGGCACTGAGTCTCCATACAAGAGTAATTATCGAGAATTATGGAGTAGGTACTTTTGTATCTTGTTTCTGACTGCATTGTACTAAGATATTTGAACTTTCTATGGTAGGGAAGATCTGTTCAGGGATCTAGAGACTTTCAAGGAACTTCCTGTACCTGTGGCTGGTATTAAGAAAAGATAGGGACCTTTGGAGAGGTTTCAGAAATAAGATATTCCAAAACATTTTCTTTTTGACCCATTTTATTACGTACTTCTATTTATGTATATAGATAATAGATTTGGATTTAGATTTATGTTTTAAGAGTTCTATAGTATTGCAGGAGAAATATTTATGAAGATTCAATGCTACCTTTGTTCTAACTTTATATTGCTTGAATTGGATATACAGTTCCTCCATGGTTATTAAAACTGAGCATAACTAGCTCTGCTAGCTCCTTCAGAGAGAACTTACACTATAGGAAGTCTTGGACCAGTTGTGCAAACATGGATGTAAAATACAGAACAGTGCATGGAGAATTTAAAAGAGGCAGACCATAAGTCCTAACTGAATGCCTAAAACACCTTGCTGTGGACTGAATGTTTCCATGTATATTAGAGGTAGAATTAATTACAATTTATCTGCTTGATATTTTCTCAGTTTCTGTAGTTTCTCAGTTTTATTTGTGCATTTTCACTTTGAGTATGCTGCATTAGACTTATATAAATGTGCTGTTTCTGAAGTGCAGTGTTAGGAGAAGCTACCATCCAAGGCTTCCCTTTAGTTACTTACTAACTAACTAGTTTACTACAGCTCTGGCAAATATCATATCTGCACACATGGTAACTGTTATTTTTTCTTTGCTACTTCAATTAAGCAATTCCAAAACTATTACATGCACATCAATTTTGTTCACCAATTAAATATCTTTAACAATATTTTCCCCACAGCTTCATTCTATTTACCAAGTGCTGAAGTGCTCTTAATGCATCTAAAGGGCCGAGCATCTGTTTGTATGGGAAAGTTCCATTAGACCATAATAATCTCCAGTTAATTGCACAGCAAATATTTATTTCTCACACATCAAATTAATGAAACAGGTTCAGTGAGAGAAAAATCACATCAGCTTGGCAAGCAACACCTATCAAGCTATATAAGACTTCTGAGGCATTCTTGGCAGAGATCCTGTATCTAGAAGAATTCTGTACCTTTGGGAATACTGTCATGATTTAATTACTGGATGATAATGTTGTTGTAGGTTTGTTTATTGTTGTTCTGTTTTCTACCTGAAAAGAATAAAATAAAAAATTGTTTTTCTGAGTTTACTAATGTGCCATGCCATGGCTGCAACAGTATAATTGAAGAATGATCATTTTCAAGCTACTACAAACACCATTTAGTCTTAATATTAAATAAGATTAATATTATATTAGTACTTAATATTCTTAGAGCACTTACTCCTCCTCATGTATAAATGTGAAAGGAGCTTTAAAAATCAATTTTCAAAACCCCCGCTTTCATTACTCTACAATAATGACTGTATCCTTCCTGTCTAAGAGAAACGTGGATGCTTTTCATGTCTCTGCAACAATGATTGTTTCACATCCCACACATATTTTTGTATTCCGTTCCCACCAGTGCTAATATTTCCTGTACTCTGTCATTTGTGAAGGCAATGACACTATATGCAACTGCTTGTAACAACAAAGAACCATGATGCATAGAGTCATAAAGTTTTTGAGCAGAAGAAGCAGAAAGCCTAACTTCATCTCTCACTGTTTAGGTTCATTTTGTTGCTATAAAGTTTATACCATTTTTCTTAACATAATTTTCTGAGAACCTCATAAATATTTATTTCTGCTTGCACAGATTTTCCATTTATGCCATCTGCTTCTTCTGAAGCTGACCCAAAAGTAGGTGCATGGGGTTTGTATCACACATAAGGGCTTTTAGTCTGTCCATAGAGATTCAACTTTTGTAACTAAGAATTAACATTTTAAGTTAATTGAAATTTTATTCAATGGCCTGGACTTTTTCTGAAACATGGATGAAAACAATGATATATTGCTGATTTGCTTTTTTATCCCTTGAAAATGTTTAAATCACAGTTTAAAATGTGTCTTTATCCAAGGACTATTCACTTGTATTTTGTTGTGTGCAGCACAGATATAACTGTGTTCATGAAGGTGGTAAGTTTATCCTAAGTTCTCCCTGGCTGTACATAAAAATGTTACAGTTTTCACTAGGAGATATGGTCATTATAAATGAAGAGAGAATGCCTGAGAAAAACAAAATTCATAAGATCTTTAAGTAAAACTTATATTTCTTTTAAAATGTTGTTAAGAAATGTTATTTGAAAATAGGTCAGTCACAATTTTAAAGTCTTGTAATTCGGAAGGATTTGAATAAGTTAGGACTTCAGATCCCTGGCCCATGGGTTAGATAGTTAATTTAGAAGTGAGGACTAGCCACAATGTAGTTTTAATTGAATTTAAACCAAAAAGTCTGGTTTCTTACTGTTGTATTAAATCTTTGTTGATTTACCCTCTGGAAGAAAGGTTCCTTATTTAAACCAAAAACTTCTTTTATTGAAAAAATCAATGCATAGAATGGATTAAATAAGTAATGTAAAAATAACACTTACAGATAAAAGCTTCCTATATTCTTAAGTACATACATATAGTTATTGTATATATTTATAGCACCGCTGAAATACTGTCACATTACAGAGATGTCAGTCTTAAAGCTGTTGTTTCAAATGGGAATTCTCCTTTAATATGCTGTTAGACTTCAAATCTCCCTATGTTTTGGAAATTATTCGTTTTGGGGTACCGCACACCAAGCAAACTAAAACCAAATATAATTTTCTATATCTCTTTAGAAAAACCCACCCAGAAATATTACAAATCCATGTTATCTTCCCCAATTTTACACTGAAATTATGGGTAGAAATACACAACCCAGAGATAATACCCTGTTATATATACAACAATCTACCTAAAATAGTCTTTCTGTAGTACACGTATTACTGCAGAATGGAATAGGGAAGTGTGGCATGAATTTTTCATCTGATTTCCTTGGGGGATGCCTTGTTGCATTACTCCAAATTTACTTAATTTACTCAGAATTAAAGTGACTATCCCAAACTTTTATGGTGTGAAATCTTAATATTACACTGTTGAATATTCTATAGGTAAGGATCAAATATGTAGCATTATAAGCTTGGTAACATTCAGTAAAAGCAAAGGGGAAATACACATCATGCCTGGCTGAAGAAAAAGATCTTGAATCCCTCACCACTTCTCCCTCTCCCTCCTTCCCACTCCCATGTATTACCTATGCTATCTGTTGTTATGGAGACATATTCATGAGAGCTGATGACCTTGTGTAAGTCAGATCTGTGAAGAAAAAAAAAAAAGAGGAAATTAGAAAAAAATTAATCAACGCATGAAATAAAAGCAATCTGTCAAATCAACTTAAAGTGAATTTGAATATCTTTATTGTAAAATGTTTGTCGCTGGGATAACTAAAAGCAGTAACTACTTCTCATGTGTAGCAATGTAGAACTACTGTTTGTCTGCTTTGTGTATTTTAGAAACCATAGTAATGTAATCTTGAAAACAGAAAATACTCAGCTGGCTAAACTGTGTCATATTGAACATATTGCAGTAGTACTGTGTATTTGCTAAAGTCTATGAATATGGAAGATCAGAAGCTGCAGAGGGAGAGAGAGATAGGGAGAGAGAAGGAGATAGAGAAAAGAAAGACTAAACAGTCTTCCAGTTTGAAGGTGATGGAGAGGTTGTGTACAGAAAATTATTTCACAGTCTCCGGTTCTGACTACAACTGACTCAGTTTCTGCCCACTGTTTCTGGACTGGTTGAAAAGGCTGGGATTTTCAGGTGGCACTGGAACCCCTGTCTAGGACTCTAAGCTGTGAGGAAAGACATGCACAGAAAGAAAGAGTGGTCAGAAGGCAGTAGGCTTTTGAGTGGCTTCAGCAAGAATTTCCACCACACAGATTTTGTGTTAGGCCTGTTATACTCCAAAAGGATATAGTAGTATATACTACTGAATGGTCTTTTTCAAAACACTTTACTGGGGTAGACCTTTCCTTATTTCTACTGGGGGGAAGAAAACAAAGTCACCCGAATACATCAGTCCTTGACATCTTAGTGTACCAACAGAAATCTCATAAATTGTTTTGCAAAATCTATTCTCTTTTCACAGTTCTTAGTTTGAAGTGGTCCTCAGCCAATGCAATCAGCAGAACTCAATCCTTCATTACAAAAATATATGACACCATTGCAGAACAAGAACAATGAAATATCTGCCAAGTTTTTATTGGAATACTAGATCCAACTTTACATGATTCTTAAATTAAATCCCCAGGCAATTCCATCTGTATCACCAAAAGATTTTTATCACTTTGCCTTACAAAAGATGCAATGAAGATTTTAACACTTGAATTCAGTAAGTAAGTGAATATAGAAAATACATTATTTTATTGTTATGTTTCATTCATTCTCAGTCACACAATGTCTTAAATTCAAATGCAGATCTCCTACAATTAATTTCTTCCTTATCTGAGTTTCGTAGAAGTGCAACCATGCAGCATGCTTGTTGAAGAGATTTATTTTTTTCAAGTGACACAAAGAAAATTACAGTTACTATTCTTATTTCTTAGAGATACACAAAACCTGAACTGAAACACCTACCTACTCTGAAGCAGGATGTTTTATTTTCTGTTACTAGGTTGATACTGAATACAAATTCCCACAGCTCACCTACAAAGAAGTTTGCACTGTATGGACGGACAATTCTTTTGTCAGAAAACACTGAAAAAAATGTAAGGTTTCTCCCTGAGTTAGTTAGTAAAAATATTTCTTCTGCTTTCAGCAAGACTAGGATTCAATTCTTAATTTCCAGGCAGTTTTTATATCTTTATGTCTGTAGTATTTAGGAAACTGTAAAGATCTTTTTGAATTCAGCCTAACAAAATCCTTAACCTAGTGAAAGTTATGTGAAGTCTTCTGAAATTTGCTATTCTTTTGCTCTCTCTGTTTTGTTGGTTTTTTTTTTTTTGTTTTGTTTTAAAAGATTAAGAATAAGCTCTTCAGTTCCTGTGATATGTGGTGGATGAGTGACTGCTGAGAATGAGCTGGTACAAGATTAGTAAGAGAAGAACAGCTATATCCTATAGACCTCCTTAGATCATGAACTGAAGTTCAGCAAATTTGAGATTCAGCACTTTTCTAACATCATGCTTTAATTTTTCTTTTGTGATTATCAAATATGCCAGTGTTACAAGCTGCCTTCTGAATTTGATAGCTGGAACCCAAAATATAAGAGGTAAAAACAAAAGTGGTCCAGGATTAATAAAAAAACCAAAACCAAACCAAACCAAACCAAACAAAAAAAACCCAAAAGAAAACATCCTGAAGTCCCAGAAAAGGAACTGGAGGGAAGGGACCATCCAGAGGGACCTGGACAGGCTTGAGAGGCAGGATCATGCAAACCTCATGAAGTTCAACAAGGCCGAGTGCAAGGCCAAGTCCATGTAAGTGGAGGCAATCCCATGCAGAAATACAGACCAGGAGATGAGTGGATTGAGAAAAGCCCTGTGGAGAAGGACTTGTGGGTATTAGAGAATGGAAAGCAGAGTATGAGCCAGCAATACGTGCTTGCAGCCCAGAAAGCCAACTGTATCCTGGGCTGCATCAAGAGAAGTGTGGCCAGCAGGTTGAGGGAGGTGATTCTTCCCCTCTGCTCCACTCTCGTGAGACCCCACCTGGAGTACTGTGTCCAGGTCTTGGGCTTCCAACATAGAAAGAACATGGACATGCTCAAGCGGGTCCAGAGGAGGGCCACAAAGTTGATCAGGGAGCTGGAGCACCTCTATTATGAGGACAGGCTGAGAGAGTTGGGGTTGTTCAGCCTGCAGAAGAGAAGGCTCCAGGGAGAACTTATAGCAGCCTTCCAGTACTTAAAGGGGGCCTACAGGAAAGATGGGGAGGGACACTCTATCAGGGAGTGTAGGGATAGGACAAGGGGTAATGGTTTAAAACTGAAAGAGGGTAGATTCAGATTAGCTATAATGAAGAAATTCTTTACTGTGAGGGTGGTGAGCCACAGGAACAGGTTGCCCAGAGAAGTTGTGGCTTCCCCCCTCTCTGGAAGTGTTCAAGGCGAGGTTGGACGGGGTTTTGAGCAACCTGGTCTAGTGGAAGATGTCCCTGCCCATGGCAGAGGGGTTGGAACTAGATGATCTTGAAGATCCCTTCCAACCCAAACCATTCTACAATTCTATGATTCTATGAAATCTTTTAGCAAACAGAACATTTGTTCCTATCTCAAATACAATTCACAGATCTAACAGGATATAGTTCTTTGTCTTTTCTTAAATTTATCAAACGTTTTCCTTAATCTTTACCTCTGAAGAAAAATGCATATGTAATATTCTCTTCTCTATCCATTTTCTCCATTTTGAATAAAATAACGCACCTTGCAACTGAATCCATAAAGTCAAGAATTTATCTGTATTATGTTGTATACTCAAATTTGTTTGGGAAATAAAAAATTTTAAATAAATAATATAATCCTTCCTGTAGTTTTCTATTAATCTTTCTTTTATGGTCATTAAAAATGACCTTTTTCTCTGTGTGTGAGTGGCTGATGTGATCATAATGCTGAAAAGCAGTAGAGAAAAACAAGCATCCTTGAAAGGGAGATCTGTCTCCCAAACAAAGCTCTAGAAAGTTGTATGAATTACACATTGCATTGAATTCTGTCTTAATTTAAAATATAATTAGGAATTAACACCTTTTAAAGCAAATGTGTTAATCAAGTGTTTTCAACACTGATTGTGAAAAAGAAAAAAACACACCTTGTGGCCAAGGAAGATAAAGAGAGTGTGTGTTTGCAGGGGGTATTCTACAGCAGGAAAAACAACTCAGAAAATGGCACATCATAAGATATAAGAAGCTTCACATCAACTCTTTTATCTTTTCCTGCTACGCCCATAGCTCTTCCTGCTAATTCACATTCTCACACTTGCGTCTGGTGAAATCTGTATGTAACAATTATTTTCTACAAAGACAGAATGTCGGTTTATGGTACGAATGCTGTCGATTTACCAGTAGGCAGTACTGACAGATCCAGACGTGTCAATGAGAAAACAAGAGTGAAGACAGCCCTTTATGTTGAAAAGATAAAGGCTCCCTTTATTACACAGCTATGAGAAAGAGATTCTTTCAAAGTGAATGTCCCCTTTGAAGTTTTTTGCTCAGTAAAAAGATAGGAGTTCCAAGATTAAAAAAAATGCACTGCCGAAGTTTTTTATTGTTTGGGGTTTGTTTGTTTGCTTTTTAAATTAGGATTTGACAAGACATGCATACATGGACTTGTGAATTTCAAAGTGTTTGATCATCTCTCCCTCTTGACAGGATTAATTTGTAGTGGTACTTATGTTTCCATACGGTAGAGAGGAGAAGGGTACCAATATTTTACTATATATGTGAAAGATGTGTAAGACATGGACTAGGAAAAAAGAATTTTAATAGATTCATATTATATAATGTTTGGAAATCCTGGTTTACTTGGACTGGTGCAAAACCTTTCAAATTTGGCAAAGAAGATTTAAACCATATAATGTAAAATGTCTTGTAGCTACTATTATTGATGAAGAGGTTTTGCTAGAAGTCTGTTTTGATTTTGTTGGTCAAATTTTACAGTGAGATAAGATCATAGCTCTTAACAGGATGCAGAAACATATTGTAGGTTAGATTAGAACACAGTCAGACACAGTCTCCTATAAGGTGAGTGATGCTATAGACCTACCTGGGTCTTCAATGGTATGGGTATATGAGAGGAAATGCTATTATTTCTGATGATGGAAGATGGAAAAATGTGAGCACTTGTAATAAGTTAGTCTCCTTTTATTAGTATTAAAATTGAGATTATGTTTGTGTTAAAAATGAAAAATACTTGAAGAATTATGCTATTTTTGGCCTAATTGGAAAAGACTAAAGAAATTAAAAGTATTCTGTTCTTTTGCATCTTCTTTCCTTATCAAGAGACAGAGACATTATGAAATGCAGTAGATTTTCCAGACTCTCCTTGTTCCTGTGCAGGTCACAAAAAACATTCCAATGTATCTGGTATGCGAAAAGACTGAAACTTTTCTTTGCTACAAATTTCCTAAATACAGTAGACTGCTACTTTTGCTGTTTCCAGTGTTACATTTTCAGTAGCAGGAACTCTCTGAGCTCAGCTTTACCTTCCAGAAACAGTTGTTCCCTTCTCACTGGTGATTTTGTAAGAAAATGTAGAACAGACTAGAATTACGAAAAGTTTTCTTCTGTCACCATGTAAAGAGACACCCTGCTAGTCACTTAGCTTCTGTCAGAAGACTTTTGCTGCCTTACCTCTTCTCTTGCCTGAATATAGTTTAATTCTTTCTTCATTTTGTCTTTTTCAAACCTGTTCTTACCCTTGATTTCACTAGGCATATATAAGTTGGTTGCAATATAACTGGAAGATTGATTTTCTTTTGCATTTATACATGCAGGAATGAATGTCTCAGATGTACACAAATGATATAAATCACCTTCCATTTTGAACAATATTCTGGCATTTATATACAAAAAGAACAAGATGGGAAGAAAAAAAAAATAGGGAGTGGGGCCAATATACCTTTTTATTTTACAGGGAAGGATAGGTAATTCAGTATAATTCTGTGCAAATATAAAGCATTAATCCCATCACGTACAAGAAAGTGATATTCTGTGTGCTCTGAAGAGGCTTATTCTTTTAAAGGTTATGAAATAATTAGGTTCAGAAGGAAACAAACAAACAAAAAAGATAAAAGTAATAAATTGGCAGAGCAACTATTTATGGATCCAACTTCGTTTTTCATTTCACTGCAGTAGGCCAATTGACTTCAGTAGGGTCTGACTAGACTTCCCCTTGCCTGCCAAAGAAAAGAATTTCTCCCATGCCAGGAACAACCAATTCAGTTCACAAACACACAGCATGCAAGTACTCTGAACTCCTGGGAGCACAGAGGAAAGCTTTATATTTGACAGAAGGAATCTGACCAGCAGGAAATGAGTCTGGAAAACAGCTGTGACTCTTAATATTTAAAGAACTGTCCCATTTAGATAAGTCAAACCAGAAATTGCTGAGTCTTCACTACTGTGGATTGATAATTTTTTTCCCTCCCAAGGATCAGGGAGCACCTTCAGTGTTACTTTAGATGGAAGTTTGATAAAGACCCCGTCTTATGCTGAGTTTTGGGAAAAGAGTCAAGGAAACAGTTGAGGAACAAAGAGCATACTGCATCTCAGCTATTCTCAGCTCTTTTTCAGTGTGCTGGGAAATACTGTCAAAGAAAAAACATTAAACAATGTGATAAACTTTAGTCATAGTTGCAGCTACAGACTCAGGAATCTGTCTTCATGTTCTCAATATCTTCTCAAAGATTTACTAGCTCTTGGCACAGCAGTCATCCAAGGCTGCACTATCCATGTATACTCCTTGGAGGTGTCCACACTGCCATCAGTAGAATGAAGACAACCTTGACTGCATGAGTTGAGCGCCAAACAGATAGCTTGCCTTTCACCTTTTTTCCCTATAATGCTCCTGAACCTTTATGCCAGTAGCTGATATGAACCTTATGTGATAAATACTGGTTTTGAATTCAGAAGTGATTTTTAGTATCAGAAAATTCATAAACAGTGCTAAGTGTTGGTGAAAGCAAAATGTTCCAAGAAAATTCCATTTGAAAACTATGTTCAATAAGTTATTTTGCAAATAATATGCTTGTGAATTATTTAACAGTGTTCTAAAGGTAGTATTATAGAAGTGTTCCAGAATAGCTGTACTTTCTTTAGATAATCATAAATAACTTTGGCAGAATATTTTTTGTTGGTTTTGTTGTGGGTTTTTTTTTTTTTTTTTTTAAATAAACAGCTTTGTGCATGTCTGGTTTTGATGGCTGATGAACATCGCATCTAGCAATGGGATCATAGATTTTGTACATTTACTATATTTAAGAACCGATTCTTATCCTCATTCATTCATTTCAGTGTTTTCTCCAATGGTACATTTTATCAAGATTTATAGTGTCACAATTGCTAACATGGTTATCAGGGATATCATATCAAGATTTACATTCCTTTGTTGTTACACTACAGAACAAAACGCTTATCTCTACTGCTTAAATTTAAGTATGCATCATGCACAGAGCCAACACTTTTGTATCAGATGAAAGTAAAAGAAAGTAGCATATGACATTTATTCTCTGCTATTACTAACATGATACCATATTTAAATACTGATTTGGTATTTGACCAAAGGAGAACATTGCATGAAATAAATAGTTAATTTCTCTGTACAGTATAAGAGGGGAACCTTAGTGTCCCAGCAGGCTGCACACTGAAAATGACATGTCTAGAACCATCTGGACAATATGGAAACTTATGATCCTGAATTAGAAATCATAGTTCTTTACAATTCCCCTTCTCATAGTGGCTCCTCCATCCACAGACAGAATTGTTTCCTGAGGAGAAGTACCCAGAAACAGTTTTGGAAACTGGAGTACAACTGGACTTCATTTTCTGTCAAAAGTCACAGGTGGCTGGGAGAACTTCCTCATCTCAGAAGAACAGGCTCTCTTTCTGGTCTTTCAGGACCTGGACTACACTGGAAATTCAGAAGCTGCCTTTCCCCTCTCTTTCCTACTTTTGAAATCCTTAGACAGCTAGTGTGGCATGCAAAGAAGATGCACCAGTGTGCTCTCCTAGTGGGAAAAGCATGTGTTGAACAAATAGGTTGAGACCTATTTGCCTACTTTTAGTGTGGAGACAACAAATGCACATCTAGATCTTGTGTTTAGCCAGCTGTCCAACCACATCCATAACTCCCTGCTCCTCTCCCTGTTCAGTTGCTCCTATGTCCTGAAAGTTGCCTTCAACTTGATGTCTCTATTTGGAGTGTACCCTTTTTTTCTCTTCAGACCAGTCATATACTGCTTTAGCCAAGCACCATCAGTGCCCAGGTCACTGCATGTTGCTGTTGGTCAAGAACAAGAGTTAGTCGTTGGTGTAGACATAGGAAGAATATTGATTCTTGGAAAGAAGCACTCAGTTCTCTGCATGATTTGCCCTTCCTCAAGGTTAAAGGTTCTCTTCATGACATTATTTCTCCATGACAAAACTCTGAACAGGGATAGTGTCATCTCTGAAGGAAAAAGAAGTAGTGGTATATTTCCCTTTTAATACTAATTCTGAAAAAATTATGATAGTTATAGACCAATGACCATTACAGGCAGAAAGATGTCTCAGAACAACCCAAGTTGTGCACTATGATTTCTTTCCTAGATACTTTTATGTAGGGATGGTCTGTTAACTTTTGTTTTTTTTTTTTTGGATGATGTTATGCTTTACTTTAAAAAGCAATAAAATTCAATAGAGTATCAAGTAGATACTTTAGTTCATGGATACTGATCCTGGCACAAGACTTTACACTATCTTTTCTTGGACTGATGCATTCCAGCACTTCTCCAGCTAAGGAGAATGAAGAAACAAAAGGAAGCAGGGAGCACTTTTTTGCACCTCACCCATCTTGGAGTACAGAAGTACTAAGAACTAATAAGAACTAAGTACTAATTACTTGTATGTGAGGTGTAAGAACAGTTCATAATTTCTTTCACGTATTGCTTCAATGCTAAATGACCATAGATGGCAGAAGTTCCTTTCAGTCAAAGATAAACAATCAACAGGATTTAAAGATTAGAATTTACTGAATTGTACTGTTGATCAAACAGAAACAGAATGGCATCTAATTTACTTCTACTTGGCCTTTGTAGCAATACAGAAGTAAAAACCTATTATTATTCTTATTTTATATCTCTTTAATCAACAGACTGACTTATATGAAAGGACTTCTACAATTACTTCATACCCAAGAAATAATGAGGAGGAAATTGTTTTTCTTTTTTATTCAGATACTTCTTATAGTATAGATGACAGAAATATCAAACCTGTTGTGCCCCTGAGGGCACCACCAGCCCTCACCACCATTGCCCAGCCCCCCGGGGCTCCCCCGCCCTGCCCAGGGCCCAGGACCCCCCGTCAGCCCCCCAGGGGCCGTCAGCCCCTGCCCCAGCACCGCCGCAGCAGGGCCGGTCTCCAGCTCCCCACAGCCCTGCCCTGCCCGGCCATGGCCCCCGCCGAGCCGGGCCCACCCGCGGCCCCACGTCCCAGCCCGGCCTCGGCCCGTCCCCGTCCCCAGGGAGGTGCCCGATGCCGGGGCTGGGGCTGCCCCGGTGCCCCCGGCTGCCCCGCTCCGGGCTGGGGCTGGGACGGGGCCTGAGCCCCACGGGGAGCCCTCACCAACCCAGAGGTGCCCTGACTAAAGCTTAAAGCTGTTTGGAAGCTGAATTTGTCTGGGCAAACCTTGTATTACTTTATCCTTTACAATATCTGTGGTCTTTGATGAGACAGGGAGATGTCTAAGGACATTTTCACATTGCTTTTACATCATACCAGCATCGCCAGAAAGACAAGTTTCATCCAGATGTATACACCATCTCAGCAAGCATTTCCGGTTCTTTTGTAGAACTTTAAAAGGAATTCAAAAGCTTCTTTTTATTTTACTGAATCGCTTTATGCCTGCAGGTCACAGCAGTAAGGCCCTGACAGGTTTTGATTCAGTAATTATTCTGCTTTGTAGACTCTGTTTAGCATTGGATAATGGTGCTCAGGGCAGAAAAGACAAAAAAATAGTCTATTCTTCTTGGTTTACAGATTAAATATATCACAACTGTTACTTCTACTGGCACTTTTGAAAAATTATTCCAGAGGAGAGACGTAGTGGTTAAAAATTATGCTGGAGGGGTGGCACGTAGGTCCTGGTACACTGAAGGACTATTGCCAGAGCATCTCTCTGCTTTTCTATTTGTGCAGCTCTGCCAGGGATGGATTTACAAATGTTTTTGCTCAAGACACAGAGGAAACACAGAAAGCGAAAGAGAAAGAAGGTGTGGAAGTATCGGCAGGGAGAAGCCTTTTTTTTGGTTGTTTTTTCCAGTGAATCTGTAGAGCGCAATAAGAGTAAATCAGCGGTAATACAAGTGAGACATAAATCTGATGAACAGCAGTGGTCTTTTTCCAGTGGATCAATCTCTTTCAATTTCAGCTTCCTTTCCATCAGAGCTATAAAAGCTAAAATACATCACTGTGAAACACGAATTCAAGCTAAAAGAGTCAGAAGGAAAGCGCACTTACTTCCTTCCAGAGGGAGGGAAACAACAAGAGTGAACAGGCACTTGGATGGATATTTGCCTTCAGATGGGTAGCTTGACTGAAAATATAGTAGAAGAACTCATTATGTACCTTCTGTGAAAACAACTGAGGAGATAGTTCTTTTCAAGGAAAAAATAAATAAAATTCTGATAATAATGAATACATAATTAGTTAATTAGTAGAAAAGACCAAAGATGAGAACTTTATGGTTCATCTTAGCTAGTGGTCCTGAGGCAATTTAGTTGTTAATATAATGATAGTTTTGGTTTCTGTTACTGCCTAATGAACCTGAATGCTTCTGACAATACTTGCAATTGCTTTCAAATTTAAGGTTCCTTTCTGTTCAGAAGAGAAAACATACTCACAAAAATATGAGAATCATAAGTAGTAATAATAATGCTATAGTGTTACATTAGAGATTCATCCAAGTTCTTGAGGTTGTATTTAATAATTAGCAACTTTAAACTCAGTTACCACTGAAAATTATTGAGGCAGTCCTTTACTCTTTTTGTTATTTATTTAAAACTAACATTGCAATGCCTAAATTTTTGAAATATGTACATTTGGTATTTAATAAAATTTAAATTAGAAAAATGAAATCTGGATTTATACACTTCTTAGCAGAAGACGAAAACAAGAAAATGTGTTGTCATCTAGAAATGTTCACCAGCAAGTCTTGACCTGTTTAATCCTATCCAGAACAGAAATTAGAGTAGAAAGACATTCTTGTGCTGAACTAGGAGAGTAAAACATGTCTCACTAAAGTTTGTCTATATAGTTCTATGTTCCTGCCTATCTTAGCTTCACCCAGAGGTGCTAGATGACCTAGATTCTCTAGTTTAGTTAGGATCTACTGAAAGATGTTATGGTTTGTCAATATCGAGATTTTAGTTTTTAGTACATATGTGCTACAGTAATTGCCAGTGCAACTCTTGTTTAAAAATATGGAAATAAGAATACAGGGGAATTCCTCAAATGTTAAAATATGTCCCAAACTTGAAATAAATCTGCTAGATTATGATGGAAATTAGAAAAAAAAAAAAATCAATATTTCTGCTTAGCTCAGTAGGTTCCATATATTAGTCAGCTGCCATCAGAGTACTCTGCTGGTCTGATATGCACAGATATTTACCAGAGCGTGTTCACACAGTCAGCAGCATTTGCACTGGATACATGCCAGAATGAGAACTGAAAATTCACACTGAAATGTTAATTGCCATCCTCAGTTTTTGCCATGTTAGCACGTACATTTACAATTGTTCCCTGCATAATGTTTACCTGGGACATATATTTTTTGAATGGTACACACTGAAGTCTTCCAAAACACGAAAGAATTTCAGATAACTGTATCCGTTTTACCATCATCTTATTATTTGCTGCCGACAACACATCAGTCCCTCTCTGTGCCATATAGTATTTCTGCAGAATCTCTCTTCGTATTCAGATTTTTATATAAAAGCATGTTCAACAGTCCTTTCATTTCAAATACTCAGTTGCATGCAAAATTATGTGTATAAATTTAGTAAAAAGAATAAAGTTCTGTGTGCAATTTGCAAATTACCATAATTCATAATTTCTCAAATTGTTATCTTTACCATGTTTTTGTTTGGGGGGGTTCTTTTGCATTCACTGTTCTGCTTTTTGTCTGCATAAATTTTGTTTGTACTTGTAACAATTTAGTCCTAAATGATTATGACTATACTGTGGTGGCCTATTGAAACAGAACTTAATCTATGAGCATGTGACCGACCATAGTGCTCAATCCCTTTTTATACACAAAAAAAATTACTGGTGACATGTAATTAAAAACAAACTTTACCTTTTGACTTTAATTCTTTGCAAAAATATTTTACCAGTAATCCTAACAAGTCTTGAGAAGCATTTAGCTTTTTATCTGAAATGTGATTGAACAGGGTATTATTTTTTTAACATTGTCAGGTTTTTAACAAATAAATATAAAGTTTTAGAAAAATTTTATCCTTAACTTGTCAACCAGTCTAGTAAAAAAATAAAATACATTATTTTTATATTTAAGTAACACTAATAACAAATTCATCCAGAGGAAAATTTTTCTAAGCCACCTCCTTGTTTTGTATAGACTTATATAGTACATTAGGACATCTGTCTGTCTCTCTCCCTCTCTTAAAGATGCCGAAAAGCTCAGTGTCTGAGTTTAAATACAATTGAAAATGTATTGTAAATGTATTTTAATTACATTAAGAGTGTGATTTAAACCCAGGGACATCAGAAAGTAATTCAGATGCAAAGTTGAGAACACTTTGGTCTTTACTTAAATGTCTCCATACTTGCACAATTAATTTTGACTATTCAGTTGCCATTGTACCACTTGTGACCACAAGGACAAGAAAAAACTGTATATTATTAAATAATCAGAAAGGGTTACTTGGAATAAAACCAAAGTATCTCCAGTTTAAGATGTGACAAGGCTCTATGTTCCACTTTAGAAAGCATTTTAAATTATCAACTAGTAGTCATCACCCAAGCTGAGGTAATGATGGGACTGATATAATGCCCAGTGCAAGCTAATACAGAATATCGTTTGGGAGGATCAGACTGATTAGGAAGGACAATATTTCTGTTCAGATACACATATTTCTTGATTGTTAGCAGTGAAGAAAAAGAAAATGCAGATAAAACAAAACTGAATTTAATGGGGGTTTTGGTGTATCTATTCACTTTTGGTGCTCATTTCAGTGTGGCCATTTTTTTCCTAAAATTATTGTTGTAACATTTGTAAATAAATCTTTTACCGCAAAATATACTTTTAAGGCCAGCACTGCAAAATCTGGGGATATTAAAGCAGGTGCTCACAATCACAATGCATAGAAGGTGTAAATACTATTTTTAAGGACTGTTTTAAGACTTTTTGGCAGCTGAGTCTGATCCTGTGTAGGGTTGGAATTGGGCAGCAAAAAGGTTTAGGTGTCTCTTACTGGTACTTAGTTTGTGTTAATTTGGTTAATCCAAATTGGTGTTCTGGATGAGGTCCCCATGAGTTTACTTCACCTTTCCAACACTCAGTTTAACCTCCTTTCCCTCTTTATGCTTCCATATTGCTTTTCTTTTATTCCTGAAGGAAAACACATTGAAGAAAAAAAAAAGGACCAAGTGAACTTCCCAAGTTTTGCCTGCTGCAACAGGAAAATGATTTTAAAAGAGGACGCATTTGAGTGTGGATGGGTAATTAAAACTGAATTCTTGTTGCCAGAATTTGCATCCAGGGCAATTTGGACAGGAAAACCCTGCTCCAACAATATTTTGCTCATAGCATCCAAAACAGATGCAAATGTCTATGAAGGATTTGGATGAAGAAACTGATGCATGAATTAAGTGAATTGAGAACACATCAAAGAATTCATTCATGCTCAGTGGACTTGTATTCGTTTCAGACCAGGTGGTAGCCTAGGTCTTGGGTTTTGTGTGCTATGCATCAGGCTGCAATTAGTAGAAAGAGCTGGTTCGGACTTTTCTCTCAAAGAACTCCTTTGAAGGGAAGGTCCTTCAAAGATGCTCCATTAAAAAGCACCTTCAGAAGCAGTCCTCTGAGCACATCCTTCATCTTCCAGTTCTCAGGCCTGCAAACTGGGTGGCTCTGTTGACTAGCTTTCCCTCTGAAGACTTCTATAGGTTCAGACAGATTCAGTCTTTCAACCCTAAAATTTTTTTTAATTGAGGAGACAGTCTGTCCACTTGTAAATTAAAAGTAAGATCTGCTTCACTTCCTGGTGGATGAAGAAGTTTCTTTGTCAGACTTTGAGTTATCTGTACTTAACTAGATAGTAGTACTTAACTCTTAACTAGATAGTGTACTTTATCAATGAGGGATAAGAATGTCCCCCTTCCCTTTGCTGAGTCATCATTGTGCCTCGGTTAGGATGTGTTGTCCTCCAGATCAACACACTGTGTCCTTCTGACCATTAAATGTATATATCAGACAAGATTCTGAATTGGATAAATGTTACTAAACATTGGCTATTGACTGAGACCAAATGTGAATGTAATTAACCACTTCAGGATGACCATGTGTTTGAGGTGAGAGATTCCCATCCTCTTTCTCTTAAACATGCCACAAAAAGTAGGATACATACCCTTGCTTACTGGAAAAATTGTATCAGTATACCAGAAAGAATGTAGGAACAAGTGCTATGGCAATGCAGGAAGAGAAATAGGAAGAGCAGTCTTTGCAGGCCCCAGAGTAACCATGGCCACATGATTCCTTGTGTAGATACCTCATGTATTTTTCTTGGTTTTCTTTTGCCCCCACCCCTCACATATTTTTCTGTTTCTGAACTGATTTGCCATGTGCTGTTCTTGCTTTTGCGTGTTTTTAACGAAGTATTAGTTGACTTTTTAGAGGGGTAGTGGGAAATCTAGTATGGCCACATGTTTTTTCCTGTTTGGTTTTTAATAACCATATTAGCTTATTTGCAGTTATATGGTTGTTTTGTTCACTTTTTTTCTTTTCCTGTGTGGTTTTTATTTCTTGGTCTGTATCTCTTGCTTTGTTATGCTCTAACTGTCAGGTGTTATGTGGTCCTTTTCCTCAGTGGGAACAAATGGGCTTATTCAATATTTTTTCCCATATACACTACAGTTGTGGGGGCAGGTGGGCTGCCCCTGGGAAGAAAAGGGGCATAAAAGCATAAGAATCATTCAGAGCCAAGGTGTGAAGGAAAGAACCGGCATTCAAAAGGTGTGAAGAAAACCACTGACTACCTCTTACAGAAGTTTTTCTGTTGAGTTTAACAAGCGTTTCTTTTGGCATGTGCCCATCCCTTGGTCTCTGCAGGTAGCTTTCTCAGAGCTAGAACAAACTTACTGAGTTAAAATGGAGGAGAACATATGAGGAAAAAGGAGTATGAGAACCAGTGCCTTTTTTTCTTGAAGGTTTTGGGTTTTGGAGGAAAGGAAAATAATATTTTTTTCAGTTCTTGGTTAGGGAAAAGATTGATTGAAAAAATAAAAAAAGTTTTCTTTTACTTAATTTCCATCCTCTTAGGCTGTATAAATTATGAGAAAATAACATTTCCACAGGGGATGGCAGAGGACATTGAAACAAATGAAAGTAATGTCTTTTTCTGCTGTGTGAATAGGAAGACTGTGTACTGCTGCCTGTGAAATCTGTCTTGGATAGCTAATGGCTAGAATAACCAATTTTCTAGCCATGCAGGAATAAGCCTTGTTTATGAGGCTGAGCTGATACTGCAGCTGAGTGAGTGGCTGCAAGCTGGAGTTCTGTGTGCAGCTTGGACCAGGCTGTGTTGCTGTCATTGCCCAGCAGACCTAAACAGTACAGGAAGGCATGGTCCTGACTCCAAACCAGGTGAAATGGATCATTACTATTTTTACACAGATTATGCAAAATGCTAGTATTAGACTACCCCTCAGAGTCTCACAGTACTCAGCCAACAGACAAGCAGTTTATTTTGATGTTGTGAGAGCTCAGGGCCCAAAGGTGTTTGTGATCCTTGGTTGTGCAGGAACTGTGGCATTTATGGGGGTTGTGATGGTTACGTTGTGCTATCTACACTGAAGATTTCACACGTGGTTCCCAGATGATGTCTCTTGGGGAAAGCAGATCCAAGACTATCCATGTTTGAAAACCGTTGAACTGTGGGAAACGCAGTCATTGCGAGTTTATCTGCAGCCAGGGTTTATGGCATCTATAAATCTGCAAAGGAAGCTATCTTCAGGAGGGCTTCATTACCACTTGGTACATTGCCACCTTACTTTGCACCATTGATTTTGTGAGAAGCAGATGAATTTTAAGTCTGGTGTGTGCTGGAAAGGGTTATCAGGAGATATGCTAAGTGTGCTTACATGTATTGGTCCCAGAATCAGCACTCATTCTGGAACCGGCTATTAACATACTATAAACATGCTCATTAATTGGTGGTTGTGTCCCTTGTATCATCAAGTTTCTCACCACAAGCAGAACCTCCCCTCTTTGTCCCTATTTTGCAATTAGGAAGTCCAGTTTTACCGAGGATGTGCTCAGTTTACATTCTTCTTGCAGACATCAATCTCCTGTCAAATCTGCTATTTACAGTGCTTTTTAAAATTATATGCAACATGCTCGTTTCCAATGTGGGACAGTGGATACAAAGAAATAAGAGATAAAACCAAAATGGCAAACATGGTCTGACCATTGTTAGACTTTTGCCACTGATCATAGTAGGAAAAGATTCATTTCTGGATGAATTACTCTGAAATCTGACTTACATATTAACACAGCAGGGAGTCTGGGTAGGCAGGCTCTGCTGTACCAGACTCCAGTGACTCTCTTATTGTGAAGCACTTTTGTCTCCATGGAATAGAAAGCTTGATGAATTAATGAATTATCAGTTACATTCTCTTACCAGCATTTGTTACTATCCACCCTGTTTTTGAGAAAAGGATTTCCTTCTTCACTTCATTTTGATTATACCTGTCAATATAGGCAATGATTGCTGTGCGCATTGACTATAAAATGATTATAGTGATGCCTAGCATTTATGACATATTTATTCCATTTGTCTCATCAGTCTGTCGGGTTGCAGAGGTAAAAAAACTCTTAGCTACTTTGTAGTCTGTGTTGATGGGAGTCATCCTTTATGGGCCAATTTATGACTGCTTATGTCCATATTGTTCAAGGTTGAAATATTCTTGTTGTTGCCATTCTTACTGTTAAAAGCAAGCAGAAGTATATTTCTGAAAATTGTAAGAAAGATGACCATTTCTGATAAACATATGCAGCCTGACCAGGATCACAAAACAACCTCTCTGATGCCACACTTGTAAGAGTTGTCACTCTGCTAGACTTGGCTGTTGTTGATCTCATACAGGTCCTTTGTCTAGTTTCGTTACCAACAACTCAAGTGCTAAAGTAGAAACTACCATTGACAGCCACACGCAACATGCATTGTTTTTTGGTCACTCAGTCAAATCTGCCCAAAATATTGTGACTGTACTCAGAGATGAAACTATTAAAAATAAACTGCGATGTAGAAAGAGCACTGTAACAGGTTACAAGGCCAACTGCAGGGTACGAAAATTATTTTAACTGATTGCAACTCACTTTTCATACACATATGCCTCCTCTATAGTAATGAAAAATCCTGGCATGGATCTTTCTGGACAGCCTCTTTAAATAGCAACATCATATTCCAGATTAAATTCCTTAAGCAAAGGAACAAAAAGAGCACAAGTGTGAGAAATCGCAGCAAATAGCTCATTTGCTGAGACTGAATTGTCTGATAAATACTGACTGATGTGTGCAAGGCTATCGCAGCGAAGCTCACGTACTTGATCTTTTCTTTGTTGTTGTCCCTAATGTACACTTCCAATAATAAACCCACTGAACACAGCAGAGCATTAAGCAGGATATTCTCCAAAATGTATTACAATTAAAAGAATCAAATACAGATAAATTGTTTTGTAACATGTTTTTGAAAATGAATCATTTAGAAAAAAGTTGTATCAAAGGGCAAAATCTAACTGCACAGGAAATAGAGGGTGTATTTTCAGTTCATAAGAATTATCTTTTGTTATTATTATCTTTTATTTTGTCAACAAGATTCTTATATGTACACTTTAAAAGTGTGTCTGTTAAAATTTATTTCAGAATATACTGATAAATTTACAGGACATGAATGTAAAGTAAGAAAATGTACCAGGCTGAGGCTGCTTATTCATAATGTGAATACTTATAAATACCTTTTATTTCAGATGAGCAGTCATCTTTCCTATCTCTTTTTTAAGTATAAAAAGATTTGTTCTAATCAAGAGATAGCAATATTTGATTACCCACAAACTCCTTTTAAAGTGTGTTATATTGACTTATTTTCTTCTTGTATCCCCCAGTATGGCTAATATCATGTTATCTTAAATTTTAGCCTACTTCCTGTCAGATAGAAATGACCATGTGCTTCTGTTTCACTGTTTATTCTTGCCAGTCATCTCATATGGCCCTATCTGTAACAGATCTATCATTTTTAATCACATTGTAAGTTTTCCTACACATGCTTTGCATTACTACAATAATAAATGCAAAAATGAAACAAGTCACTATTTCACACAAAGGCATGTGAAAAATAGTAGCTCTTTCTGAATCAGTTTTCAGTTTTTCAGTCACACACAGTTTGCAGTATTTGCAGTATTTTCAGTTACGCACAACTGTTATTTTTGTCATAGATCATACAAACTTCCCTAGAAGTAGTGGCAGGAGCTTTGCCTTGATAAGGGATAAACAGAAGTTTTAGGGTCAGAGAAGGCTGATGGAACACAAAATAAATAGAAAAATTTACTGTAATTATTTTACTGTTGCATACAAGTTGGCAATCTTTCCATGATACTTGACACTTCCAAGTGTGTGGAAGGCTAATAAGGAGACTGGCAGGAAAAACTAGATCTAATTTGTTTTTTTTTTTTTTTCTTTTTATGTCAAACTCCTTGCTTAGAAATGTTAAAGTAGGGCATGGAAGAGGAATAGCACTTTACTTTCTGGGTGAGATTCATTTGTCTAAACATATACATCTAATGTCACTTCAGGCAACATAGGGTTTCCAGTCTGGCCTCTAAAATGTTTCAGCAAGTTGCCATAGATCACACATTGTATCTGCTAGGCTCATACAGAGGACATTTAGATGTCTGAGGTGAATCTAGTTGGCACTAGTTAACCACATTTAAGGAACTGAACCTTGGCCTCTGCCTCCTATTTACCTGTCAACCATATCTTACCCTTACTTCCCCGTAAAAAAGGAATTACCATTCTATTCTTGTTTCTCCAGAACCTCTTCTTCTACAAACACTCATCCATTCATAGGTATGCCAACAGGTAATTCAAACCTACATCTACCAATCTGCACAACTCCTCTTTCCAGCTTCCTGCCCCCACCTCCAGTTTGGTTCGTTTTTTTTTTTTTTTAACTAGCGCATTGATTTTGAGTACTAGGAACAGTAAGTAGGTTGTTTTCACAACCTGGTGTTAAAAGAGCCCAAATCCTTTCACTGCATTGGCTTCTTTCCTGTAGTCTGCAGCCTACTCAGAATTCCCCTTCCTAAGGAGCCATTATCAACTCTCACAAACTAAACCAGCTGTAAGATTGCTTCAAACTTGCAGAAGTAGAGAGCAGAAAATCTTCATAGTTCACACATTTGGGGTTTGTAGAGCATTGCTCTGACACTGAAAGATATGTATTCAGCTAATGAGACGCACCAAAGAACAAAGAAAATCTGGTAAATTTATCCCTTCTCCTTCTATTGAGTGCTTTTTTTTAGAGTCTTCATATTGTCTTGTTATGAACAAAGGCTTTGAGTTTGAAATACAATGAAACATATATTTACATGTTGCCATTGCAAAACACACACAGATTACTAATGAAATTTAAGGATGCTGTATCATCATCACATGATAATCTTACTACCTCATTAAGCTATAGGATCTGAAGTGTTAGACTGGAACATTTTCTCTTTTCAAACTCTATGTTATACACTTGTACAGTGAAACAATCCTCAAAGCAAAAAAGACTAGCTAATGTAGACAGACAATAATAGCTTCTCTAGGTTTTATAGCTGTTCTATTAGAAAACATTGTTTCTAATAGAAACCAGGGAATAACATGACTCCTTGAACCAGTGGGCACAAGAGAGTGTGCTTGTGTGTTTCAAAGTGATATGCTAGATAACAGAATATTTGCATTCAAATATAGAGGAACTTCAAATCTTACAGTGGAAAGGGAGCAATTTACATGTCTACAAATACAATCTTCTTTTACCTGTGCATCAGAAGGTTAGTTCTGTCTTAGTGAAGAATTTGTACTTCTATATCTCTGTATAATAAAAATTGGAAAGATAAATAAATTCTATTGTATAAAGATTAATTTTTATTTTCTTTTTTTTATGGAGGTCAGCAATACCTGATCCTGAATGTGTAAGACAAATTACTTTTTTTACAGTATACTATGCTTAAACCCACCTGGGCTGCCTTCCAGAAGTGCCAGCAGTATTGGATTGCACTAGAATACACAGTTTGAAGCTGAACTTAGGTTTGAACTCTATCATACAGAAATTGCTTTGAAAAAAAAGAAAACTATAAGTTACTACAGGGAAGAGCAAAACAAAACTTTACATTAGTTTCTTTTCCTTCTGTTACTGCTTTGCAGCTGTAACAAAGGACAAGTCTCATTTTCTTTACTTTGTGAAGTGTGACTTTGGACTTTGGCACAGTTATAACTTCTTCACAGCAATCCAAGTAAGAGAACAAACTTCAGACTTCAAATTAAAGTCAGTGGAAGAAAATTGAGTGCAAAATGGCATGTGTTGCCTATAACCCATCTGCAGTGTTTGAGGTTAAAACTCACTGCAGCTTGGAATAAGCATTGCTACTAAGACATCAATATTCATATGAAATATCTTGAATGCATTATCTGACTCTCTGTATATCTTCAGATTACCTTAGTGTTTGCTTTGCTGATCATCTCCTTTAAGAACAATTCAGCTCCAAGATCAATAATTATTCTTCAGATATTATTAATGGTTAGCCTTTAATATATGGACTTTCTCCTGTAAATCCTTGGCCAAGATTTAAAATTAAAAGCTTACTGAGGTGGAAAAGAAAAGGGGCTTTATTTAACTTCTACTGAAGTTGTTATTTTTTTCCTTCACTTTTATAACAATTCAGTTCAGATCTCAGAATTTATTTTAACTGAATGTGTTCAGAATGAGGACATCCACATATGGTTTTGTGTGATACATATAGTAATTGTAGGAAAGATCCTATATAAGATAATTCTATTTAAATTCCATTTTCACTTATTTCCTTGGATTTCTACAAGTGTAAATGAGAACAGAATTAAACTCTGCAGATGACCATGTCCTCTGCTTCCGTGAAATCAGGTGAATCCTTTCAGAGCTGCACTCCATGATGTGATGTGTGATCCCACTTCCTCAGCACTCCTCTGCCCCAAAACAGTCTCTGCAGAACTCCCCTTCATGGGGCAGGTACCTCATGGGGTTTATGGCAGAAAAGGATGAAATAAAGAAAGTGATTATTCTTGTTGACTTAGGTGGTACCAGGAATAAACCTCTGTATACATGAGCAATAACAAAAAAATCTACTTATGAAGTAGATTAATCTATGTGCAAATTATTTCAGTATCTCTGAAAGCAGCCACATATATAAATTGCCCAAACAGGACGAAATCTGTCCATGTATTATAGGTTGCACAGGGAAAGTGATCAGGCCAATATTTTACTCTCTTCTTTGTTTCTCTAGCACAGACAAAATGAAAATGTTGCTGTCCCAGTGGAGTTCTTACAAAATAGCCAAAGAAAAATGATAATAAACACATTTATGTACTCTAGCATTCAGGTTTCTTTGTTTTGCTTCCTGTGAACCCTTCATGGTAGGTTTCTGCCCAAGGCTGGCTGGAGGGCATAAGCATTTAAGCTTAAACACACTTGTTTAAAAATTACTGCAGGGAGATGAGATTACTGAGCTTTGAGTGATACAGGGTTCTTGCACGCAGGCTTGTGTCTCAAGGTCGTTGGTCTCCATTTAAATAGTCAAACTGAATGATCTTGAACAAAAAATTTGATTTTCTGTTCCCTGCTTGGGTAAATGCCAGTGGCATTATGACTGGGGGGAAAAAATCTGAGTGATTTTACAACTGGAAGCATATTCCAGTCAAAATTGAAACACTGGGATGTCATTTCAAAGCAAAGGAGATTTTGCAATAGCACATTAATTAATTGACTTTTTAAAGTTTCTAGTTTTAAAAATTGTCTATCAGAAGTATGGGACAAACAACTTTGATTTCAATTTTATTTACTTAACTCTTACCTCACTTATGGTTATTAAATAGCCTTTTTTCTATGTTTCAGTTTTAAGAGTTGCACATTTTATTGAGGGGATTTCAATTTGGCAGGAAAATGGAGCTTAGTATCCACTTTTTTATAGTAGAAATAGTTTGATAAATTATCGATGCTGTATTTTTTTTTCCAGATCTTCCTTAGTCCTTGTATGTCTTATATTCACCTTTTTGTTTCTTCTCTCAGCATGCCACAGCTGCAAAGATATTGTACCTTCTTAAGCAATGTGTTTAATTTTACAAATAGATACTATGCAGATGTCAACTAGACATAATAACTGCACCTGTTAATATTATTTGTACAGGAAAAAGTACATAGTGGTCAATTACCATCTTTTTTCCAGGTAATACCAAACTGCAATATACTCAATGCTCTATTTATCTTGCTACTATGTAGTGAATATTTGCTTTATAAGCAAATAAAACCACTGTTAAATTGGAAAAAAAAGAAAGAAGCACCAGAGGTGAAGCAAAGTTTCTTAACCACTACTGTTCCATGTAAATCTAATAAAAGACAACTGTATACAGTAGAATTGGACTGCTTCATTTTAGAAGTTAAGGGTGATTACTTTTTGTCATTGACATCAGTGGAATAAAGGTGTTACCAGAATTGGGAGAATTATTTGCTGTTTAAATGTAATCTTTAGATTTGCAAGCTCACTCTTAAAAAGCTTTTTCCACTTGAAAAAAATCTCATAATTAATCTTCGCCAAGATGATAACTTTAGATCTGTATTAACTCATGCATTTGCCATTTTTAGTTCCCCATTCTGGTTATATGAAAAGTTTTAGATATTGAAGCACCTACATTTTCATTATATTTTATGTAAGGGACATATATATGAATATGTAGGTTTAGATATGTACAAATAACACATTATAGAACATGACTTTTATGGTTAAAAAATTATTTGAAGGAAAATGTTTCACATCCAAAAGACAGCAGGGCCTTTTAGCGGTGAAATATTTCCATTATCACCAGAACCTGTGTACCAAACTCCTTTTCTTGAAAACTCCCTAAAAACATAGTGCCATTAAGTCTAAATTTGCTTTGACTGTACAACCTGTATCTTCGAATAAAATCATCATATTAGTGATTATTCTGCTTGTACAGTGTAGTATTTAATAATGTTCCACACCTGAGACTGTCAAATTTCTAAAATCTCATTGCGCTTAAAATGAATGTACTATTTATGCTCTTCTTAACGATCATTTTTAGGGTAAAGTATGGATCTTTACATGGCCATCAAAACTACATATTCAGTCTTTCCTTCATCTGTCTTTATCTGAATGGGTTTTTTTATTCTAAATTCCCTATAAAAATTTAAACATCCCTGAAAGTTTTACAATACTCTGCGACTTTTTCTAATCATTAACATAATTTTTCTTTGGTACTTTTTTCCCATGTTGTTTTGAAGGTTTGTTACCCTTGTGCATTTTTTTTTCCAACACAAGACACCTTTCCTTCCATGGCCACGAAGCCTGGGCACAGCGAGGGGTGCAGGGAGTGCTCAGGTAAGGCCCAAACTTCTAGCTGAGAAGAAGCCTTGTCAGGCAGAGAGGGTTCAGGGTAGTCCATTGCCAGGCAAAGAGTTTCAAAAAGCAGGAAACTTAAATGATCTTATACTAGTTTATAATAATATCATATTTTGTAAAGAACTAATCACATGGACATTGTTGTGATAGATGACTGTT